>NC_088114.1:352083-701666 GCF_036370855.1 Dromaius novaehollandiae | reverse complement strand
AAACAAGCCCTGCGTCCATTTCCAGCACACATCTCCACGGTTAGGTCTTAAAAGCTTCCTTGAGCTTGAGCTACCTACCACTGAACAGAAACAGGTGAAGGCACAACAATCACAACAGTACAAGCTCCAAGAACCATCAAAATAGGAGACAAAAATAAGATGAAATCACAGTCCTAATGGCGTAAGATAACAGTGACTTAGAGTGCATTCACACGCGGGTCGCTGCGGTGTCCCACACAGGATGGAGCTGGTCCGAACGCCTTACAGAAGCATCTTGTGTCCAGGAAGGACTGTGATAGAGAAGCCTAGCAAATATGCATCGCAAAACACAGGCTCCTGCCTCTTGGCTCACAGTCCCCTCCCCATCTGTGCTCAGTCAGCACTGGCTGCCAAAAAAGGACAAAGCTGATGAAGGGGGAAAGCAGGGGAATCAAATTTGCAAAAGTATTAAACTTACAAATCTTTTTGGATAAGGTGAACGTGGGAAAAATTCTTCAGGAGGGGCGTCATATTTAGCAAGTTCTGCCAGATCATTACTCTTGCAATGCAAGGGGAGAAATACCAACTCTGCGTTTCCTTATAATGACTTGCCTCCTTTATCACAGATCTCCGAAGCACCAAGTAATTTAGCTGTTGCTATGGGAACTGCTAGTTTTTATTGAACAGCCCTGAAAGGGTCAAGAGATACCATCAAACTGATCCTTTGTAAATTATTTCCCCGCTAAACATCTGCTTCATTTTAGTTGCCCTGCCACTCCTCTGTTTTGTTATTAGGAGAGTATCTGGACCAGCTCCAGACTAGGCGTCATTCTGCAGGGGGGCCACAACAGGTAAGTCCAAAAATAGCTACTCTAATGCTCTACCCCATAAAATCCTTCATACAGAGGAACCCTACTGAGCTGGTTCTCACTGGCGTTCAAGCTGAACCTCTCAGGGACTACTGACTGCACTTTCTTCCACACATCAACGCTGACCTGAGGAGCAGCAACTAACACGAAGAGGTAGTTACTACTGTGATCCCCACAGGTTTCACACTACTACTTACAAAAGCTATGGCATGAATAACCCACCCAACTGATCCACTTGCACTTTGGAGCGTGGAGCAGTGAGAGCGCCCATCCCAACATCCAACTCCGTAACTTCGGGAAGGTAACGTCTCCCTTGCTGCACGGCTCTGTGTTCTGGGAAGACAAAGCATCGCCTTGTCTGCGCTAGGCTATCAGAAACCACGAAATCTACCTTCCTTTATTCACCACAAGGAAACGAACATCTGAAATTACAAATGCCAGAGAAGAGCGTCTAATCCTGTAGGCAAAGAGCAAGAGTACTGTCTAGCTTTCCAACGCTGGTGTTAGACTCACTAGGATTTGTTTCGGTCCCACAGAAGTGCCTTGTCTCTCATCAAATCTCTCATTAACCCCATTTCTTGAATGGGGCTTCCCTGGGAATCAACACACTTTTTCTGTAAGAAATTATTCACCTGTGTCTGTTGTAAACCCAAAAGCATCAGCCAAAACTGACAGGAGTGCAGAAGCAAGGAGGTTTCCTCCAGGGAGGACACAAACAGCTTCGGTTCAAAGCGTCTTCCCGCTTCCTTTCAAGGGACGGAAAGCTGCCCTAGGCAGCACCGTCTGGACATCCCTATTCCGACATCTTGCATCTTCAAGCTGTAACTATGTATTCAAATGACTTGGGTGGGCAGGAGAGAATGATTATACCTGAATTTAAGAGATTAAAGATTAAGATTATACCTGAATTTGTCTCTAATGACAACCACGCCCAAGCTCTTTGCTCAGGGCAAATCTCTAAAGGGCCGGCTCTATTCCTTCCTCACATGTTCCCTCCGTTCTTCATTTGGCTGAATTCATCAGAGTGACAATGAAGAATGCAAATGCTCCCTATGTGTAGGCATGTTCTGGTCTTTCTCACATACCCTGTGAAGTCCACTATTCCTCTGAAGTTCTGGCTTGGAAGAAAATATTCTAAAGTCTGAAGCATTTGGCATGTTTTTGTATGGAGAATCCAGCTCTTATTCAGACTTTGACTCCAAGGAACCTCAGGAGAAATGAGGACATTTCTCTGTACAACCCTGGACTAGCCCATACGCACAGGAAGGAATCTCCCCTCCTTCAGGTGGTGAGTTCATAACATTAATGTTGGTTCTCCTTTCCAAAATCATTCACCATGCACTAAAACGTCCACACACCAAAACACAGCATACGCAGTAACAGCGCTCTGTTGGGACACTCACAGAGAAAGGAAAGGGAGAAGGCACTTTCCCAAATAACTGCTATTTCTGTCTGAAACAGGGCTGGGGAGGGCTAGTGGCTGTTGCTGGTCCTGGGCTCTCCTGCTCGCAGAGCACAAGTCCGGATGCCTCAGAGAATTAACTACGGGTGATTCCACTCGGAGCAAGCCTCTACTCCTCAGCACGCACACTCAAATTCTTGTTTATCATGCTCCTATTTAAGACTGGTAACCTCTGTCTGGGGTCTCTTTGGAAAACAGACTCTCTATTGACCTGTGTGACATAGTAATTCTTTAAAAATTCTTTCTACTCAACGAAGACCAACAATTTTAACTTCAATGAGAGTCGCTGGTAACTGCTCTATCCCTTGAAGACAAGGTATTTGGCTCACACAGCTCACGGGTAAGGACTAGGGAATTCTGAAAAAGACAGCCAAGCATCTCCTTCCCCAGTGCCAAAGTCCTGATCAGGGGACAGTCAATCCCAGTTTACCGAAGCTGTACAGCAACAGAAGGATGTAAAGTATTAATTCTCTCCTGACTAACGGGTACAGTAATTGCCTCTATAAAACCAGCACCATTTAGTTTTCACTACTGATGATTCCACTTGACATTCATTAACTAAACACCACGTGGTAAAGACCAACTATGCAAATGGCCCTCACTTGAAGCACGTGGAGTGAGGGACTTCAGCTCTCTCAAAAAAGGTAGAAATCAAGCAGGCCCTCAAGTGCAAGGCACACATAATCTGCAGAAACCTTGTCAGCAGTGCTCCTGGAGATAAATCATTTATTAAACACTTTTTGCAACTTCCTATTCTATTGGCCTCCATTTTGGCATTTCCACAGGAGATTTTCCGAAATGCAATATGTTGTTGTCTCATTGTAGCATTCTTGCTGGACAAATGCAGCCACGGTGAAAACTAAAATTTACCTCTAGAGAAGGAACAAGTTGATAATAATTACAGTTTGCTGGGGAAGTCTCCAGACAATAGGGATGGGTATCGCCTCTTCACTTTATGTGAACCACAAAATTTTGAATAATCTTGGGGCAAAAGGCTTAAAACAGCTGACAACATGAAAATTTCTTCCAAACGATACCAAGAAAAAGCCACTAGAACAAAGAGCAGAAAGTGGTATCGCAACACCGTCTGCCGCTTGTCATCAGCCTGCGGCTCCATCAGTGTACTGGGAGGTGAACAGGCAGGCTTAGTGAATAATTGAAGACAAAATAATGAAATCTCAGAATGTCAAAGACATAATATAGCTTTGTAGGTTTCATCATGAAGCCTTCAAGTTCCCAAATAAGACACACTGAATAATTTATTCCTGCAATCAATTCTGGGTCAGCAGCTGTTCACTCAAAGCTAGCGATAATCCAACACGCTTCAAAACGCTTGAATGGGTCTGAACCGCTTAATGGGCGGGATGCAAAGCAAGCAGGAGATGAAAACTCGCCCCATTACCTTTCCAGAGGCTAAGCTCAGGTCGGAGTCCTTGGACACGCAGATGCGCCCTGCACTCGAGGCCCCATCAGTTCTGCGCCTGCTGCAGTGCCCCGCCACGGCAGGTCCCCAGCTAGTCCTGGAGCTGCTCCTGCGGCAGCTGGGGAGCAGGAGGCCAGCCCGGAGCAGAGGCTGGCACCCGCCATCCTGTCACCCAGACGTGCACGCGTCCGGTTCCATCCCGACGGGCTCGCGCTAGCTGACAGCAGCCCGCAACGTGCACTGGTCACAGCGCAGGGCAGAAAAAAGTCAAGGCAGAGGAGTCAGCGCAGCCCTTGTACTCCAGAGCACTCGCACCCAGCTAGCAGACACCAATGCCAGGAAGTGTATTTTGGAAGAAAAGACACATGACTGACAACATGAAGTACGAAACCTGTAGCGCTGACCTCAGTAAATCTGGCTGCTTTGCTTCTTCCCACCCTCAGCCGTTTAGGCAGATTACCTCCTGGCAACCGCATGCGACAGCCCCCTTCCAGCATCCCATCTGATGCAGCCTGAGCAGGAACTGCGGGGAGCTGTGCGCCGAGGCGGCAGGTGCCGGAGCCCGAGGCTGCTGACTGACGCGCGCAGTCAACACGCCAAGGAAAACCTCATCATAACCATATGGTCCCCCACGCTAGGTAATTCTGATAAAAGTTAATGTCTTTCTGAAACTTGGCCAATTTCCTTTGCAAGAAAACACCCCACCCCCACCCCCACCCCCCAGTTTCAAGCACTTGTAATTTTGCATTAGAACCAGTCTTTTTGTCGAGCTTTTATTTTGTATTGTATGCCAGAATACAAAACAAAGGATGAAAATCAAATGTTTTTATGGTTCAAAACTGACCTCGAGAAAGGAGGGAAATTTTCCTTTTTTCAGGAATCCTAATTTTTAAGCTTTAGCTCAGACTTGGAAAAGCCTGAGGTTTTGAAATCTTAAAATTCTCCAAAAAACAGAACTATTCTTCTCCTTGCAGCTGAACTGCTTGGATTCTTCTGCATTCCTAAAACATAACTTGCTTGCCTGAGATACTCCTTTAATTAAAGAAAATAAAGACAGCTGGACTGTCCTGTGCCAAGGCCTGGCATGGCAGATGTCCTAAATTTGGCACATCGGATGCCCAAAGGCATGGTGAGCTGTTCTTCTAATATACAAAAATAAATTAGACAAAAGAGTAACATCTGGAGGCAGGCTGCCCTAGCACCAAGAACTGAGGTTAAGCCTTAGGATCTGTGCTTACTCCCGATCATGCAAAAGCTCACAGGCAGCGGTCTTCCAGGCATGGACCACCTGGCCTCTCTTTCCCCCCTCCATGTATAACTAAGCCTAAATAATGAAAATAAAGCTTTCTGAGAGGAAGCATTCCTACCTCTCCAGACACGTAGCTCCACGGCAGTTCGATGGTGGGACTGGGAACCAGCCTCACGCTACCTGCGGCAATGCTGAGCAGCACCAGTCCTGCCCGGCGTGTCCCTGGCGCAGCCGTATGTGCCCACACCGGGGAGAAGAGGGCCCCTCCCGCACATCCCACGACAAGTTAAGTGACACATCCTTTCAGGCCGCCACCTGCTATCAGCTCGCCAAGCTGCTGGAAGGCCCCATTAGCGCACAGGTAGGGCAAACCCCTTCAGTTCTCAGCACTGAGGGCAGCACACAGGGGGATCAAGGACGTGCAAGCCAGGCTCAAGTGACAGATGTTAAACTTCTCTCCTCTTCTCAGAACACCTTCCCCCATACACATGGTCCACGGGCAGAAAGGGACAGATGGGGAGCATCATATACTTTTCTCTTTGCCCTCCAGGAAAGGTGCTGAACCTCAACACGGGCCACCAGGCTAGCACACATCTGGGCTGCCTCAGAGAGGCCTCTTCTTCCTTCTGGAAATCTCGTCTGAACAGATCTTTACTGTATTTTGTTGTTGGGATTTTTTAATACTTGTTTGAGATTTCTGCACACTTGGCAGCCTGCTAAAGCTACTGCACAGTGACCCGAAATCCCACAGCTCTGCTGTTCTGCCCCCGCAGAACCACGCGAGCTCAGATGCCCGCTGACGGCCAGCACGCACCAGCGAACCCTCGGGCTGAGCAGCACAAGCCACACGTGCACCACGCAGCGCACACGCAGCCCCGCACGGCGAGTCCCGGGCGGATCACAGGGGCCCCCGCGACGGCTCCCCGCAAGCCCCGCAGGCAGATCCATGTGGAGTCCAGCCCTGGGAAGGAGCAAGTGCCCAGCTCAGCCTGTTTTCCTAAATATCCTTCACGAACAGCGAAAAGGCTTTGCTGCAACCCTGCACCTGGGTCGATCATCCAGCAAATAGCTAAAGAAAGGAAAGCACCACGAGAAGTGAGATCTAAGCAGCACAATCTCTCAGCTCCCTAGAGCAGGACATCTCCACAACGGACCGGCCACCAACCGTGTTAACAGCCCTTCCCTCCTCTCCTGGTGTGGAATATCCATCAGTTATCTGCTGCTCCATGTCAGAAAAAACTCTGGGTCCAGGCTCACTGAATGCCAGCGTGCTCTCACTTCCTCGCAGTCCCAGAGTTTACTTCTAGCTTGTCACTTCCATACATATATACAAAAGTAACCAGCAACTCGCCCAGATCCAGGAAAGGAATTTAGTGTCTATAAACAGACATCGCAGAAGATCCACAGCCGGACTGGTATCCCATGCTCATTCTCTCAGCATCAGTTCAGGGCTTCTTAGCAACGGAGGCAGAAATGAAACTTGTGACCTGAAGGATGAGCACAAAACTTCTCAGAGAAGTCATGGAAAAAAATACTTCCCTTCGAAGCCAGAAGAGGGGAAGAGGTCATTGCCATTTTATCTGTGTTTTCTTACACTAATCTGGCATTTCCATTTCCTTCCTGGCTGACAGTCTGGCCTCAGACGCTGGCACAGACCGCCGAACGAGCTGCCGTACTGTGGAGGAAGTCGTCGGGGACTGCTAGAGCAGCTCTGGGGAACAGGAAACGTGCAGGCACATACTGGCAAATTACTTTAAGTAAAAATGAATGTGCGATTGTTACTGGAAAATACAAGAGCCATCTTATCCCTGGCACAAGCATTTCTGCAAGCCCCGATGTGTTTGCAGCTTTGTTTGAGAGACAGCTCTTGCCAAAACGTACAGGAGAGCACAAAACCTCCTCCATTCGGTGCGCACAGTATGCTTGGTCAGCCTATAAAGAACAAAAACAATAAAAACGTCCCGTGTTTGTCTGATTTGTGCCTACATACACAGTTCCAGCACTGACAGACCCTGCACTGCTTCATGGGGTTTTCTGGATTTGGGATTACCAAGTTAAACATACCTGTGCTTGAGCTAACGAGTACGATACAATATGAGCAACTTACCACTGCTTCAGCTCTGACAGCTGGACTCCTTTTGTCTCCACGGGAAGGTACAGCACAGACGAACGCTGTAGCCCTGCGGGTTCGGTAAGCAGCTGGGGCTGAGAGCTATGGGGCATCCAAAGATGGGGCGCGCACCAAGGCCGGGCTCCCTAAGCGGGCAGGAGTCAGCTCCCACCCCACGTGCCACTCCCTGCTGCTGGCAGTGCCCAACTGCAGAAAAGAGATTTCCATATACACATCACAGACGTTTCGGGAGTTGTGTGAAGAGGGAGAACTGACAGCTTTCAGATCTCATCCTCTCCTGGAGGCCACTGGATACTCTCAGAAGGCATTCTAGCGCTTTTATCGTCTGTTTAAGAAGTCTGCAGCAACAAAACTTCCATCATCTTTTTCAGAAGAACCGAATTTCACTGAATTTCCTGCACCAGATCCACAAATTCAGACTGTATCTATACACCCGCCCTGCTAGTGTCACGCCTTTGTATCTCCCAAACGGAACATTCGTTCTTCAAACTTGTATCTTCTTTAAAGCTCTCTTTAAGAACTATTTCTGACACGTCACCTAGAAGCTTCCTAGAAGCACAAGTTTTCTGTTGCAATAAACCAAAACTTAGATTCCAGGCACACTCTCCTGGGCTAAAACCACGAGTGCTTTGAGTATCTCATATATTTTCAGTAACAGCTTTTTTGACAACATATCCTGTATTCAGGATACTGACTTCACGCTTTAGTAAATAATTTCCATCACTACCTTTGTATATCCTAAATTCTTGGATCATGGAGAATTTTGAACAACAGGATGCTGAAAAGAATAACTTCAGCTGATTAACAGATTGGTAGATTTTAGTCCTGTAAGTCGGCCACTGGCCTTTTGCTTTTCCTTCAACATATGAATCAGTTAATAGTAATTTGGCTGTCCTAAATACCTTTCAGGACTTATCAGATCTAGTGAGGAGACAGCACTAGACTCTGCATGCAGCAGAAATAAAGAAAATCAAGAATCCTTTTGCTTCAAATTAAACAAGTGATTTTTGATTGCCTAATCCCAGGCAACAAACCAGACAGAGAACAAAAAAGGTATCTAAAACTAAGTATATACATATTTTCAGTATTAAACTACATATATCAACTCCGAACCAGCCACCTCTGGGAAGAACATTTCGTTCTGCCCTGAAACTGCAGCCGGAAACCTCGAAGAGGGGAGAGAGGAGTGGCAAGGCGGCCAAACGCATCGTAAGATCAAAAAGCACAGCTCGATGGGTCCTGGAAACCTGCTCCAGGCGATATGAACTCACAGGCTGCCACCAGGCCCAACGAAGCTCGCAGGATTTAAGCCAGTTCTCAGCCACCGAGGATTCACCCACATGCAGCAGCCCTCATCAATACCAACTCATCCGACCTGCTGGCGTAAGTAATTACTTCCAGCTCATCCTTTAGACGACAAAGGCTGCTCCTTAGCGGAGGATTCCCCCAGCTCCTCCCCAGGAGGTGCTATCGGGAATCTGCCATCGGCAGCAGAGCAGCAGCCTCAGAGCAGTCTGCAGAAAGGCCAGCACGCGTCAACGAATCCTTCTTACCCGGGCTTACGTTAATTTTGTAAAGCGAGTATGAACAGGTCACTTGAGGAAACAGAAAGTATTTACTGCAACTACGAACTGCACACATTCTTTTAGCTTTGATGATAAAAAAAAAAAATCTCTTTTATTGGTTCTATGACAAATCTGTTTATCATTTCAATGAAATTATACGGAAAGGTAAAGGTGAAATCAGCAGCTCTGGCCAGATGCTTCCTCCTTTCTTCCTCTCTAAACGTAACTTGAGCCCCACTGTCACTTGTCTACAAGGCTTACTTTTTGGTTTTGGTACCTGAACCTTGCTAGGCATCCAAATAGAACTTTTTTTCTTGAAAGCACTGTGAACTTGCCTAATTTCATACATTCTCCAGTATAACCAGTTCTACGGTATATTTCCTTTCACCATACTTCTATCATCATAGGAGGTATATAAAGTAGATAGCTCATTTTTTTAGCTATGACATGTCACAGCTAACCAAAAGACAAAGAAGGATAAGGGTAACCTGATATGATTTAACCAGCGCAGCTAGTGTTTTATATCCTAACGGCAATGCCCTCTACCTTTTTGACCACTGCATCCCCGTGCCTCTTTCAATGAATTAAAAATACTCTTGTCAAGATCATCTTCCTCACCTTTCACGCAAGCTCACAGCAGCAACCCTTGCCCTCTGCATCTGTTCACTAGTGCCCCTCTTGAATATTACTAGGTTTAAGCTACTTATTCTCATCATTTTGAGAAAGTTGTCTCTTTCTCAAAATCCACCATAACCTCACCAGTCCCTGCTCTTCTTTCTGCTCACCTCCATGAACAGCTTATCCAAAATGCACCTGTTTTCTTCTTTTGCCCTCTATAAACTGACTTTCCCCTTCTCTGCAAATTCATTCTTGCTACTCAGTCTAGCCCAACAACCACCGCTGACAAGGGACTATGGACAATATACATACCTGCACAGTAAAAACTGAACGCTAAGATGCCTTATCTCATTTCCATTCCTGACGATGCTCCACGGCCACATGCATGATAAAAAACAAAGCAGCTGGGACTGATTAGTCTAGAAAAAGAAAACTGAAGGGAAAAGGATTTAAATAAAGAAGAAGTTACTATAAAGAAGAAAGGAATAAACCACTCCTGACATTCACTGCACAAAATGCAAAGGGCAAAAAAGTAAAAACCTCAGTGGGAGCAAAGGCGGCCCTGGTCAGGTAAGAGGAAGAATGCTACGGCTGCACAGATGACTGCAAGGTCGTCAGGAGGGACGGAGTAAGGTTAGCAGCTGCCCCCCAACTGCCGTAAGGCAATCTCCCAGCAGAACAACTGCATCCTAACCTTTTACATCAATAAAGTACATACATAATAGTGTTAATGCCCAGTTTGGCATTAAGTACAGTGTGTGGTAAAATAACAGGATCCCTAGGATCTTGCACCCCGGCCACATGCTCGGGTGTTAGCGGGCAAGCCAACGCCAAGAGCTGCACTGACGGGCCGTACGTACGAGGGAGCGGAGGAGGACGGGGGAGGCACGCTTCCTCAGGAGAACTGGGTCTTGGTCCCCTGGGCACTTTGGCCAAGAATCTAGAACGCAGATTCTCAACTGCACATTCCAGAGTGAAAAACACCACAGCAGTGTACTATGGACTTGTCTCCTGTAATCACAGCTCTGACACTACAGGCTTGATGACTTTTTTTTTTTTAAGTAACATTCTAAATTCATCCTTCCCAGTTTCTGGTTCATTATCTTTACTGATTCTGGAGTATCCAATAGGCACAGAAGACAAGGACTGATCGCCTGAACAAGGTAACTGAAATTATGACTCTGTACTAAACACAAAAGATCTGTAATTACAGAAAATGACAGAAACACAGGGTATGGTTTGCTCATCTTCCTTAAGCCATGCACATAAGGAAATGCAAAATGATATGAAAAAAACCCCAAAGAATTTCATAGCAGCACATCATGTTCTAGTAATTGCTAAGACAGAGTGTAATACCCTCAACTTAAATAATTCATTTGAATATAAGATTTGAAATATTCATTAAGATCACTTTTAACTAAAATGTTCTTTAGGACTAGCTCTTTTCAGAAATAGTCTAGTGAATTTGAAACATTATGAAGCAGAAGGGGAGACAGCCTTGAGCTCACCTGCAAGCACTGAGCAACACCGCAGCCAGAGCAACAGCTCTTCTGAGATGAGCTGCTCTAAAGGGGCAAAGAAAGACCCTGCCTTGGTAATCGGAGACATTTCTCTGTCACATTAGGCAACCAGATTTCAGGATCAGGAATTCAGGCAAGCAAGCAAGCAAGCACTAAACATCGGAAAAGCCGTGCGATTTGCTTTCTAGCTGATAGTGTTGGATCGCACATGGACCAGTGGCTTGATGTGTGACCTTGGCCAAGGCACTTCTCTCTGCATCACAGCTGAGCAGATCTGTAAAGAACATCTACCCACCTCTGCAAAGTAAGACAAGACCATTTCTAAGGGAACTTTTTAAGCGCTGCTAAGCGGAGGAGAAAGGAGTCTGTCATCTGGGTGCACGTCATAAGGTGGGAGAGTTCTGCGCAACTATATTCTTCACTTAACCAGACATTAAATATGCAAAAGCTAAACTCTTTTCTTTTAATTGAAAAATAAAGCAATTAGGAAACGTGGGTTTTTCTGGGAACATGCCGCTTCCACTGCAGCGGTTATTTTGAACTTACTACTTTTACTGGATTCAGCTGTAAGTAATTAAATTTAGTCATAGAAGTCTGATCTATAAATGGAACCTACAAAAGCAATTACCATAGCTTCCATTAAATCAGGAAGTAATGGCAGCTCTGTCTGATGTAAATTTAAAGGAACATTGTTGATACTGTATGAGAAATCACAGTAACTCAATCCCCTTGCAGAGATTTGCTTTCAAAATTACAATTTTCACTGAATGGAGTCACAGGTTATAAATTTCAGCTGTGTTCTTCCAGTTTAACAGCCTCATGGGCAAAAGAGACGATCGCAGCATATGTTGAGAGGGACTCTCTTGGCTGTTGTTACGTAGTTAGAAATCAAATGAAGGAAAAGCTAAATCAAACTTTTAAGAGACTGGGCAAATAAGCATCAAGGCTTTTTTAAAACACACTGTCATTTATATGCTTTTGCTCCTGCTGGAATCTAAGCCGTGCAAAAACGGATGGACAAGAGCTGGTGTATCTCAGCCCACATCCCGAGTGTGCAAGTGTTCGCTTCACGCGTCCTCTAGCGCTGAAGTCAGCTTTATCAGCGATTTTGGGAAAGGGGCAGGGGTGAAAGACCTCAAGAAAACTGAACTACCAGCTGGGGTATCAGGAAGCATAGCTTCCTGCTCCTATCTGAAGATACGAGGGAGAAAATACAAGTAAAAATAAACATCTGACAAACGCACCTACCCCAACACACTAGCACGCTGCAAATGCGTAGCTGTGTCACAGCCAGAGCAGACAGCGCAGCCAGTTACGATTACCTGACATTTTCCATTACATAATCTCCATTTTCTGTTGCTTATAAAATTTTGCCAAACTATTACTGTTCAAATTTCCCATACTGGTTATTCACATGAGACTAATTACTTTGAAAAAGTGCCAAATGGTACAGCCATTTCTTAGAGCATGATTGTAGAATTTTTTTCTTCCTTTTAATTAAAAAAATATATATATACACAGCTATTAGTTTTCCCTCTGGCTCCTTCAGAATTTGAAACCAGAATCTGAATCTTAGCAAGGGACTCATCCCTGCGTCAAGAACATGCCTTTAGCACATGTCCTTTGAAAACACAAACAAATTTGGCCAACCTACAGAACTTCTTTTTGCACATACTGCAGAGTCCTGGTACAGTTTAGCAGTTACCTAACCCTCCAGATCCTTTACAGATAGCTTTTAACCCAATGCCGCAAACTGTATCTCTTTCCCCACAATGACACCTTTTGCACAAAGACACTGAGAGACTTGGCACAAGCAAAATAATCAGAAAAATCTGTATTCTTTTACTATTAGCCAAGAGCCACGAAACTTCCTACCAAGACGTGTGCCTTTAGTGGCTCCCGCAGCCAACCAAGAGAGCGTGATAACCCCCGCAGCCACCGATCGCTCCTTCACCCCACGTACCAGAACCCCTGCTAGGGACCCAAGAAGTTCCAGTGCTGCTGGAAAGCCTTGCTTCCACACAATGGAGGGGTTTTAGTGGGGGGGTTTTAAGTCATCAAGTTTCATTAAAAAACGAAATTGAAACAATATTAAAATACTAAAAAAGACAAGTTCAAAATGTCATAAATTAAGACATATAGACAGAAAGAATTCAGGCTTTCCACATATAAGTCGTGTCCTTCCTTAGTAGTATCAACATGTTCCTTTCCCCCAGTCAACAGCAAAAATAAACAAACAAATAAACAAATAAATAAATTCTGCCATTTCCTATTATGCGAAGAGGTGCTCGACCCAGCAACCTTCAGGTTTCATGCACCCCTCAGTCTGTTTTCAATCTTCTGCCCTTGATGCCACAAATCTATCTTTTATTTTTTAGAGCAAGATTCTAGGCACACTGCTGTCTTTACCTCATCCAGCACGGACTACGCAGTCAGAGTTGAACAAACAAAAAAAATTATGTTCCTTCAGCATAATAAATAAATACAAACTTCTCTTTGCCTCCTCCAGTGTTCTGAAGACAGGACCTCTGTCACGGGGGAAATTCCAGGCTACAGGGACCACCCTGTGCATCAGGGACCACCCTGTGCATCACTCCAACGAACACGCAAGAGAGAGAGAAATGGCAGCGGTTTCCCACTCTTCGCAAGGAGCCAGGACCCTGCCTTTGCCTATTCACCCACCTAAGAGCTGTGCACGCGAGGGTACGTTTGTACTGCATGTTGCAGGTCAGCAAAAGCTTGTTCCTTCTGGCCTGTAAACTGGAAAAAAGCTAAACGACCACAATTGCATAGCACCACGACCAAACTGACAGAGTCAGTATTTCTGCCAGGCTTATTTCCAGCCGAGAAGGCAGGGGAACGAGCCTGAGCCCGCACGCAGCACGTACCAGCAGTCCCGTGCCGCGGGAGAGCACAGCGAACAACGCTTCACGTCCTGCGCGCCCGCAGTACCAACAGTTAATCTGAGATACTACAGTTTGCCTGCCGCATTTCCCTTCTCCCTCCATTTCCCACCTTCCCGAAAAGGCAGAGACGCACACGAGAACTACAGTGCTCTCCCTGACTCGCGCACGAGAAGCGGCTTAAACATCCTGCCAGCAAGATGAAGAGCCCGCGTCTTGGTGGAAGTGAGATCTGCCACACGCTCGTCATAAATCTGAATCCCCAGCTGGGACTGCAGTCGAGGACCCAGACAGCAGAAGGTCATTGCAGTAAACTCCTCTGTGCTTGGGTATTAGCATCACCACCGCCATGCCAAGCACCATGAAAGAGAGCACTGTAAAGGGTAACAGCCCACTTTCCTTTATCCCAATTCCTTTTACTTCGCAGCAGAAAAGAAACAATAGCTTGTTAAATAGTACAACATAACAAACAGAGTAATAAAGATCAGAACCGCTGCTGGATGTAAAATCTTTGCCTGGTTTCAGAGGAGCTGTTTGGCTATTAGCGACACTGTGCAATGACATCAGTGGCGGCATCAGGAACACGTGCGCGAGAGACCTTTGAACCAATATACTCGGGTACGCACGGTTCTGCAAGCTTTCCTTGATCAATGTCTGTGCAGAAGAGGAAGGAGAAGCAGAGGATCTGTGAGGAGTGAACAGAGATCCCTTCAGACTGGAAGTAAGAGAGTCTTCAGAAATGTCTTACAGAACATTCACTATCGGACGTCCTAATTTTACATGTAACACATTCAAGAATTATGATTATCATTTGATGCAAGAAATGAGCTAGAGTCATTCCTCAATGGAAATGAATACACACATTCTGTATGTGCTTATGCTACTATCTCAAATTGCAAACGCACAGCCAATCTCTGAAACGTTGGCCATATGACAGTTTTCACACAAAAGACACTGAGATCAGAATACAAAAGCCAGAAGTATATCAGCAGACCAGGAAATTGTCTAACAGATCTTTCCCAGATACCTATTTTAAACCTTAGCCCCCTAGGCCTGACTAGGACAAAATTATTTTGGGGCCAGTCTTTGTATTTTCATTCTGACAATCCTGTTTGAAGTACCCTTCTTAAAAAAAATAAAAATAAAAATAAATCTTCCTAACCTAAATCCTGAAAAAGCTACTATCTGGAAAAACCTGCTCACCATAAGAATACCTTCTTGCTAGACTAACCTTTACTGCTGTCCAAAATTAATATTTTGTTAGTATCACCAAATACATAATCAGTTACTAGGGAGATTTCTCAACACAACAGCCCTTCCGTTGGGTAGACGGAGAGCTTGGAGAAGTGGCATATCAAACAACCATGTTGACGTGTAATTTCATGATCCTGTATTTCATAAACAAGTGGGAGATTTGGTACACTAATCCAGCGGGAAAGCAGCCCGTGGCCATGTATCCTTGACAAGAGCTTCTGTTCTGTACACAGCAAATACGCCACATTTTAACGTGATACGCAGTATTTTAACCCTGCAACTAACAACCTCTTAGCACTACCCTATCCTGCATGGGGATGCAGTGGTTAAGCAGAACTTAGGGCAGCCCTAGATGTTTCTTCCTTCAGTAATATAGTCTCATCTAAAAAAAGGAGCAGTAATTCAGCAGGGTCTGAAAGCTTAGATTTTAATCATTTCCCCTTTGCCCTTTCACACTATTGTTCCCAAAGGAAATACTGCTTCAAAATATCACTATTCCAGGCACCTGAATCAATAAGCCTCTGCTCTAAAATACAGCACAGCAAGGAAATACGCTTTCTCCTTGCTTTTGAATACACATATCCCTAACCTGCACAGTGTTTGACTGTTAAAGCAGAGAATCAAAAAGGACATAAGTGACGGCTGCTCTCATCACCACACCGATATTGTAATTATGCCCATTCTCTATCCAGACCCCAAAAAACAGAGATGCAAGAAATCCAGACATACAGAAGAGGCCAGTTCTTTATTACAGGCACATGATGCAGTCTCTCCTCTTAAAGACAGGAAAGCCACCGGGACAGCTGCTCTCGTTGTTGTTGCTGTTTTAGCTTTGCTAAGTCAGTGGCTATGAAGGAGCCACTTACGGGGGGCTGGAAAGCTGAAGGATGTTAGAGGAGAACCTGACTGCATTAACTGCCTGGATCAGAAAACAGACCAACTGAAGCAAGAAAGTTTAATAAGAAAGTTTTAAAGCTACTATCTAAATAAAATACTCCTGAAAACCTGTGCCCCTGTTCCAACCCTCCTACGTTCATGCAGCTACCACGTCTCTGGCACGGAGCTCTCTTTCAGCAAGCGTCCCATCGGGCCACGCGGGACAGGCCTCCCCCCGCCCGGGCGGCCCGCAGACCGGCAGCGTCGCGCCCTGCAAGGCAGCCGCGGACACACAACTCCCGCCCTTGCTGTGCAAACCCACGAAGCGCTCGGCCTCGCAGGAAGCCCGCGCACGCACGCAAGGCCGAACTGTGCCGTGCAGGGAACGCGGACCTCCCCTTAAGCACCGAGCACCTAGCGCCTAGGCGCAAAGAGCCGCACCTTCATCAGAACGGCTGCCTTTGCCCTCAGAAACCAGAGCAGGTGGGGCCAAGATCCCGTAAGAGTTACCGCAGGAGACCAGGCGCTACGGGGTGCTGGTGCTGGTTTGGTGCCATGAGCCCTCCGTCAGTGCTGAGCTCGGGCCCCAACTATTCCTGCTGCAGAAGGCCCTGCATGAAGGCCTCCTGCTTCTCCATGCTTCAGCTCTGCAACTATTTCTAGCAATCATGGAAGGAGGAAGCTTCCGTGAAGCAACCAGCACTCTTGGCACTACAAAATCTGCCAAGTATCAGGAAGTCCAAAGCTGCAGCGGCCTGCGCAGTTGGGGACTACAAAGTGGTCTACTGAGCTGAGAGGCCTGTCTCCACTCCCGCCAGTTCCCTCTGCTCAACAGCTATTCAGCGTCTCCGACCAGAATGAGATCTCATTTTTCCCCTTCAAAAATAGCCTGGGGAAGGGGCACTTCACATTGTGCCTAAATCCTGAAGCACTCTTTTGCCCCCTTTAAAGGCAGATCACGGGCATAGAGAGCATCGCTTTCACCTGCTATTAAGGCCTCATCAAGTAGAATATTCTTCTGGCACAGTCAAAACATACAATACTAAGAAACCTGAAGAAAACAACAGCTAAAGCAGTGACCAAGTGACACAGCAGCTAAGCTGCTGCTATTAATTTTCCACTACATTACTTGTTATTGAACATGGCACTCTATTTTGAAGTCGAAACCCTAATGTTTTTTCATGTCAGCTCCTTTTATTGTCATCCTCTGCGTCCCTGCCATCCGTCAGCCCAGCAACCCCCAAGGATCGCAGTGCCCTTTCTTCAGATCCCTTAGAAGAGCCTTTGAAGAAGCATTAAACTGAGACTTCAGCCGCCCTTAGAGATAACTGAGTCATTCAAAGCAAACTCTCCCCAAAAGCCCTTCCTCGTCTCACAAAAGAGCCTGCATTTTGTGCCTCACAGATTAACCAAAAGGGCTCAGCCGACTCCAGGGTCTCAGAGGCCATTAGAGGCTGAACAGTCCAGCTGCCGCCAGCAACGGGAAGCAGCTTCGCGCTGTCTTCAGCTACCGAGGGACGTCCCCTCCCAGCCGATAATCACTGCAGCAGCGCTCGGCACGCGTCTCTGGAGACAACCTGCTCATCTCCGCGTGAGACAGCCAGCAGGCACTAGCGGGAGGCAGTATCATGGGACAAATCCCATTTTCTAACAGCGAAGGCTATCTGATCCCGCGAAGCCACCTCCCTCCCCGAGAGGGGTGAATTCTGCTCGGTGATGCTCTGTGTTTAGTCCTCTGAATGCTTATGGTTGTATTAAAAACATGTACATTGGCTGCACAGATCTGCATGGAAATTGTCAGGTTTTCGGTATTTTTGTGGCTGCTTCTCCAACGTGGACCAGATACAACTACGCCAAGTGCCAAAGCGGAGGGGGGAAATTCACTGCAATGTAACGACACAAAGCTGCCAAGTCTCTGTATGGGACTCCATCTCAATCTGTAAAGCCTCCTATTTGCAAAATACCAAGTACACTTCTGGTGTGATACAAATCACTGCTAACAGCAAGAGAACTTCTGAAAGTATAAAACGGTAACAGATTTCAGCTGCATTGGATTTGGATATGCACTGCTCTGCGGAAGAAGTCTCAGATTTTCCCCTTTTTATACTGCTTTTGAACTTCTTTTTTGATTGTATATATAATCTTTGTCAGAGTAACAATGTTTGTGGGTGTTTTTTTAAAACCTGCAATTGAAATGCATACTCAAAAACTTAAAACAAAAAGAACTCAGATGTATCCATGCAGCCAGCCCTGGAAATACAATTCCCTCCTCTGCAAGTAGGCAGCACCTTGACTGAAGAAGCAGATACGTAGACAGTAATGAAATGGGAGTTGATCTGCTATTTCTCATGAATTTAAAAAGATAGCGAACTACCTGCCAAACCCCTTCCCAAATCTCCTGTCCTTCAAATCTAATCTCTGTAATCTCTGGACAATGGAAAACAAATATACTTCTTACTAACAAGCGTAGAATTATTTTAATTAGGCATCTGCAAATGCACCAAATTGTCAGAGGTCAAGTTGGTTTGAGCCTGTTGCTAATAACAAATAGATTCATTATGTTTCTACATTTCAGACCTGTTTAAAGTAGATACTCAAGGCGAGTGACTTGCCCAACACCACAATGCAGTGCAGCAGCAGACCCTGGGCATGAGGAAAAAATCCCTTGGAAGTCCAGCATCAGTTGTGAATCGTTGTTATCAAGCTATAATCTGTTATTTAACCTGAAGTGGCAGCTATTTGGGGTCTTTTGAGCAGACTCGAAAGGTTTCTTTCCCAGCTGTCTATAGTACCAAAGGCCAGGAGCAGGGTTGGTACCATCACCAGTTCTGCATTTTTCTATCCCATTGTTGATTTAAAGCAGATCTTTTACATTACTTTTTAACATCAGCAGACAGAAGCAAACCAATCAGCTCACACAAAGTCCAGAGCCATTTCAGAGGCTGTTAATAAAGTGACTCAATAGGAGAGGTATGAACTAACTGCCATGAGATGCGAGAGCATGGATGCCTGACAGAAGGCATATTTTTAGAGCAGAGTAGTGGAAACATCATCTGAAACATCAATAACTCCTGAAATTGCTAGCTCTGAAAGTAAAGTCCTAGATCCCAGTTTAATATCTAGGCACTAGTCCAAACCTCTGAATCAAAGTGACAGAACTACTGACCCTGTGCAGTACTTATTTCTTGAAATCCCAGATAACGGAAGAAGGACAAAAGATTCAGTCAAATGACCTGCATCGGCCTGATGAAGTTAATCCAGATGAAAACGCCAGGAAAGGCCTGCTTCTCATGATGTCCTATCCGTTGCTGAGTTCAGTGAGTTCTACCAAAATTAGAAGCCAGACCATGTAAACGTGGTCACCACTGTCAAACATAATAAATACATAAAAACGTGGAGGAAAATTCGCATGGATCTTGGCTTTCTACATCTAGCTCTATTTGGAACATTTTAATCATGGTCAGCAGTAAATCAAAAAGCAGTAGCTTAAGTCATCGGTTTTCCTGCAAGAGACGATTTTAATACCCTAACTCATCTCACTGTTGGGCAATTTCCCTACTCTTTAACAGCTGCTTCCCCCCTGCTAATGTAATCCCATTCCCCCCTCATCCCACCCTGATGAATCTTTCCCCCTCTTTCCCTGTTTATTCACATTCAATAATCATAGACTTTCATGTTCCCCATTCACTGTCAGTTATCCAAATGATACAAATTTAGCCTCTTTGATCTTTCCTCATACATCAGTCCCTCCAGGCCCTTAATCACTTTTTTCGCTCTTCTCTGAACTCCCTCCAATAATGATGTGATTCCAATCCTCAAAAAGGAGAGGCTTTGGCTGCAGCTCTTCACACAGATGCAAGCAAGCAAGTTCACAGAGACTTCACAAGCTCTCTGCCTATTACTGTCACCAGTCACCAAGCATCGGACCATGACGCCGAAACAAAGATGGAATTGTCTCACGAACATCAGAGATGCCGGAAGCAGAAAACACAATGGAAATTAGAACGGGGAACCGATCGGCGCTTCGTATAGCCGACCGGACTCAGCGTGAGTAAGAGCCACGCTTACAACGCAGGCACGACTGTCTGCTGGATGCTTTCAAGCAGCTGGGATGACAGTCCCAGCACCACACAAAACCACAGCCCACTTAGCGGCATCGTGGTAATGCACCAGGTAAGCCGTAAACAGCGTGAGTGCTGATCTCCTGTCCTCTGTGCCTGCGAGCTGATCTACAGTCATCACGTTTCACTTTGCAATGGCCGCATTTCGGTGGCCCTGTTCATACCGACAAAGTGCCTGGTAACCCACCAACGGGGGAGGTACTTTTAACACTCCCGCTCATTTCTGAACAAGGGTAGAACCCAAAATCCCAGTCAGCAACGGGGCGTCAGGAGGCCAGTCATAGCTATCAATGCAGTAACTCAAGTCCAGTTTTTAAGAGTTTCCAAATTTACAGATTTGTTGTAAATGAGTTAAAGCCACACTTTTCAAAAACAGGTACACGTTTAGAATAGGGCAGCTGGAAAACGTAAGGTACTTTAGCACACGCCAGCTGATGCAGCTGCAATCCGAAAGGAAACCTCCTGCTGACTTTCTAGGAAACAGGCTCTTCATCTCGGCAGAACACGAACGCAAGGTGCAAGTAGCAAGTGTAACAGAGGAAAAAACAGAAACTAAGGATGTCTTCCGCACAACTTGGTGAAGTCAGTTCAGTAAAATTTAAACAGTAGAGCGAGTTAAAAATCTCTAACTTAATCTGTTACTGTTTGAAAACTCCCCTCAAATAAAATAAAAATAAAAGCTTGCCCAAAAGCACAGCAACTCAATTTTCATTTTTAAAATTGATTTCCCTGATGCCCATTTCTGTTTTTAAGAGGTATAAAAATTTTTACTTTAAATACTATAAAAAAGAAAAAAGTTCATTAGCTGTTGACTGTCTGACACCGCAGTCAGCGGCAGCTCCTCACGTTGCAACAACATCTTTGGGTTTTTTGCAGCATACCAGTTTTCCTCCTTTATTATGAGCTCCTTCCTCTACAGCCTACGAGAGGAATACGGGGAATGTGGAGACAACCTCCTCGTGCAAATCAAGGACAAACGTGCGTTCCACATGCCACCTTCACGCATTTTGGTTCTAAGCAAACTGCAGCAAGGCTCCAGCAGCTCCGGCTCCTGCCTTTTAGGGGAGGGCGCAAGTTTCCGTAACGCCTGTGGGCCTTAGCAGACAAGTTACACAGGAGACAGGGGAACAGCATCGGGCAAATTACACAGCTCAATTTGGGAGGAGGGGAAACAGAACGAAACACATTAAACAAATAGAACCGGATGAAGTCACGGCTCCTTTCGTTTCTCTTCAGTAAGATTAATCTTTAAAACAGAACAAAGAAGCAGAATAAAAGCCCTTATCATTCCAAAGAGATAGTTATACCAGTACCATATTTAAGAGACTTGGGACTATTAATCAGCAGAAGCTACTGCTGGGACTCACGGGAAGGAAGACCTTGCGTAGAAACCAGCAGCTGTTTTAGGGAAACCACCTAGTGCAGTCAGGCACGTCGCCTGAGCCCACGTTAGCCCACTTTTTAAAGGCTTCTGGTGTCTGGAGACCAGGAGAGCACAGAGCTGCCCTTATGCGGGTGCCGGGCTGCTGCCGCCCAGCTGAGGTGCACGGTTTCAGGACACCATCTGCAAGACCCCCGGGCGCGGTCACAGCACGCCCCGCGCTGGTATTCGCAGCAGAGAGGGTAACGCCTTCCCGAAGCCGCCATTCGAACGTACAAATGATGAACGAACTGAGAAGCATTAGAGCACGTTCCCAGGTAAGGCACCCTTTCACATGAAAGACTTCAACAGCAACGTATTCCTGCTCTCCTGCCTTGCAAGGAACTGCCTGAAGTCACACAGACACATCTACACATATGCACACAAACACACGCATAGAAGTGTATTGTTCACTAATTGTTTTTAATAATACAGCTCCACAAACATCTGCGCTGGCCCTTGTGGCGCAGAAACCCTCACCGAGAAACAGAATACCCTACATCGGTTTTAGCAGTATATACCTGGTACGATGAAACTAGAGCCTGAAAGGAAGTCAGCGTTTTCAGAGCAATCCTCATGGCTTTATTTAATCGCTAAATGTGGCAGATGATCCCAAACACGCCCGTCAAGGTCCCTCTGAACGGCAGCACAGCCCTTGGGTCTATCGGCCACTCCTCCCAATTTTGCATCACCAGAAAACCTGCTGAGGGTGCACCCGTCCCGCCATCCAGGTCACTGAGGAATAAACTGAACAGGACTGGACCCAGTATTGACCCTTAGAGCTGAAAGAATAAACAGCTTTCTGACTGAAGAAGGCACCTTTATCACAATCCATAGGACTTCCGCCTGTTGCGCCGAGTTTCCCATTTTATGGGAAGGAATTGCACCGAGTCCCCAGTCCTACGGGAATTATCTACAGTCCATTCCGATCGTTTCCCTCTCTCACAACTAGATCCAGCGTACACACACACTTCTCCTCTGATGCAGGATGCCTGCAGGACTCCTGTCTTCTCACACATCATGCAAAAGCGAGGAAAAGCCTGATGCAAAAACCAGACGGCAGAAGCAGCTCAAAACACTGCATCTCAATGATGGAAAGGTTTCAAAGCAAGAGTTAGCTCCCATTGGGCCACAACGCCTCATGTCCTGCAGCGATCTGCCTAGGACGGCGAAATGAGGACTGTACCAGGAGCGCGGAGGAGACCGAACTCATCAAAGCAGGAGTCGGAACAGAAAACGCTGACAGAGGCACAAAGATAGGAATCACAAGAGCAGGAGCCGCCACCTCGGTGCTGGTTTAACGGCCACCGGTGATGCGTCTCCATGGCAGCAAGGACTGCAGCGAAACTGCTGCCTAGGAAATTATGGGTCCCATCACGGCAGGACAGGGAGACTAAACAACAAATGTTCCAGCTGCAGCGGTCCGTGTTTCTAGTCGAGGGGCTTCAGATAAACAGAAACGAAACCTTGCTGAATTCGGTCCTTAGCAAAGCCAGGTCCTGAACCTCAGTGCCTCCGATCTCTCCCTGGAGATGGGAGCGCACCACAGAACAACGAGGTGCAGAGCTGCAGTCTGAAAACGCTGAGATAAGAACTACTACAGCAGGTTCAGGAGATTCAGGCACAAGTGATTTTAATGCAGCTTTAAGTGTCCTTTCGCACAAGTCAACAGTTTCAGTATCATCCGAGTCCAAGAAGCCCAGCGAGCCTGAGCTGCACACAAGGGATTCAATGCTGTTCAAACGAGAATGCTATTTTCCAAGGAAAGTAAGTATCAGGCAACTAAATGCTTAGGTTCCACTGGAATCTGCACTTTTCAAATGGATTCACTTGGACGTGATTAGTCAAAGAGTAGCAAATCCAGAGCTGCGTAGGGGGCACATCCTTGTACGCCCTCTCTGACAGTCAAAGATCCACAGGTTTCGGACCTAAAGACCTAGACAGGACTGGGATACAGCTTGTCTCGTCCTTTGAGCACCACAGACGTTAACACAATTATCATTCTGACACTGTGCAAATAGCACAAGGTATATTCCAGCCCCGAAGGGATGAATTCATGCTTCTGTGTACACAGCATAAACTACCTGGGGGGGGGGGGGGGGGTCCAGGTTTTCTGAGATTAAAGAACACTTACCAAAGAAGCCCCAGATTTTGCACGAAAGTGGATAGGTGAACAACCAGCAGGACTGTAAAGATTCTAATAATCTTTTAAATATTGTCTCTGAAGATATATGCAAGATCTGGGGTCACCTATGTTGTGATGAAACAGAAGTTTGGAAAGAGGGTGCAGGTTAATGTAGATAATATGTATATTTATAATGGGGTGAATCCTAGTTTTAGCTGCACACTGGAACACAAATATGACTCAGTCAATGCTGAGATGATTAAGGGGATAAGATTATGGTTAAAACTAGAAAATCTATTAGCCTATTTAAGAAATAAATGTTTTATCTGGCAGGTCATCAACCTCTCAAACCTCAAGGCTTTAGACTCTGTAAGCAAAGAGGAGACTGAGTCACGCAGCCGAAGGCGGTGCACAGGGACCGACGGAGCGGCGGCTGGCTCGCCGTGCCCCCAGCCGCCCCGAGCAGGGAGGGCTGTGCCAGAGCCCGTCGTGCTGATTTCAGCTGCGGCCGAAACCGCGATGCACTGCAGCCCCGGGGGCAAGACTGAGCTGGTGAGAGATTGCTGTAAATAACGGAAAGAAGGAAAAAAGAAATCAGCACTGGGAATGGCAGAAACAACTTCATACTTATATCATAACAATCATGAATTCAGCTCTTAATAGAAGCTTTAATCAGAAAACTAGATTCACCGGGTCTGCCTGTTCTACCCTGTGTATATGCTTGTCATTCACCTGTCATATTCATCCATTCCCTGCATGTTCTGAGAATAAATGGAAATAACTTTCATTATGCCTCTGAAGTCATGCCTTTTCACTGGGGACACACACCGGCATCTTTTAGTTTAAATTTCCCTTAGGAAAATTTTCCTCTAATGCACTATTTCACATCAGCCAATCTACTACACAAAGCAGCTCTCCAGACAGCACCAATTGTTCAAGCTTGGCATTTATCACTTCCTACTTTACAGCCATTTATAGAGCCTATCAGGACTGTGGGAGCCCTAAGACTACCTATTCACAGGGATACCGAACAACAGAAATGAAAACCGCAGAGCTGAAGATGCCAGGGATCCGGCACTTTCAAACGCAGAATCAGGAAGATCAGGAACATCATCACCTTTGACAAAGAATACAGATCAACGCACAACCCATACATGAAATTCCGTAATAATCCATGCCCCACAACACTGGGAAGAATACTCAGTTAGGGGATTATAATATAGGAATACAGCTGGACAGCTGGAATCCAATATTAATATAGTGCCATGCACCTTTCACAAGCAACAAAGGGTCCTTACACCCTCTGGATTTTGAGGTGTGGCAAAGAGTCTAAAAGACTCGTATTTAAGCATTTACTTTGAGTCTTATCACAGATGACTTTCCTAAGCCCCAGAACTGGAATATGAAGAAATAACGTGAAAGCAAGCTAAAGAGCTGTCAATCCTGACACTGCAGCCCCTGCACCTTGTCCTGCATCCACTTTTGAACAGGTTAGACAAGCAACTTCTCAGCATCCTGCAGACAGAGCCGTCGGGCAGATACAATGGTTGCCAGTGCTTTTGTGTTGTGGAGTCTGGAAATACAGGCTGAATTACTGTCGTCTTATTTTCTGTATCTAAGAATCTCAAACTTAAGCATTTGAACTAGCCAGTTACAATCACACTGGCATAAAGGTCTTGTCTCTGGTGAACTGAATGTAGTTTTTGCTGCCAAGACTCTTACTCCGTAACACTGGGTCTCAAAAAATGTCCTTCCTCTCCCAAGACTTCTCTTGTGCCTTGAAGAAAACTAGGGAAAAGCTAAAGCAATTTCTAGGGAAACTACAATCCAGAACAGCATTGGGCTGCTCTTTACATGAAGGCAGGATTACCCTGCCTTCCTTCACTACTTTAATATCATTCACTAGATTCTCCTCTTAAAAAGAACTGCTTATTAGTCACCAGGCCAACGAAGCCCATGGCCACCCCCGCAGCTGGCTCTCCTCCCGGTGTCGGTCTGACGCAGCTGCCACCATTAACCTCCCGGGGAGCTCCTCCGCTTTGCTGGAGAGCGGGTGACAATCTGGTTCAGTCATGTATTCCCTGGGTGCCAGTCACAGTAACGTCTGTCAGCCTTCAAGACTGGGTACTTGCACAGAAAGGCTGAAAATAAAATTCTAGTGGATTTCAGCTCACAGACCTAAAAGGGCTGCTGGACACCGAGGCTGTCCCTCGCGCGACACAGGGCAGAAGGCCCCGAGTTCCCTGGCACAGCCTCACAACACCTCGCTGGACTCACGCCCCTCAGAAAGGTACTGCTCATGCAAAGTCATCCAGTGTAGAAGAACACCTCAGATCCCTATGCAAGCTGTTAAAATGCTTATTTACGGTTAAAAGCATACTTTTTTTTTTCCTATTTGAAATGAAACTCCAGCTTTCAGCCATGAGGCCTTATTTTGCCTCATCTCAAGAGCACGTTGGATGGCAAATGCATTCATAATACTGAACCTCTTGAGCATCTGGGCATAAGGCAGACTCTCTCACATCTGGAGCCTTGTCGTTGCGTTTAGCGCTTCTGCCGACACCGAGACCTAGCTCAGTGGTCCTAACCTGTAAGCGTAAATACGGCACTGCCTTCAGCCCAAAACAGCATCTCTTTGCAAGGTCATTCCATCCAATCCTCTCAGCTCTGCACAATTTTAGGTCAGGAATCAGTACATCATGCTATGGTCTGACACTCAAAAACAACCAAAACATTGTAATATGCGAGACAGCTGCTGCCAGTGATTAACAACTCCAACACAAATCATGCCTTGTAATCTAAACTATCAATTCTTGTTTGTTTGATCATCCTGCATTAGGAAAACACGTAACCGGGAAGAAGGAAGTAACTGTCTCCTCCCTTAAGGTAAGCTGTGTTACGAAGGGCATCTGAGGAGCCCGCGAAAGCTTTATGCCCAACGACAGCCCTGTGTCAACAAAGACGCAACCTTACGAGCTATCCTCAGCGCGCAGCTGACTTCTCAACCGCAGGATGAACACTGTGGTTGTCTTGACGTATATAAAAAGAAACACCTAGTTGCTTTATTTGTTTTTACTAACTCTTAATGAAATCTGATATGCTGCCTTGAATTTCCTTAAATCATTTAGCACACGAACAGCTTTACCACAGCCTTACTACTTGGGACCTGTGCAATTAAGTACAACCAACCACTGGCAGTGAGCATACACACTACTCGAGCAGCATACCAAAGCACAAGGTTTAAGCTTCAAAGGCAACATTTCTGAAGAACATTTGGCTCTTGATTCAGTCCCGATGGCAGGAAGAAACAGGAAAACTACAGAAGCTCCAGGCTAAAACCACGAGGAACACGAGCGAACGGATTACAGCAGCTGATGCGAAGTTTCATGCAGAACAGGGGTCCAGGAACCGCTGTGGCTTTAGAGGACCGTGTCTCTCTCACCGAGTGCCCATGCAAAGTTACAAGCCTTTTCCTCGCGCAGCTCTCCGCCCCCGAACACAGCTCTGACTCATTCCAAGCCCTGCAGACATCCACGCTCCACAGCAACAAACTTCAAGTTTGGGGACAGGCGACTCCATAGGAGAAAGGCTGCAGAAGACAGGAACTGGGCCACCAGAGCTCTCTGTTCTAATTATCCCAGAGTGCCCATTTGCTATGTAACCAAGGAAGAAAGTGTGTCAGACTTCGGCAAAGCTGCGTCTTCAGCAACTTCGGGAATGCTTCTCAAAGCCACGGTGCAATTAGCTGCCAAGAAAGTGCTGAGGCAGGCGGAATTAAGAAACTATAACAAATCAAGTATATAATCCTACACCATTTTCATTTAAAATAGCTGAACTACTTATAACTCAAAGTGCTGTAACATGTCTACAGTTCCATTTTAGAAGACCTAGATGTCTTGTCCATACAGCAGGACAACTAAAATAAACCAGCTTCAAAGCCAAAATTGGAAAGGACTCAACAAACCTGACAAACAGCAGAAGCCCAGCTCTCCAGAACTTCCCGACCAAGTCAGAATACCTGCCACCCTGCGCCCCCTCCCCAAACCACGGTGAAAATGCAGAACCACTAACAGAATCAGGGGACCCCAGAAGTTCTTAATTAATTTGTAAAAAAAAATTATGCAAACAAATACAAAAGCATGGAGATCACTGGGTTCAGAAAACATTTCAGCATAAGAACAAGGGTACAAGAGCAATATCCAATCAACCAGCAGAGCAAGAGTAACTGCTGTTAACTAACTGGCTTGAAATATTATTTTCTCAGTATTGAATCAGATATTGAACAGTACACAGCAATCAGAACAGTCACTACATTTGAAATGAATTTACAATATAAAAACTCAGTCTACCCCTCCCTGTCCCAGAGACTTAACTCTCTAAATTATGTTTGTCGGGACATATCTTCCCAAAGCCTCTTTCTTATCCCACAACAGAATAAAGTAATCTCTTCTGAATCACTACACTGCATAAAAATTTCATTAACTTAAAACTCTCACAAAACATTTGCTTTTTAAAGAGCAAAAGCAGAAAAAAATAGATATTTCTATAGATTTATATAAGAGTCCATTAAAACAAAAAAACTCCTTCCTTAATGGACAGCAAAGGCAAGGTATGACAAGGCTCTAAGCTTAACCTACAGAGTCAGAAAAGGAACACATCCTATTTAACATTCATGCCAACAGCAGTCCTGATGTAAAAGACGGTAGGGCAGACCCAGAGCCAACAGCTATCAAGACAATGGTAGTTTCTCCGCTAACTCAAGTCAGTTTTAGATTGGACTGTTGGGCTCAAAGTGCTGCTCCTAATCGCTCAGAAGATATCGCCAGTTAGCAAGGAAAGCAATATACAGACCCCACAAAAAGTTTCCGACTTCTGACAGCTATACAAAATACAGAATTCATCTTTAAGAGGAACATAGAAATGTGACATGTGTACTCAAAAAGACACATTATCATAAACCAGCTGTATTAAGATGTGAGACGCACCGTGGTCCTAATGCTAACGATTTTGCTAATTCTAATAGCTGGCCTTAATAACATTCACTATGATTGGAAGAATGCATGACAAATGAGTTCTGGAGTTCATTCCCAACCACTGCACAACAGGTCACACTTTATTTTTATGAACAGGAATTGTACAAGTTTCAAAATATCAGGTACTCAGAGTCATCAGACCTGAAGCACAACTAGGGCTTATGCCCATATGGCAAATTTCTCTCTCTCCTGAAACTTGATATTGAGATGTGTTAAAACTTTGATTTTATAAGCAGATGCTCACTGTATTTGCCTAACCTCTGAAACTTGCTGATTGACAGTGTTAATGTATATTTTTAATAGATGAAAAGGGAAATGACAGCTTTTGGCTCATTATCAAGCACATTTCTTAAGTGCAAAATACCCTATAGCTTAATCTGCCTTTCCTACAACCTGAGAAATCTATTCTTTTTTTAATGTTGCTAATAACTTGTGGCAGACTGAAGAAAACAGGAGCAAGACAGTAATACTCACTGAGAAAACTACTTATTTTCTGAAGGAAAGATGTTTTCTTCCTCTTTTTAATCTGAGCTACATTGGTCTGATCCCCCAAAAAACAGATGGAAGTTAAACATCATCTCCAAATGATTTCTCAGCTCTTTCTACATCAAACTATGTCTTTCCCAAAACTCAACGACAGCAGCTATGCTGACAAGAAGCTAGGAATCCAAACATCAGAGGTAACTTACAGACTGCTACCCAAAATAAAACCAGTTGGTTCTGATACAAGAATGGAAACTGTTCTTTGTTTAAATGCAATAGCAACCAAAACAGCTGATCAGCCTCACTCTCGCCATGGAGTTTCAGCTGAAAGGAGAATGACTTTGATTTCACCAACATGGAATTCCATGTTGCATACCCTTCAACTGGTTTGTGTCCCACTAGTTCATTAATAGCAACACTGCATGAAGCCCTACAAAAAACAGGACCCTGTTGTGCCAGGCACTGAAAAAACACAAAAATAATCTACACACAAAGCAGTAGACCTACATCACTCATGGCTTAAGGAGAAAAAAATATGCAGGAAGGAATGGAATATACAAGCTAAAAAACTGTGTGGTAGTGAAGAACTACATCCCATTAAGGCCTTCTCCAGTGGCAAGACGTGAACTGGGATTAGCTACAAGTGCATCAGTTAAAAGGAATGAAGAGTAGAGAGGAAAAGACTTTACAGCCTCTTTGGACAAAGTCTGGCTGTCTGTCCTAGGGACTCTGACCGACCAAAGCTCACGGGGATGACAAGGTCATTCCAAAGTTTGCTGCATTTCAGAGTCCTGTAGCTGTAATGTTATTTAATAACAATAGTACTTGCGAAGAAATTCTTTGCTATGCCAACTCATGGCTTTACTGCCGCTTAGTACTTTAGAGGTGTAACCAGAAAACCAGAACTCCCGCATGGGAGGGCATCAGGGACATGCCAAGAAACCAGGAAGTCTGAGGCGGGCAGACACGGTGGTACGGACTCCACATTTTGGCAGACAGGCAATGGGGTCTCGCTACCCAGATGTGGGTCTGCATCTGAGTAAGGTCTAAGATTCAGAACACAGAAATTCATGGAAGGGCTCTCCAAGCATAACAAGTTAGCATTTCTACGGAAAATGGGATGGTGCCAACTCGTACAGTCTCTCTAAAGTCCCAATTAAGATGAATAACACAGCTGGATATTTTATGTATCGGCCTGAGTCCCCCCTCCCTACCACTTCAAGTAAAAATAGCAATGCCTTCATGGAGGTTAATCCGTGGCTGCTCAGGTGTTGTTCCATTTTAAGATGAGGCAGAATTGCTGGCCCCTTGGAGTCATCCATACAGGAGGTGTACGGATATTCCACGGTAGTAGCGTTTGCTGAAGGAAGTTACAAAACAGCGTGTTTGCCAAGGAAACGCAGATACTGGGAAGACTCTCAGTAAACCTACCTTGCTTCTCATTCCAAACCTGGGGCTCACCCTTTTCAAGGCAGATGAGCTGATACTCATCACCTGGCAGGTAAGATGACAATCGTAACAAAAATAATTACAAGGTAAAACAGGGAAAAAAGTATAGCACGGTTTACCATGAGATCAGACTGTTGTTTTATCGCTCTGATGGCAATTTAGTACAGAGTATATTTTGGCATGCTTCTTTGCAAATACGCAGCCTCAGAACTAATCTGAGATGGAGACAGATTTCTGCAGTCAACTGGCAAACATCTGCACCAGTTTACTCAGGTCCTGGATCAGCAGAACTGGCCACGAGAGCGGTGCCTGCAGCGAGAAGCCCAAGCACAGCTAGATGATCTCCCAGGGCTGCTCAGCCACTGTCGCTTCACAGAATCCAGCTAAAGAGCCCGCGCTTTCCAGGTAGGGTGTGAGCCCAAAGGCGTGCCAGGGACGGGTCTCCACCCCAGCGAGAGCCACGGAGGACGGGAGCTCAGCTCTACCCAGAGCATCCCCGCACTGAGTCGCTCCTGCCGCAGAGCAGCAAAGACTCCCTCTCCCTGCAGGGAGCCAGTCTAAGTCGATACTGGTTACTACTGAGCCGAATGCAAGCTGGTCTGTGCTCGGGTGTCACTGCGCTAACGACCCCAGCGCTTTGGCTTACCGGAGAGACGTAAGCAGGCGGTTTGGTACAGCACGGCAACCCAGGGTAACCAGCCTGCCCAGACCACCGCGGGAGGCTCCACCTCGTTCTGCCGGCATCAGCTCCGGCTCAGCTAGGCTCACCAGTAAAACCCGAATCTGTATGATGTCAACTGCAGGCCAAACAAACGTTTTTCTCTGGAAAAGATTCAACTGGTTTGTACACTAACTACAATAAGTGCTTTTACAGACTACTTCCCATTAAAATGACAGAAACTATTTGCAACTAAAGCCACAAAATTTAATTCCAAATTCAGAGTTTGAGACTAGGCTATCCCATAAACAGTCTCATCCCAGTTGTATAATTCTGTTCCAGTGTTCATGTATATAAGCAAGACCATTTATACAATTAAAACTAAACATGTCCAAGTTTGAGTTATTAAAATAACTAAAGTAACTAAGTTGTTCATGCTTCCAGAAAAGGCACATAAGCATAATCTCCTGTAACATGGCAAACGTTGGACCATCTCACAATCCTCACTTAAATCCATTAAATGTAGTAAACTAGTAAACAATAAAAATGAGAATAGAAGAAACTATGATCAACCTTGATAGAAAGAGCAATGTTTCCATGTAATTAAAAAAAGATATTTTATTTAAAAATATGACTCATTGTTCATTGTCAAAAAATAGAGAGCACAACAAGAACACCAAGGCTTATAACCTGTGTTTTCCGTCACTATTGTGCAGTTTTGCGAGCTAAAAGGAAACTACGGTAACAGCTTTAGTTGCCCAAACATGCACAGGATGTGAAGTCTATAAAAAGCTTAGCGAATTAAGCAAGCAGCATCCATTTCACGTTTTGGAGAAAAAGTCATTAAAATCAAGTTTTGAGAGCTAAATTACTGTCATCTATCTCCTAAGCAAATAGATATCACACTCAGGGTCCTGAATTATTCCTGTCCTTTAAAAAATAGAAGATGTTGGCTCTAAGTTGTATAATGCAACAAATTCGGAGGCGGAGGGAGGGGCAGCGAGGGAGGTGTTGCCTTGTTTTCTTTCAGGGGTGTTCCTTCAGAACTCAAACATGGACTTCCTAGAAAACAGATTTCATGGTAGGAATTAATTTAGGTGGAAAGAAAAGCACTTCACTTCTTGTACCTCCAGCATAACCTTGAAGTCTACTTTTCTACTTATCTGCTGTACAGTGTCTGGAACAAGTCTCCCACTCCTCCTCCCCAGGCATCCTGAGTTAAATCAGTGGTGAAAGGACTCCTCGGCATCTCCGTGCCTACGCTGCAGTCACTAGCACACAAACAGTTCATTGTTTGGACACTACAAAATCTCCCGACAAACATTTATTCAAGGCTTTTGGATTAAAATAACATTTGTGCAGCCGAAAGGTAATAAATCACAGCACGACTCTACGGGCGACCTAAAGGTCTTCTGACATCTAATTCCATCTCTTACTAAACAGAGATGCTATCGAGGGGACCGAGTGTCGGCAGTCGGTTCAAGCCATGACGGGAGCCACCACAGCCCTGCCGCCCCGTCCTCCAAAGGGACACGGCCCCACCTACCCCCCCTCGCCACGGCGCTCACGCTGTTGCACAGTAAACTGCCGAAGGACCCGAGCCACCCGAAAACACATCGCTTTTTTGTGACAGCACGTGCAAGAGGGTACGAAGGGACTGTGCAGCCCAGAGGGGAAGAGAGGACTACAGAGGCATTTGTTTGGATCAGTTTAGGCTATGGTGCCTCACCTTAGGGGGAATCTAAGTTGTGCTGATGGCACAATCCTTACAGTTTTATAAATATTCCAGGACAAATACTGTCATCCCTTTTTAACCATGGCTAACCAAAGATGAATGGTCCCAGAGATGATTCTGATCAAACTGATGACACATTCAAGTATTCTATTATTTATAAAGTCCTGGTTTTCTCAGTACAGTAGGAACCAATCACTTCAAACCTTTTCAAGCCGGTATCCCAATCAAAAACCCATCCTGGGCTTCCCCTATTATCCTGCACTAGGCATTTCTCTAGTCAGCTCCTCAACTGCCTTGGTCATCTCTCCAAAGGAATCCTTCCGCACTCCTCCACATGCATGCACTCCTTCCAAACACCCGTGGCTGAACCACTCCTTTCAACCTGTATTAATATCTGTACAATTCTACTTTGCATGTATTTTGGCAATCTGTATTCTTAGCTGTTTCTCTCAAACCAGTATTCCAGTTTCGAGTTAAATATACTTAGCAATAAAAGCTATCGCTATTATTACAAACTGACCCAGAAATCGCCTTTATGAGAGTCCATTAACTAGAGCGTCCACAGTCAGGAAGTCGAGGACTTCAGCAGAACATACAGGTGCAGTGTGCACGTCTTAGGTCTTTGCAGTAAGGAGAAACTTCTTACCTTTGCTGAGTATCTCAGTCCTCTTCTTTCACCTTTACCCACAACTTTCTTCTCATGTGCCTATTTCTAACCTCCGTTGTCAGCTCTTGAAATAAAGACCACATACCTCACTATTCCAAGGAAAACTGAGAAGCCTACAACACTGTAAAGTAATGGGAATCCGGGGTTTCAAAGCACACGCTGTGCTACTGTGTTTTCACACTGATTTTCAGAATTTGCTTGCATCATACTGGCGGTAGTAATGAAAAACAAATCAATATAGAAGTTTGCCAAAACAAGAAATTATTCGCATTTCTGAAGAGTGCCCCTGAATTCTGTCATCAGTGAAATTCTGGTGCTTTACAGAATTCTTCTGAATAGTTGTAAACTACATAAAATGACACCATTCTGGCACTGCAGCACCTCTACAAGGTCTTGTATTAAATTCTTATGGATGATGCTACTAAAAAGAAAAAATTTCTCAGACATAATTCAAAGGAAACTAAACGCCGCATTTACCATCAAGTCTTTTCTAATTTAGCAAGTTTTGTGAGCAATAAAAGGCTGCAAGATGAGATCCCTTTAGTCACATGGTTTCAGCAGCCACCATTCTGCGTTATGTTCAGATTTCTCTTATAAGCACAAACTAACAAACCAGGAAACATATATATCTGCCGACACCATGTTAAGTGCTCATCCGTACCTATTTACATCATTTCACTCTAGTACAGACAGATTAAAGATTTTTTGGTTGGTTGGTATGATACTATATAGATTTTACCTTGAGGAGAAAAAAAAAAAAAAAAAAAAAAAAAGAACCGCAGCCTGGAAGCACAAAGCACTCCGTTCATCCACACAGGCAGCCCGGCAGGGAGGTGCAGACCAAGGGAAATGAAGTCTGGCTCCTCTCACCCCACAGGAACTGCGTGTGTCCTGCACTGTGCCTCCCCTACATGCTGACACCCGGCAGCACCAAGATGATCAGCCCCAATATCTCCCGCCCCAGCTGAAGGATATGTCAATGCTATGATGCATGTTTATCCCAGAGCTACAGCTGAGAGAAGATGTTCACTCTCAGAACTGAAGTGACTTCTCGTACCTAGCCTATTACCCAGAAACGCACTGCTCCTTAAAAGTAGGCCTTTACTAAAGGCAGAGAACCAGTCTAACAGAAATTTTGTGCATATTATTGATTTCTTCCCCTAAACTGAACTATGTTTTAGCAGAGATACAAACTGATGAGCAGGATTAAAAGGGTGATTTCAGATATAGCAGAAGGTTACAAAGTCCATTCACAGTAATGAAGGAAGACCACATTAATCTCCTAAAAGGATTCAAATGCTGCAACTAGAGCAATTCTATTTCTTAACAGGAACAAATTAAGATGATTTTCCCTTGCAGAAAATTCCATAACTACAAGCAATTATCTTGTATGCTAAAATTCTCCAGTACGGCACTTACTGCAAAGAGTGTTCCTATCCAATGCTCTATTTAGGAAATACAGGAGATTGTTGTTATCACATTGATTAACCTACAGCTCTACCCTGTCAGAATTTGCAACTATCTTTGAAAATAACAACAAGAATCTTTACCCGATGACCCTATCATTAGGTCATTATGAAAACTGAAAAAACACAGACTTTTAAAAGAGCGTGTGGAAAAGAAGAGGAATAAATCACACTCATAAGTTAACGCAAAGAAAGAGCAAGTTATAACACAATGTTATCCAATGAAATCCTTTTCTGCTGGGTAAATGAGAGGCTCAGAGACAGCATTTTGAAATGCGTTATTTTAGGGCAATAAGGACAAGTATGGCAACAGCTGTTGCAATATTTGTAAAAACTGTATAAAGTCAAACAAAATACCAGAGGTTACATGCAACTAAGCTTTGTATTTGTTCTTCTTCTTGTGCATAAGGAAAATGTAAGCAAAGTCAGTTATTCACTATTTTTTCATAAGCAAACATGTAAAATCCTACATAACTTGGCACCAACAGTGAGAACCAAGCCTGCTGGCTTCCACTGTCTCTGCACATCTGTTGTCATCTCATATCCCGGTTCATACTGCCAGGGCACCGACCGGGTTCCAGATGCACAGCCAGAGGCAGCCTCTTCCGAGCCCGCGCAAAAACTAGCACAGTGCTCACTGCACACAGCCAGAAACTCCTGCAGCATCCAAAACCAGTGACGGGCTGAGCCTGCTCACAGCACAGCATCTCCCAGGCATTTTAGAACAGGGGTTTCTGAATCACACTTGCAAGAGTTCACGCTCTATTCAAAAGTCATCTGCAAAAGACTGCACAGAGTCTGCGAGAATCAGCTGCTCCACAGCTGCCCCGTCCACCACGCCAACATGCTCTATTACTGAAACCCTCTAAAGAGTATTAAGAAATGGTCAGTATCTGCCACTTTGAAAGTCCCTGAATATTCACTGACAGCCTGAAGTAAATAATCCATACATTGGAGACCCTGAAACACAAACACGAGAGATGACAAAAGGCAACAGCAATGTGACAGCAAAGGACAAAACACAAAAGTCAGGAACAGTTTTCGGGCACTGTCTCCTCAAAAATGGGAGGGTCTTTTTTGTGTTCACACTATGGAACAAGTCTGCAAAATGAAGAGGTGTTGTACTATCTTAAACTATGAGACTGAAAGAGTCTGTCGAAGGAAGATGTAGAGACCCGCATACTAAAAGATCACGTACTAAAAACAACACAATGCACTGTAGTAACAAATCCCACACTACATCCCATCATAACGTGCAGGGTAGGGAGCAAAACTGATCAGGACTTCACAGGTTTTTCTGTCGTGCCTGGAAATACACAAATCAGCACAGACACAGCACTAAGCCCCATGCCTGCCTAACCAGCTTAGATCTGGCAGAGACATCCTCCTTCTCTCCCCTATCGTGGAAACAGTGAGATTATTAATACCCTTCATGGTTCCCCCATATACCACACCACTCACACGAACCGAGAACAAAAGAACAAAACCAACTGCTGAATGTTAATTTTCATTTTGAAATTCTGTGCTCTTCCAAGGGTCTCATCATATCCTTCCCAACCAGAATGGATGCTACGCCTTTAAAGTGCTACAGCTAGTTTTTTAGGGGGAAAAAAAAAAGAAATAAAAGAAATAAAGAACAGTAGTGACAAGCTCTCTCATGCTCACCCCGTCTCCACTGATTGCTAGAACCAGAAAGTAAGAATCGTGAGGGAAGCAGAATCCTGCACTGAATTACCCAGAGCCCTTAGCAGCTTTAATCACTGCTGGACAAAGAGTTTATTATGCAATACAGACTACTAGACAGCGCAAATGAATAAAATTGTAAGCTGAAACAGCAGTAACTTTGCTAGTAATGTGTTGAAGTTAGATATCTACCTGCTACAATATTTTAGAGCCCTTATGGTAAAAAAGAATTTCTCCTCGTACCCAGTCAGGACTTCCCATATCCTGACTTGCACCCTCTGCTTCTCGTTCTGTCCCCACGTGCCTCGAACGGGACTCTGGCTCAGTCTCCTCCCCACCCTCCCATGACGCACCTCTAAGCGGCAAGATCTCCCCTTAGCCTTTTCTACTTGAGGCTTTTTCCTTCAAAACTACAAAAAAGACAGTAGCAGGATTTCAAAGAAAAGAAAAACACCCAAAGCAAACAAACACCCCCCCCAGACCCACACCACACAATTTTTTTGCGAACACGCCTACTGCAGTCCAAAGCTTGTAAGAGTTTGCAGACAATGTTTATCACAAGAAATCCAAACTGCAAAGTCTTCTGACTGGCAGCTAGTTCGATGGCAGAGCTACACCTCCTCAGCTCTAGCAGCTTTGGGAGAAACTTCTTCATTCCAGGTCACTGTTAGAGGAAACCAGGAGAGAGCTCTATCACTTTGGCAGAAAGATGGATTACCAGCTCAGACTGCTATAAATTCAGGCAGAACACCATTCCAGAGCAAAGCATTATAATGCCTTAAATGGAAAAAGATCTACAATACTTAAGAGTTCAGTAATGCTATCTATTTTTATTTATTTAAGGCTATAAGAAGGTAGACAAAGATTTATAAAAACTCTTGAGAAACATAAGCTGGCTCTTCTAAAAACTTACTGTAATTGCTTTTATTGTATTTCCAGTAAGTTTAAGTACTGGTCTGGTAATTGTTAGTTTTAAAACTAATGCTACCAATACTTCTTGGTCCCCTTTTTGTTCTTGAAAGACACTCTCATCAAGCGTGGAGCAACTCTGTTCCGCCTGCATCACTGAAGGAACAGCTTCGGTTTACACAACTTGCCAGGGAATCTGTCCACTGGTTCCCCGAGGAAAAGAAGAATTCTACAACTTGTTACATTTCACAAGAGAAACAGACTGCATTTAACATATTTTCCCTGCAGTGTTTCTGTGTAATATGCCACACAAGCACAATTACTGTCAAGAAAAAGGTCACAAAAAGATATTCCATTATTTCAAATGAAATTAATAGAGACTGTCCTGTATAATAGCTTTGGGTTCGTTCAGGCTCCACTTAAAACTCTAAATTGCACAGGGAGTAAGTTGTTCCTCTCCGTCCATGAAAAAATGGATGCGTATGCCCAGAGTGAGTTGTAGCATTGCCAGATGGAGCTACAAACTGCGGTGCACGGTTGCAGGCTAAAAGGAAAGCAAAAGGAGAGGCTGAGCCTCTTTTGGATCCTACTGTTAGGCTTTTTAAAATGAAAGTGAACAAGATGAAACACAACCTTACCTTGCTGAACATGTATTTATAATCCTGATGGAGCATTCAGACATACCAGAATACTATAGATCCACACTATATAAAAGCAAAATAAATTTCTATAAGAATAAACTATGGCATAAATTTAATGAGATTTGCATGAATCTACTAGAAGCAGATTTTTTCCTGTATTGCAGAAAGACTGAATTAGTTGTTTATTTATAGGGAAGTAGTATATACGAATAAACCCTCTAACTGAAATGCTGTTGCTCTCAGTAAAGGTGCAATTTTTGCCTGTCAGCAACAATGGGGTACTGCAGTTCATCGGTCTATCAATATTAATGTTCTAATGAATCCTCCCCGAAACCTCCACCTGACATGGTCAGGCGGTACTTTCAGGTTATCTCCAGCATTTAGTCATCAGAACCGAGTAGCAGATGACTTCTGTGTGTGTTTTTTCCTTTTGTAGTATCTGAAACGATTTCTGTCATCAGCTTCTTAAGCAGACAAAATTTAGCAAAATGGCTCCTGAATAACAAACGAGGTGTGTTCAGTAAGGTTGACGCCCCGCCTTTTCAACCTGACAAATTTCATAATTTTGAAGGGAGTGCTCTCTCACCTGCGCTCTCGTATTCCTCCATGCAACCGCAAGCATAACGGACGGTTTTATTCATAGAGAAAAGACCCTGCCTTGGCAAACGAGAACAAACAGTACCAGCAGAGCCATTCTCCGCGCCCCGAGCCGAGGGCGGCTGCAGCGATCCTGGTCAGCGGAGCGGCTGGAGCCGCCAAGGGTGGCTCCCGCACGAGGAGACCCGCGAGACGCGCCCGGGAGCGGGGAGCGGGCCGCTTCGCTCAGAGGGGCGGCCGGAGCCAGCATCCCGGTGACAGCACGCCGCGCGCGGGGCCACGGCAGGCAACCGTACGCTCATCCTCCCGGCAAACCATGCCCCCAAGCCAGCTTCCGCTTCGAAAGGAGGTTGCGATAGAGAATGAGTGGAAAAGGAGTCTACGGCTCCTGCAGCCTGAGCCATTTAACATATTAACATGGCTAATTTTAGGTTTTTCACGTAACGTAGTCAATATAACATATCAACCATACCTGTATCCAGGTCAGGCACAATTTAATTACCACCCTCCTGAGAGCCGGGGAGTGCCGTTCCGCTCGCCCCAAAACACTGAACATCATACGCTTGAGTTTTAGCCTGGCTGCCTAAGGCGAGGGGCTCAGACACGGCGGTGGCAATCCCCTGCCCGCCCCGACGGCCCGCTCCCGGCCCACCGACCCTTCGCCAGGGAGACGCGTTCCCAGCGACGGCGCCGGCCGGGCAAGCAACGTGGACCCTGCCCTGGGCGAGCCCCCGCCGGGCGGCGATGCCAGCAGGAAAGCAGGGGCACTGGTAGGGAAACGGAGGCAGAGACAAGCGGTGAAGCCCACAGGGAACCAGCCTTCATTAGCTCTGGTGCTCATGGAAAAACTTAGTAAGCAATAGCAATTTTCTGAACTCAAGAAAACATACGCTGTTCATGACACAAAAACGTTTTAGTCATATAAAGATTTTTTTTGCATTACTTGGAAGCAAGATAATGCCTCGTGCACGAAGGGTTATAGCTGTATCCTAATATCAGCAAATGAAGGAGTTTGCTCTAGGTTTACCCCCAGGACTAAAACTGCTCGCAATCCTACGCTGCGCAGTTCTGTAGCTAAAAGCAAAAATCTAGCAACGAACAAAACACCTTAAACGTTTCGTGAAAAAGAGTACGGGGAAGCAAAACAACATGACTAAAAACCTAATAAATCAAAAGAGGCTCCTAATTTAGTACAGCAGCCCACACGTTCAGCTTCTGTATTTACAGTGCTTATGCTTGGCTATTTCAGCAGGGAAGAGGCAAGCAAACCACTTCGTTATCAGAAGAGACCGACAGCTCTACATGACCAAAGGCTACAGGAACGCTAACTACTATAGTTGCTTCCTCGTTTTGTGAAAACAGCATTGATCTCCCTATTACCAGACGCAACGGCAGCACCGCTCTTCAGTGGTTTGCGTGAGTCATCTTCCTGACGCTGCTCCGTACAGCACACGGCTGCAGCACCACCGAGGCGCCCGGGCCGGGCCAGCAAAACCCGGCTGCGCCCACGTGAGCGAGCTGGCAACGACGACAAAATAAACTCTGTCTCTGCAGAGATTTCAACGGTACAGTACTACAGCTGAAAACAGAGCCTGCTCCAGCACGAACGTAGTTTCCACCACATCATAGCAGCAGTAGGAATTATTTTTACCCAGGCTAATAAGACACCTGATAGCTCAGACTGAATTCGACTATCTTCTACACCCACTCTACAGAATCAAATTTGGCTGCCCAAAATCAGCTTGACCAGAACACAGGTGGTAACGCAGAGAAGAGCACAACCGTCTGACACCGCTCGAGGCACGAAGGGGTGAGCCGGCGCCGCGGAGCGGATCCCGACACGCGAAACAGGATCCTCCAGTCAAGGAGCCCAGCCAGCTGCCAAGAACAATATTTCAGTGGTTCGGCCGATCTGGCTGTAACCATGGCCTAGAGGGGTTTCCATAGCCATAACCACAGCAGTGACTGTACGTTTGGTTGGAAATAGCAAAAACAGACATTTATAAATCTATAGTTTGTTTGCAGGCATCTGAAAACCGATCCGAGACAGGCACAGAAGCCTGAAGACGGACGGCAGCTCTCATCGAACCCGCCTTTCATCTGTCTGCTCGGCTGAAGATGTGGCAATTTGAAATGCAAACTCCTCTCGCTAGGAGTAATTCCCTGCTTGAGAGAATTGGAGGAGCCGCTTCGGAAGAGCGGAGAGGAGACGAGGCACCGAGGCAGGAAGCCGGGCGGATTACCGCGCCGCGGTGGAAGCGCGCACGCCCGTCGGGACGCGCTGGAGCTCGGCTCGTTGCAGCGTCGACGAACGTTCAAAGCAAGCAACGCTGTCACGCGCTTCACATATGATTCCTATTTCTTCCCTGATGTAAAGCGCAGTATCACGCATCATGCTACGGAGGAGGAGGGGGCCCTGCTGGTTCAGGCAGGTTCCCCCCCCCCCCCCCCCAAAGAAAGAAATAAAAGTACACCGCCACACAGCTGCCGGGAGCGAGGGGTCACTGCCGGGGGGGGGGGGGGGGGCATTCGGTTTACCAGATTTCCCCGTGAAGGAATGCCAATAAAACGCGGCGCCAGGCGCGTTCGAGGAGCGCCGTCCCGCTACCGCCGGGGCCGCGGGGGGGGTCGCCGGGGCGGCCCGGGGCAGCGCCGACGCTTCCGCAGCCGCGGGCGGGCGCGGCGGCCCCGCTCGGCAGGGCGGCCATGTTGGGGGACGGCCGGGGGGACGCGCGGCGCCGCCGCCCCCAGCCCCAGCCCCGGCCTCAGCCCCGGCCCCGGCCCCGGCCTCAGCCCCAGCCCCGGCCCCGGCCGCCCCGGCGCCGCCGCCAGCGGGCCGCGACAAGAGGCAGCGAGGAAGCGGCGGGGGGGAGACTGGGAGACTGGGAGACTTCCCGACGCTTCGGCGACGCCGGGGGGTCCCGCGGCGCCGGCGGCCGCCCGGGGCTGGGGACGGCGGCGGGAGCGGGAGCGGCCGCCCGGGGCTGGGGACGGCGGCGGGAGCGGGAGCGGGAGCGGCCGCCCGCGGGACTCACCTTCTTCCGTGGCTGCCATTTCATCATATTTGTAGAGCGGGCGGGCGGGCATCAAGGTCGCGCTCGGGGCCCGGCGGCGGGCGCAGCGGCGCGGCAGCGCCCGCTCATGCTGCCCGGCCCCGCCGCGAGGCCCGCGCCGCGCCCGCCGCCGCCGCGCTCGCTGCCCCGCGGCCCGGCGCGCGGGCCATCGGCGCCGGCTCCCCCCGCGGGCGCGGCCCGCGGCGCCGCTCACGCCCGCGCCGCCCCCGCGCGCCGCCCGCGCCGCCCCCCGGCGCCCGCGCGCATCGCCGCTCCGCTCCGCGCCCGGTGTGGGGCGAGACCCCGCGAGCGGCCCGGCCCCGGCCCCGGCCCCGGCCCCGGCCCCGGCCCCGGCCCCGGCGCGCCGCCGCCCGCCGCGCACTCGGCCGCGGAGGGGCGCGGGCAGCCCAGAGCCCGCCCCGCCCCGCCCCGCCCCGCCGCGCCCCCGGGTCCTGCCGCCCGCCGTGCCGACCGGAGCAGCGGCTCGAGGGCGGATCCGCGCCGCCGCCCCGGCTCGCAGCCCCCCCGCACGGAGGGAGCGCAGAGCAGCCGAGGGAGCGGGGTTCCCCAGCCCCGCGCAGGGGGAACGGGAACAGCCAGGGCCTCGGTCAGCAGCCCCGGGAAAGCAGCCGAGCACCTGCCGCGCGCGCAGGAGAGCTCAGAACACCCCGGACGGGCGGGTGCCCCGCGCCGCGCAGCAGCAGGACAACTAAAGTGACAGATCCTCGGAGTCCAGAATTAACGAAGCACAAAACATGAAGCAATGACGAAACACATGAATGGCTTTTTCTCTTTTTGATACAAGTCACAGTCTGGGCATCCAGAATTTATTTCTAGGGCGTCCTGTAAAACATACAAGGCCTTTTTAAGCCTCGGATGGCAGGGGAAAAAATGGGACACAGCAGATAAGTGCAGGTATGAAGATGTCAGGAGAACAGGCAACTTGGGATTATTAGGAAAGGAAATGATGAAAAACAATGCAGGAAATATCAAAAAAAATTTGCTCGGTATAAACTCCATGGTGTGGTTATATCTTGAATATTATGTGTAATTCCGATCTTCCCATCTCAGGAAAGAGACGTTAGAAGTAGAAATAAAATACAGAGGGGAAATAAGGATGACCAAAAACGTACTGAAAAGCTTCTGTATAATATAAGGCTGAAGAGACTAAGTCTGATGAACTTGGAAGAATTTCTAACACTAGAGACGGAGGGAAAACAGGGATGTACAGAACTGCGAATGGCATGCCGAAGGCAAGCGGAACGCGCTGCACCACCTCAGTCACGCGCGAGGCGCGAAACGTCGGACGGAAGCTCTGAAACGAACCACAGGCAGTTCTTCTTCGCACAGCGGAAAATGGCATCGAGGGACCCACAACACAAAGTACTGGGAAACCTGCAAGGTATCAATGAGTTTCAAAAACCAGCCAAACAAACCAACCGTTTTATACACCCTGGTTTGTCTAGCAAGGGTTATCAAACACAGAGGAGCAGATAGGAGCTCTGGCCGGAAAGGTCCCTGCTCTAACAACCAGCAGACGCCAGGAGGAACAGGAGAAGCCGGGAGCACAGAGGAAACGTCCCTGCGCAGCTGATACGCAAATCTTGTTTTCTTTGATACCACTAGAAACAGAAGAAATATATAAACAGGCCTTCAAAAAGACAGCCAAATTGCAACTCTGCCTACAAACATATAAACATTCAAAGCAAACTGAGAAGTTTAATTCTGTACTATCCAGTGATACAAAATCGTAAAGAAGCAATAAAGAAGCTGAAAAACACATGGACTAAACAGTCTGTTTTCTGTCATCACTGAAATCTGATCAAAGTGACTGACAGTAATTGTACCGACAAATTCAATAAAAGTGCCACACAACACTGCAAATTGGAAGAATTCAGAAAAGCAGGCACCCAGGAAGGACAGGCTGGTACCACACCGCTCCGTCTTGGCAAACTGCGAAAGGACGGAGCGCGTGATAGAGCTTCCACGCGCTGCTGTGTGCCGCCAGGCGAGTCGAACCCCTCGACACCCCAGTCTCGCACACGTAAAAGAGGCAAAACGATGCTGTTCTGCCTCACAGGTACATTTTTTCCTGGAGCAGAACCCAGACAGCGGGCGACATGCTGCGGTTTAAAGCAGCTCGGAGCACCACTTGCACGGGATACTCCAAAGCGCAAAGGTTCAGGGCTCACCAAAGGAGAGAGTATCTTGGTTCCCAGAAGCATTCTGAGGCACTACTCGACGGGCTGAGATCATCAACGGAAAAGCTGGAAATCCCACCACGTATTAAAGCTGAACAGACAAAGCAATGACACGACCAAAGTTACCCTGAGTTGTGGTGCTTGCAGTGCAGCCCAAAATATGACCTAAAGGGAGCAGACACTGGAGAAGATTTTGGGGAGAACAGCCTGTTCTGTTCTTCAGCCTTGCTTTCACAGGAAAGGAATCGACAAACTGGGGATGAAACCGGTTGTAATCTCCCATGTAATTTCCTATTCAATCCAATTCATCTCTTTCTTCTGGTCATCCTGGGTTGTCTCATATGCACGGAGGGAAATCACAACTTTCCTTCCATGTTGCTGAAGCATTTAGATCGTTACGGCAGAAGAAAATCAAATGAGACAACACAATTCCAACATTTGTGAAAAATTCCCTGGGGCCTGAAGCAAAATCATTAATACATCTTTTATGTCCATCAACTCCAGAAAGTGCAAGTGCTTGAAATCTCATATACTACTGCTACAGTATATTGCTGTTCTACAGGACCTGTAAAACTTGTTAGACTGAAACCAATCCAGACAATTTCTCAGTGCTGAGCTTTGTTTTGATCTGGATAGAAAAGAGGCAGGATTCAAAAGCTAGCCCAAAGAGTGTGTTCTTACCAACATCCTGATGTAGGATGTAAAAACTGATTTGATTCTAAGAAGCTCTGGCTTTTCTCCAATAACGACAGCATTATGTATTTTACTGAAATGATTCCTCAAAGAGGAATCTGCTATGTCTTTTCCAAATAAATGAAACAGAAAAAAATTCACGTAGTAATGACTATTAAAGAGGGTGGTAAAAAAAGCCCACTCGCTGAAATCTGCAACCTAGTTTTCATTCCAGGGAGGGGTCACAGAGAGAAGGGCCCGTGACACTGTCCCCTTCGTTTGCGTCCCTGGCTCAGGCGCGACTCGTCTCGGACGTAACCCAGATGGCCCTTCGTGCAGGTCCTCGGTCACTCGGTGCCTCCAGCTGACCTGGGAGGTCGCAGGGAGAGGACGTCAACGCATGCAGTGCTCCTCGCAAAGGCCAGAGGACACAGGACAGGACCACAGAGAGAAGCAGCAGCTCATTTCTCATTTGCTCGCTCAAGAAATTCAACGAGACGTTTATTACTGGAATATCTGCGTGGTTCCAGATTTATGTTGTGGCTGGAGTACTTGTTCCACCATGCTCCTCTCACCGCTAACTAAGACACAGCTAGAGGGCAAAGCCAGGCAGCATTAGCACCCTGGCCATCTCTGAAAAGCAGGTTATCCTGAAACTGCAAAGCTTTAGCCTGAGCTGCTGGAACCGATCTGAGCCAGCTCTCTAAAGAATGAACAGTGTCTCAGGAGAATTAAAAATCTTCAATACATGAAAATGCCACGGTTTAACTGTATTTGATATTACTGAAATGGTGCAGAGTCACAATTTTATTGCCGTGATGAACATCCAACAACGCAGCATCTCACAGAAGTAAATACATTTAATGGCAGCCTGTAGCATCAAAACATGGATCAGCAAACGTTCATTGCTAGGACCCTTGAAAATAAACCAGCCAACACTTCCTCACGGCAGTCCCTCTGCTCGGGAGGTGGTATGGCTCAGCTCACGCGAAGGGGAGAGCAGCTACTCCTTACGGGACGTGAAGCTTCTGCTCGGAGCCTCTGTGGCCGAACGCTGCATCTCCCGCAGGGACAGCACACGGGGACGGATGCTGCTGCTCAGGCGCATGCAATAAATTAAATCACTGAGAAAATGCAGGAAAAGAACAGATGTGGCAGAGCAGAAGAGGAACTTCATCCGGTTCTCCTCATCACAGCTAGCATATCATGGAGCCATGCCCTTATATTATACTAATGGTAGACCCCAGAAACTCTGAACCACTTGCATTTCCATAAATTTACAAATGGGTATTGACAGTTCTGAAGAGCTCTATAGATAGCAGAGCCAATACTCGAGTGAAGAAAAGAAATGCTCCAAATCAGACAATGCCGTTTTCCCGGGTGCTGTCAGAAAGAAGCTTAGTTTAATTCAGACAGATTGCAAAATGTTTTGTTTTGACATGATCAACAGAAGGTTTTTGAAAATCTTCCTGAGTGAAGATAATTAACAGGAAGCAAAGCAGGAGCTGTGCATATACACCCGTCAGAAAAGGGAGCGAGCTGCTTCAGTCCTCGTCTTATTTCTTACACCAGTGATTGGCATTTCTGCTATATTTAAACTTACTTCCTTTTTTTTCAATAGTAGGAAAAAAGAATGTTGACACTATTCTAAAAGCCATAGAAAATATCCAGAATAAAGGCAGTATAAATGACTGGTATCTGAAGGAAATGGCAAGCATACTCAATCTTTCAACAACTCAAAGCTATCTGAATTTTTTTTTTTTTTTTTTTTAAGATCAAAGAAAATGCAGCCTTTTTTTTAAGGTCTCCATTTCTCTTTCCAGCTTGGAAGCTACTTGGTATGTAGTCATTCAATTGCCAGAAAATGCTGAAATCATTTTGCTGAAACCATTACACCGGCAGCTGCTATCTCTTCCATCGTGAGAAGGGAAACCTCATGTTCATGTCAAAGTGAACCAATTCATTTTCTCAAATAATCAGCAAAGCCAAGAAATTCAAGCGCTAGGGATTTGTAAAGTTCAGCCTTAATCAGTAGCCAATTTTGTCTAATAATATGAATGCAAAGTAAAAGATAATTCTGGTCCATCCAAGTTAAATGCCTCTCCAGGTCACCAAAGGTGAAATGATGGAAAGCAACCACCAGCTCCCCTCTCCGGCATCCTTGGCTCAAAAAACCACTCCTGTCTAGACAGCCGTATGCCATCATTTCCTATATAAGATTATGCTCCGTTCATAGAGGCTCTCCTAGGCTACAGACTTATCTTTTCAGTCAGAATCAGCACTACGAATTCGTTCTGACAGAGCGGTGCGAGTCCTCTGGACGCTGTGGTGGAGCTCCCAGGGAGCAGCTTTCTCTTCCAAACTGTCCAAATACACATCAATAATGAATAAACATATTTTATTCCTTCAAACATTTATGAGCGAATAATAGCATTTAGGCTGGTTGTCACAAAGCCATCCAGCAAAATGACTGGCTACACCGTTACTCTTTTTTTTTTTTTTTTTTTTTTGCCTGATTTACCTTCCCTGGGACTTTTAAAATTGGGATTGTAGATCTAACAGTCCAGTATATTGTGCCAAATAACTGCTATTCTTCTGCTAAAGATGCTGAATAGCTTCAGAGAAAGCTGTGTCATATTAAGACATATCCCATATTGGATCTCAGTCTTACAACTCAAGAGAGAAAAAAAAAAAAAAGAAAAAAGGTGTCTTTTTCAAATAGCAAATGTCAAAGATTAATTTATCAAATTCCACCCTAAGATACAGTAATATCTTCTATCCCTATCTCTTAAATTAGCAGAACAGAAAACTGTCTCTACTGAGAAAATAATCCACAAAATGAGAACAGGCAACACTTAAGTTAATATTGTGGATGGGATCTTAACACTCATACTGTCTGACTTGATTTTAATTGTGCCATTAATGCTGGTTTCTGGCTCAGAAAAAAAAAGAACACAGAACTATTTGAGATCTATCTCCTTTTTTGCGTAATTCTTCTGCTGTAATAACTTTTGAGTTGTAATACGTTTTCTACAGCCTGAAATTCCATGTAGTCAACTGAAATGCATCACCTAGAATCGACCCCATACAATGCAGGTAGAAAAAGGTCCCGCTGGAGATGGCTCGTCGAGCAGACTGCGGGTTAGGGTATCCAAAGCAAACGAGAATTGAACTCGTTGCATCATTCTACAGTTTAGCAAGCGGCTAAACCTGACAGCATTCAGCAGGTACCCACCGAGTCAGAGAGCAGTAACTTCGTTACGTTGAGGTGTACGCTTTCCTGCGAATTCATGGGATTAGCAGTGCGAAACCCGCCAGCATCTTAACAGTTAACAACACACGAACACAGCAAGACGGATGTAGATCAAGCTCCTAACAGCCAAATCCCTTGGCAAATTCACTAAGCGTAATAAAATCAAATCCTTTTATTTCTTAATTTATTAAAGTGACTTTCAATTCACTACAATGATTCTGCATCTATCGATTTCTCTGCCCCACACTAGCACACTGAACACAAACACAGTACTACGCATTTGTTTAAAGACCAGACACAGCACGCTTGATCCGAGGCACTGCAGCTGCAGCCAAGCACGGGCTGCAAAGGGGAGAAAGCATTTCAGGAAATTCTCCTGGTCTTGGAGAAATCTACGTATTGGTAAGGAGGGAACTCCTTCCAGGTTAGTAACAGAAGTCGTGTTCTGGAGTGCTGAGAAGGGTCTCACTTTCCTAAAGTACCAGCAAGCAGTAATTGCTAACTCATCTTTAGATATTAACTTACAGCAAATTCTGATGCAAGTGACAGTCAAAATCTACTTCCAGCCTCCACAGTAAAGGTGCTTTGGGCACACGACGTGCCATAGCTTTCTATAACAAGTACATAGGATTAGAAACACAACTATACCTCCTGCAACTAGCCCATGAAACCTCTAACTGAAGAAATCTCCAGAGTCATAACATTGTGCCCTGAAGGCTGGCTGATACAGGTGAACGAAGAACAAAACAATTTTCTCGGCAACTGTGAAATTAGCAACAATTCTGGTGCACAAAGAAAGCAAGCAAGCAGAGCAAGAAGCCATGAGGCAAATGACAGGATTGCAAATAAGCTGCAAAACAGCAATGTTCTCTTTAGCACCTAGACTCTAAACCTCTATTCATAAAGAGCCCTGTATTATCACTGTTGGGTAATGTTATGAAATAGGAAGTGGATAGTCCAAATATGTGAAAAAACCCAAATACAACAAAACAACTCTGACCGTGTTCACATATGGAAATTGACTGGCACTGCTCTATTATAGTAACTCCCATAGTGGGTATTATTCCAAAATAAAAGCCATTTTATTCCTGAACAGCGCCAGTTCTATTTCTGCACTGAGTACTTCTGAATACCTATGCAGCAGAAAAATTCCAGAATGGTTAAAAGCATACAGGAATAGGCAACCCAGAACAGGTATTCTGTCATCTTTCCTCATACGAGCAGGACCTCCTCTCCTTCGCTCTCTGATGAGAAACACCTAAGGAAGGAAGGACAGAGAGGTAAACTACGCTCTCACGGAGCACAGCTTAACAGCGGCATGAGACTGCCATGGTCCCAATCTCCGGAGGGCATTCCCAGCTGCTTCCTTCCAAAGGCGCTGCTTCTGCCGGTTCAGGTAGCTAAAATGTCTCAAAATCAATCATTTCTCTGTGATGTTTGTTCAGGATATAAGCAAGAGTTTAGCTCAGTCTTCCCCTCACAGTTCTGCAGTGGGTCCAGATGGATTTGACCATTTTTGGTTTTGTTTTTTTTAACCAGAAGACAGTCTGGCCATTCCTATAATTTAATAAGCATTCTTTCACTTCCTTGGAGAAGCAAATATCTCTTTAAAAAAACAAACAAACAAAAAAAAAACCCTGAAAACAAAATCAAGATTTGGTTCCTGTATCTGGCTGACTAAAAATTTGCTTGTTTAAGCAGAGCTAAAATTTTTCCTTATCCTTAGTGACTTAATACGAAGTGTCTTCTCTACTGAATCTCATATTCTATAGCTATTTCCATATAAATAATGAATCTGACAAAACATCTAAAAGGATAAATATACATAGCTCACTCCTGGTTTTGGTTGAGACCAGACACTTTGGAGTGACAATGGATTTGGGATTGCTGACACGCAACATGCTTCTTCCAAGCATACCGTAACAATCATTAAATGCAGAAATACAGGGGGAAAAAGGTGAATTTTCCTAAGGGTTTCAAGAATTCGGGGGGGGCTGAAAACCTAAGAAACCTATCTGAGAACACTTAGCAATCTCTCTTCAAACTTCTTTTAGCTGTTTATTTCGTCTGCTAAGATATTTTCTGGAACGCTTAAAATAAGCACCTTTAAAATTATTTCAGAATGAGAAATACTTTCAGAATGAGAGCATTACTGTGGTTTCCTAGAGAGAAGGAAAATTAACCTCTAACCTGGGAGGATAAGCAAAAGAAATGCTTGAAAAGCAAATGCCTGAGTGGAAGCAATTGACCACGTGAAGTAAGAGGATGCCACTCAGGGAGTACCACCCCACAGGGATGACCAAGAGAGGTACACCACAAGCAAAGGCAAGTTGGTGACCCAGGGCGGAACAGCAGCTGCACCCGACGAGAGTCCACACACGACTGCAGACTGTAAAACACAGCACTGGAGCATGCTGAAAGAAGAAACACAGAATGAGGGGTCTTTTATGTGTGAAGAGAGAAGTACAAAGTTCAAAGAAACGTGTTGGAGCCCCTTAGCATAATCCTGATAAGTGCATCGGAAAGAATGCACAGTAAAAGGCAAGAACACAGTGGGCTAGGAAAGCAATTCAAGCTTCTACAAAGTTTTTGTATATCATGCTTTTTTCTTCTTCTTCTGGTCCATCTACCTTCTGCTCCTGTTGCATTTTGCTACTTGACTGCAGCATTTGACCCTGCTCTCCCGCTGACAAAGGCTGATTGTTGTGGGCTGTACAGCAGTGGAGTGGATCGTTTTCATTATCAGGTTACCTGGGGTTTGTATCTCAGCAGCTGATGCTCTTCAAAAGACTGAAAATCACTTTGGAAAATACTTTGTTTAGTCGAACAGAAAAAGCTCTTTTCTCAGAGGTATAATCCATCCTGAAAAAGCAAGGACAGGGCTTTGAGAAACGAGGATATGCTTATCCGGAAAATACCACATCTGATAGCAAAGGAAGCTGAGAAAAACTGGTTGCTTAACACTAATTAGGGAGCTGTAGTGTGATTTAGTTCAAAGACATGCAGAACTGCAATGAACTGAAGATAAGGAAAAAGCCTGTAGCATTTATCACTGGCAATGGGATTCGTGGAGCTGGAGGGGCAAGGGAGGGAAGCAGGACGCAGGCAGGATTATCTGAGGCTGCAGGTGCCTGTCCCTAATTACAAATTTTTCAGTGATACAATGAAATGATCAAATAGGTTAATACAGGATTACGGTTAATCTTGTGATAGAGGATCCTCCTCAAGTACTGATACCTCGCTAGCACGTGAGGGCAACGAACCGACGTGCAGGCACCCGGCCTCTGCGACCACGGGGAGCGCGGGACCTCGCAGGACATCGAGGCGGCGCCGCACGCTGCTCTCCTCGTGACCCATCACCCGGCCTGCCGGGCACTCCTCTGCGAGTATTTTCTTCAGAAAGCGAGCCTAGCTTGAAACGGTACTTGCCTAACACGGATCACGGACCAGTGTCAAGGCAAGATGACATAGCCTGCTTTTTCCTTTTTGCAACAAAGTACGTGTGGAAGTCAACGATGCCACTTTAAAACACTGATCTAGTAACGGGAGCAGAAAAAGCCGCAGGCAGCAAGGCACCCCGCTCGAGATACAGCTACAGTGCAGAGAAGGGCGAGCCAGGAAGCGGCTGGAAAGGAAAGAGGCTGGAGGCAATGTCCTGAAAGGTACCAGAAGTACGAGGTACAGCCTGTGGCTGAGGGACACACCGAGAAAGGAGATTTCTTTCTCTGTGAGTCTCCGATCACTCCAGCGCCATAGTGAAAGTTAGCTCACGCCAGCACAAAGAGGCACTGCTACCGGAAGAGATGGTTCCTCCTCCTGACTCCGGCTACATCAGCGCCGCGCACGCGGGCCCGTGCTGCGGCAGGGTCAGCACGGCCGCGACGGAGCAAGGATGGGGAGCTCCTCTGCGTTCAGCCACCGACCTTCACTGTGCGAGCCTCAGTCTGGGTAAGTTTCCACAGAATCATGTGGATCTGCAAAGACTTTCACTGGCAAAAATGGGGAATGGAGAGACAGAGTCAGACAGAGAAAATGAATGAAAGAACGAACAAACGAATGAATGACTCCCAAAGGCAGGAACCGGCCGTCAGGTGTGCAGGAGGCCCCGAGTGCTGCTTCCAGCAGCAATGCTGACTTCAGTTGGGTTAAACTGGTCATAAAGTCAAAGGGCAGCTGCGTTCTCATAATTCACTGAAAATATTTAGTAGGTCACTGCCAATTACTTTGTGAAACTGAGACCACATAGTGCTATTCACTGTACATCAGCGTAATGGGAAACTGATCCTTCCTCCAAGAGCCTACAGTCTAGATAGACAAGATAAAAGGAGAGGCTGTCTCCAAGTTTTGCAAGGGATCTGTGGTAATGACATGCAGATTTCCCAAGGTTTAGCACAGCACGGCAATCTGTTCTTCTTGGTCAGCTCTGCAGAGAAGTCACAACCCCTGCGAGCTCTCAGGTGTATCAGGTGCCCAGTAAGCAGGGCTACCCTGGGGAGGGGCTGCTGGCAGCACGTCTTTCCCTCAGGACCCCTCACATATCCAGGCCAGCGATACCTAGGCGCTGCACACGATTCATAACCAGCCGCACGCGCACTCGGCTCCGGCCCACGCGGCTGTCGGGGTCCCCTGCGCGGGCCGGGGCCGGGGCCAGGCGTCCCCGCTGCCCGGAGAGCCCGTTCGCTCCTCAGGCCCGACCCACGACAGCACCGGCCGCTCCAGCGCGGAGGTCGGCGTCAGCGCTGGGCGTGGACGACGCTGGCGGCACGACGCGGCTCCTCACCTCGCGCATCTCTGGTGGCTCTTCACGAACGTCGCGTTCGGACACCGATGGCGGGGAGCCCTGCGGCCTTCCGCGGTAACTGCGGGAGCTGTGGAACCCTCCTGGCAGAAATACTAGGTTTGAATACTCCTTCGAAAAATCAAAGACCGCTATTCCTTCCTTCCCCTCAAAACTTCTTCGGGCAAATCTTCCCCTTAAGCTTTTCTTAGGCTTGGAAAGAATCAAACTAGCAAAAGGGAAAAACATGCTGTCAGAATCTCCTTTGCAAACGCGGAAAAATCTGTCAGCGCAGTCAGAGCAGCAGAACAGGGAGTGGGGATTTTCATACAAAGCAAGCAAACTGAACTCGTATGCTGAAATCTCACTCAGGTGCTGCTGAAGTGATTTCTGTTTAGCAACTGGAATGGAGAAAACAGTCTTAAATAATGAGGTGAAGAGGAACCTTCTGCGGAAAGAGACTGCGCGAGGATATACAACACGCTCGGCAAGAACACTGCAGCGTTACCTCGGCAGTAGGCAGCGTTTTAACATATGTTCCTGCATTTAACAGAAGAACAAACAAACAAACAAAAATACTCATCCTTGGAGGGCATGCAAATGCGTCTATTTTCTACATCATTTAGGGCTTTTGCCCTAAAATTAAGCAATTCTTTTAACTAACAGACCAAATCTTGTGATAAAACTCCAACCATTTCAGAGTCTTTGGGAAATAAACGGTCAAGCACTGCATCGTCCTCTGTGCTACCTTTTCATATTCCAAACGAGAGCCCTGCTCCATGCCTTTTATCACTAAAAGAGGAGAGCATACAGCCCTGTTTCACCATCCTTCCTTTTACAGCACAGCAAGAGCCCCTGCTGGCATCTCCATTGCGACTCTAAGTACTTGTGCATGCACATCCGCAAATATAAGATGGAAAAGGTACAAGGAAAAAGGCATTATCACACCATGGAGGGACAGAGAGGTTAAGAGACTTGTCAAGATTGGGGAAGTAGCATACAGGAGATGCATATCTCAGCACTAAGGAACAGTTGAAAAACATCAGTTTGTGAATACCTCAGCGTCCAACACTTCAACAAAGCAGATGTGTGTAGAAAATAAAAACAATTTACGGGTATCCACAGGAGGAACTAAAAAGAATTCGGCCCAGAGGGGAGTCCAGTATTAATGGATTAACTGTCCAAACTCACCTGTGGCAGGGACAAACACCAAGGAAAGGTGGGAAGGAGTGACTATACTCACACGGACAGGGCAGCCTCATCCTCCACAAGCAGACGCTTTTGACAACATTCTAAAGTACTCAGAAATAAATGTGGGGGGCCACATCCATTTTTAATTGCAGGGGAAAAGCTAAATATATACTGTGCCCTGGAAGAGAGAGACTAGGAACTTCCAGATCAAGAAGCTTAAGGATGAAAGTTTCAGTCACAAATGGGGATTTTCTGACTAGTGAGTGCTTTCAACAAGAGATACATTATTTAAATGTAATGTTGTGCCTGTGAAATATTTATGTGGTAGTCTCATGGAAAAATGTATTTCTATAATACACTTGACAGGAAATATATCCTGAATTTTAACTGCATCTTACCAAGGAAGGTGGTTGCTTTTCTAACTCTTATTTGTGATTCTGTTATTGGCTTAAGAAGCTTCAGCTCCTTTTTGTATGATTCTGAGCGGAAAACATTGTGTTTGGGACCTGCTTCTAATTATGACTTCTTTCACAGCGAGCACAGTTACTGCTGCTATGGAGACAAGTGTAATTCAATCAAGATGTGGGTCAAAGTAATACTGAGGGGCAAAAGATTTACCAAGAGGCATCCTCTTTGCTATCTGTCCTCTCTTGGAGAAGGGACTTCTCCAAATCCTCCTTCGATGACTTCCATCACCATCCGCTGCATCAAGATGGAAACTCCAAGCGCCAAATAAGTTGTCAGCCACTATCTAACACTCAGGCCACATCACAGCAGTTGGGCAGCTGATCCACCCCGTCTCCGAAAGCACCACGACCATGGGGTGATCCGCACTGGCCACAGTGGTGCCACCCCTTGCATGCAGAGATTGGCAGCTTCCAAAGGAAAGCTTCAACCATCTCCTCTTCCATGATATTTCTGCAGATCTCAAAAGAATTGGTTGATTCCAAAAGCTTGAGGTTGAGGAGGGAAACCGCCTCCTACCTCAGAGCACTGAAACTGCCTTATTTTTCATGACACGCTACTTATTACTTATCAGTACTACAGCCAATTATGCAACACGCACTTTCCAAATCTTCAAGAATAATACTTTTCCCAAAGAATCCACAAGACTCCAAAGACGGTCAAGAAGAAACATTAGAGGAAAGAAAGTATTACTACACTGGGCAGGACAGGAGGAACCTACCCATGTCCACACCCCATAACTGAAGTGGATTCACAGTTTAAGTCAATGCTGTAATTCCATCCACTCAGTTAATATCAAAGAAGGAGATTTCATCACTGAAGTTGCAGCGTTTAGACTCTTTCTACACAAGGAGAAAATCCAGGGAGCCCAGACTGTACATTCATCCCAGCAGGACCATCTAACTCCATCTGATTTTTGCCCCAGAACACCAACTGATGGAAACGTCAACCACTATTCATAGCAGTAAAAACAACTGTTTATTCCATGACCCTTCAGACTGTTTTCTCACCTCATGCCAATACTTACTAGGATAACCCGTCGTGGTCTCTCTTCCCTCTCATTTCCCACGTGCACACTTTCTACTGCCACAGATACATGGGCAACCTGATCAAATTGCAGGCGAAAAGAGCTACCCAGCCTTAGAAGATTTTGTTTTTCTGCCCTTAAAACTGAGTGTGAACATCCCCCGTATGCCTGCTGCACACCTGCACGTCACACAGCTCTGCTTCTACCTGGTTCAAGCTAACAAGACTGTCAAGTGGCTTTTAGCACGGAACAGAAAAAAATAAACACCTGAGAGGAGGAGACTGGTAAAAAGAACCCGACGTAGAGGAAATCTGTTGTCTCTTTAGTGACGCTGTGAATTTGATCCAAAAAACCTCACAAATACATCTTGACCTCATACACAAGCAGGACTTCTGGTGAAACCCGCACCACTATCGCAAAGCCGATGCAGGCAACGGGGCGCTCCCGCACTGGAAAAAGCAGGGCTGTCCCCACCCGGGAAGCTCAGTTCTGCCTTCCTGCTGTGCAGGTTTGATTACATGAAAACCCCAAAGGAGAAACAGCTTCAATTCCGAACCTAGTCCTCTTGCTTTTTGTGCCGTAAACAAAGGGGTGTGTGAGTGGTGGAGGATGGGAAGACAGAAAGAGAGAAGAGGAGAAAAACAGCACGTGTTCACGTGTGCGCGCCTGCCCGCGTGTGCACACCCCCGTGCTCCATGCCACCGGCATCCCACCCCCACGCCGCGGGACCCCGAGAATCAGCAGCGACGCTGTGCAGCCACCAACGGGGATTCAGACCAGGGAACGCGCGGGAGCACTGCCAGGTCAGCGACAGGGGAGACGGCATCACGAATGGGAAACACAGAAATACATATTTTCAACCACAAGTAGTTAAATTCAAAGGCAACAACAATTTTGCCCACTGTTCTGATATTCACAGCATTCAGTTACGGCTCTGAGACTTGTTCCCGAACGCTGCAGGCCTGCGAGGAAGCTCCCCCCCCTCACACACCCGTGATTTCGCAGGGGATGCTTTTGTTCACACATTCGGAAGCTTATTTTTCTCCTGTCCCTGCCTGCTCCTTCCGGTTGCCAGGCAACCCCAGCCGTACTACAGAACACGTGTTTTAACCATCAGCAGCCGAAACCATTACCATTTATTGAAAGATACAAATTTAAGAATGAAAACAGACATGGCTAAAAACAGAAAAGCATACTTTCCTTCAGCACTTGGATCGTCTTGTGGGAACCCTGGAGGCTGCAGTTTGTCTACGAGCAACGAGCCAAAAGCGGAGGAACGAGATGCGGCACAAACAGCAGCATCCCTCCAGACGGAGCCCGCGGGGACGCAACTTCTGCTTAGGCCGTAAATAACAGCAAAGCCAGGAGAACCTGAAGTACCGTCCAACGGTGACACGCAGCAGCACCACACAGCGAATACCGGTAACTCGGAGGAACCCAGGGCTCTGGGACGCCGTGCAGAGCGAGGCTCCGGGCTGCGGGAACCGGCACAGGACGTGAAGATCCGCCCGCCGGCAGCGGGCAGGGAGAGCGCGCACGGGCAGGGCCCCGCCGAGACCCACGGCCACGAGGGAGCCCGCGACGGTCCGCGTTCAGGTCCCCTGATCGATACGTGGGTGTCCGACCCTTTCAGGGCCTGCAGAGAAGCCCACCTTAGCACGATACCCAGACACCCTCTGTGTTCAGAGCCACAGGAAGAAATCCCCCCGACCACGCAGAAATCGGGGTAAATGCAAAACCGCACAGACTACCACGTTATACCTGGAATGTATACACCTTAAGCTAAACAAACACTGAGTTTGCCAACAGACTCAAAAGCTTCAGATCCTGGTCTCCGCGGGTATAAACCACAAGACGCGACGTGGCTGCTCCCTGCAGACCCGGACGAACGGGTGAACCCCTGCGACCGCCTTTCACTGACAGCTCTCGGGGATTATCAAGCCATGGTTCAAGCTAAATGTTAGTTCAAGAAATGAACTGCTGCCCTGAGCTCCTTTCTACGCTGCTGTAACTTGAATTGTATGTGTCTATTACTCTGTGCTGTACTTCAAAAACCATCCAAAAAGCACCTGTTCCAAGCGTATGTTCTTCAGTGCTCCTCACGACAGGCTGTTAAAAACGGTGTGCCTCCCACAGTGACACGCAGCGTATACTTAACGTAGCACGAGACTGACTCTCAAGAGTCACGCACAACCCCTTTCAGAAAACATAAGGAACTATTGAAAAATACACTTTTTCTCTCAACAAAGTAATTAACATTCAAAATGAGAGATATTATTCCATGCCGAGTAGCTGAAAATTAAAAGGCTGTTGAGCTGCAGGTGCTCATCTCTTCTCAACATGCAGGTGTACTTCATTTTAGTGAAAAAGTGTTACAAAGCCAAACATATCTGTAAAAATTTTTTGGTTTCTCATCCTCTTTTTGAGGCCTAAGACAGCAAAGAAATACAGCACTATCACCAGAACCCTGGTAATATCATGTAAACCAAAACCAAACATTTTCAGAAACTCTCCTTTGAGGCAGAACAAGATGAAAAGTTCATTTTTAAGCTTCCCTGCTTAGTGAAGGTTCAGAACATACAACAGACTGGCGGAAGTGTACAAAACCCATTTACAAGGAATGCTTTGTATTTGGACCATCCGAGCTGAAGATCCATTTGAATTGCACTGCCCAAAACAGCATCTGAGCTGCTGCCAGCGAGAAGCCCTCTGGCAGCAGAGCTTTACGCGCAAGCCTGCAGCATCCCGCGGGGCTCCGCTTACCTGGTCAGCGGGGCCGCAAAATCCACAGCGAGAACCACTGAAGCACACTGTTTTTTCTCAGAAGTGCCCTGATTTTTTAGCAAAATGCTCAGAGAGCATGAAACAGATCTGTTAATTCATCCCAGGACGTCTGCCCAGCACACTCTCAGGGCTCCAAGGCATTCAGGGTGTTTTGCAGGATGAAGCACTACTATTTTTTTTTTCGTTATCCCGAAGTGCTCTGGGTATTTCTCAGAAGCTGGAACTAAATTCTATCAGCAGTTTGGGCCACGGCACCTGTAAGATGCTGCTCTGCACCGCGCGGGCCAAGAGAAAGGTTTCATTCTGCCACACGCCACAGCGGGACCGGCAGAAAAATCTGCACGCCTGGGAGGAAAACCAAATGTTAATTTGTCAGACAGCATATGCTGACTGCTAAGCACGTTCACATTGTGTAACTGTGCATTAATGTTCCATTTTCGATGTCAAACTGCCGCATGGTGCTTGACACCAAATTCTTGACACGTAGTTGATGGTATCATCCCAGCAAAGATGGAAATTCAGGAGGCAACACCCCGCACACCTGCTCTGCTATTCGGAGCTTATAACTGAAATTTACCTCCTTAAAATCAGCTTCTGAAAAGTGTATTTCAGAGTCCTCGGACTTATTTTCTGGGTTCCTTAGTCCCTCAATAAGATTATTCATTGTGGAATGTTTTAGTAATCAAATTTACTTAACGTTTTTATTGTTCCAGTCATTTTTCACCAGTCACACTGCAATCAGAAGCTGCTATTCCTGTGTTAAATTCTACATACAGCAGCTATACGCTCTAGAAACAAATTGCAAGAAATGGCATTTTACCTGCGTTTTTGCAATCAGCTAGCACAACACTAAATGAAATCACCTCTAAATTAAGGTATCATCTTCAAAGCATGACTCTGAGATGCTTCTGCATCCACTGTGAAGAAAAAACCTGTTACACACTTTTCCTCTTTGATGCACAGAAATTCAAAAAAAACCCTCTTTCTAAAGCATCAGTACACAGAGCCTGTGCAGGGACAAACTAGCATAGAAACGCCCAAGCACAAACACAGAAGAAAAAGAAAAGAGGCAGGGACCTTCATCGTCACATTTGTCCCACTTCAGCACAGCCCTATCCAAACACATTAAATAAGTAACTACGTCCAGGTTGTCACTTATCAAAACCTGACAACTTCATCTGCGCATTTGTCGCATAGAGGCAATAAAAGGTAAATTTTAAGTTTAGAGAAGCCATAATCAGTTTTGCATAAGTCGCTAACTCTCTGATGTTATTCTGCCGTTGTTCAACAAGCGATACAAAACTGCTCGTATCCCCCCGGTCCCCCTCCGCCGACGCCCTGCAGCATACCTGGGGCACGCTCAGGCCAATCCTTTCCAGGAAATCCAGCAGTGATTTAAATTTCCCTTACGTGCAGAGAGCAGTGAGGTTGATAACACACCCGCACTCCTCCGGACAACGCCCGGCTGGGACTAAAGGGCCGAGACGAACGTTTGCTGGAAGAGGCGATGATTTTAAAGGATTTGTGCTGAAATGAAGGAATTCTGTGTCTGAACAAGAAGTAACACCAAGCAGAGAAGCAGACAGCCGCTGCACTGCGGAAACACAACTGTGAAGCCACGAGAAGAACTGGAACGACCGCCCAGCTCGAGCGCTGTCCCCAGCGCGGAGGGAGCACTTCCCACCGCGCTTTAAAACCACGACCTCTCACGGACACAGCTCCCAAGGAAGAGGCCGGTTCCGGACACACCTGCGAAGGACACGAGGATACCGAGAAGTAACATAGCTTAAGTGAGCCAAACTGCCAGTACATGATCTCAAACTCTGAAACACCAACATACCTTGGGAGGGGAGGGGAAGACAAAGACAGCTGAAGGGAAGGAGACGGAGCCTGGGCAATGCCTCTGCCAGCGGGAGGAACCCGCGCGTGTGCCTAAGCGGGACAACGCTAATCACACGGAAAGAAGCAACATTACAAACAGAAGAAAACTGCATTCGCTTATCAGTGTTTCAGAACGCAGGAAGCTTTAAAAAAGAAGCTTATGAGGTAGGAAAAGCTAGGAAGAGCAGAAAAGGGATAATTTAAAGAGAATAATCAGAGAAATAGAGGTGGGGGAGAAAGACAAACTGCATTAATTAATTTCCTTTAAGAAATGCAACTAGCTGCACAGTGAGATGAATCGTCTGATTTGCCAGGAGTCCCAAGAGGCAAAGCCAGACAAATAACTAATTCTTCATTAGAGCTTTACCAAGTTTAACCTTTTACAGGTTGCCCAGGAAAACTGAGTATCAAATCTCAACCCATTCAGAGACCATTTTCTTTCAAAATATATGTTTCAATAAGGCCTCCTGAAGAAATATTTTCAGACTGTTTGCCATCGAGGGTAAGGATGAAAAGTCTGAAGCAGTCAGAGCCCACCAGTATGCAAAGCTACATAACTCATAATTCTATACATCAAATATTGTCTAATACATGGGTGATTTCCTAAATGCACAAGAGAATTTTAGAGACCCATTGGTTAGGATCAGAGAGACTCACAGCACCAATGCTGCTCAAACTTTTAAAAATTATTTTATTTATTAAATCAAGGGAACACCTACTTTTCTTCAGGGGGGAATCTACAGAGCATCCTGTATCTCACCAATGCTTGTAACCAAGGATAGCAATAAATGAGTACGTACCACTTAAGTTTCGTGTAGGACATTGTAACTTCATCGCTATAAACGTCACCAAAAATACTGGTCACTAAACAACGGAAGCGAGACCACAGGAGCGCCGGAGGGGTGGTGCAGGAACCGTGTGACAGAAGAACCTTCGGGGACACGTGCCGACACCCCCAGGCGCCTGCAGCCCACGTGGCAACGTGCCCAATGGCAGGAGAAAGCGCTCGCCCGCATCTGAAGAGCTAAAAAACTACCCTGTTTAGCAAAAAATACTGTGAAGATCTGGAAACACTTTCGAACCGTAAAATACACAGACCTGCGCTCGCTCACGCTTTCAGCTGCCTCCTGAGCTTCGGAGGGTTTGCTGGATGTTTGTTTGCGGTTTGCTTGGGAGAGGGAAAGGCTTCTTTCTCTTTCCTACCTACAAACTGCTTATAACGTCTTATTTTATTAGCCGCTTTGTATCCAGAACGAGACACCACAGGCCAGCTGGAGAACAACGATCTATTATTATTAGCTGTACTCTTTACATCTTTAGTCTGCTCCGTTCTGCTTGGAGCAGACCAGGGCTTCCAGGAAGCCAAGCTCTTTTTTCCTTAATTTTATCAGTATCGGCCATAAATGAAAACCTTAGATCAGAACTGCCAGAGTAACGATCTTATTTCATCACCAGTGCTGAAAAGAACCCACTGAAACTGGACACCAGTTTGGAGAAAGTACTGGGGAGAAAAAGTCTGGAGGAGCCGCCTTTTTTCTGCCTGACGGGAGCTCGCTAACTTAATCCACCGCACATCAAAAACTTGCAGCCCACGCATCCCTTCGACTTCCAGCCACGCACCTTGCGGAAGCTGAACCAGCCACTGCTTCTCGCACAAACCCGTCTGTGCGTCCACGTGTAACGTGGCTACGGAAGGGACCTTTCCGTCACCCTGCTCCGTATCTTAATGATCCACCCAGCCAGAAAGGGAAATCTCAACCACCACCTGGCAACGCAGCACAAATCCCACAAACCTGGTCCTAATCCCCGGTCAGTTAAAAGCTGTTTCATGTACCGAGGCACCTGGAACTAACTGAGAGCAGACAGGGACACAGAACATTTTATTCAAATTTGTAATTTTCATTCCCTTAGGAGTTCATAACAGATTAACAGATTTCTTTACTAATCCCATTTCACAGACAGGAAAATATATACCACTTATTCATCGCAGATCACTCAAAGGCATGAAATTTTCTCTCCAGTATACTTGCACGTTAATTCGCCAGCAAACAATAAATAGCCCAATATTAAAAAAATATCATGTCAATCACTCTTTTCACCCACAGGTATCAGCTCAAAGCAATGCGGATGCAGCAAAGACAAAAGGTGAACAGAAAGGAAGAATTTTCACAGGCCGAAATGCCGAGGGAAACCTTCGCGTAGGCGGAGGCACACGCATCCACGCGCTTCCTCCCCTCAGCGCAACGCGACAGAAGAAGAGCTGCCAGAATCGACGCTCTGATCTTCCTGCCCTCACGCCGGTGCTCTGCAGGCACCACCACCACCACCGAAAGCCCTGCCGCGCTCTCTTCTCTGCTGACTAGCTATGGAAGTTTTGGCCGGCCCAAGCGCCGGTTTGCTCAGGGCGGCGATTCTCAGCCATCCGTCAGCCCGTCCGCCCGAAACCTGCCGAACGTACCGGGGGCAGGGGAGGGAAGTCCAGCGCCAACTACTTTAACGAACACCTTTCCGGGAGCTCGCAGCGCTCCCTGAAAGAGGAAATCGGGGCGGAAGTCAGAGTTTTGAGAGAGATCTGCATTTAAGTTTGTCCTGCTTTTCAGGAGACAGAACACACGTTCGAACTTTAAAGAAATGCAAGGTTTAATTTACAGGGGTTTTTTTGTTTTCTCTGAGAAGGCTGTACAATAAAACTATTGTATTGTAAAAGATCTGTTTTGTCTATTCAAAATTTCTCTTCTGCATAGTGGAAACGTAAGTACGTTACAACATCCATCCTACTCCTGAGCCTTGAGGTATTCAACGAAAGATCCTGTAACAGTCAGAAAGAGCACTTACAACTCTCCAAGGAGTCTCCTCTTACTGACTTACAAAGATAGACAGTTCTACCGCTGAACTTCCTTGCAGAAAGTGGAAAAGGAATTTCATTTGTGTCTGTTCACGTATTCAGTTGGGAATATATGAATAAGATATGTGACACAATTCATCCATATTCAGTATCATTTTTTCCCCGAACCACAGCATGCTAAAGCTATACAGCAGCCCTTTTCTCTGTTACAGCATTACAAGATCGGGGAATAAACTGAACTTCTGTACCATGACAAAGTGTCCACAGATACACAGCCAATGAGCTATCCCCCCCCCAAAATCACATAGGTCTTCAGAAAGATGTTGGAAAGAGCAGGTCCTTCCTTAGACCACAGTTAATGTGAAGAATACCAGACTTGTCATTGCCATGTCTAAGATAACCTTTCAAAAGTAGGAAACAACCTTGAAGTGCTGTAAAACAGTACAGCGTTACTGACATCACTGGAGCAGGGACGGTTTGGACCCTCCGAGATTCCACATCTAAGATTTTTGGTGCTGGAGAAGTGACTCCATATGGAAGTTTAACTTACATCGTCCTCATGACTGACGCTACTGCCAGCCCAGATCTTCTCCCACTGTGTCCACACCGAGCAGGTGTCCAGTCCCTCGGGCTGCAGTGCACCTTCGATCCACAGAGAGCCTCTTTCTTCCAGAACAAGGACCTCTATCAGATGAGCAGATACAGATTAGTCTAGTGCACTGCACCACCATGATGAAGTGTTTCTGATGCAGTTTTGCTTCACGACTTTGTGCAGTAAGCGCAGAAGAGCTTATCAAAATAAGAACTAAATAGCCAAAATAAATATACCCTAAACTGGAAACACAGCTACTTCTTTTCTGGGGCTTATTACAACGGAGTCATTCCAAGGAATCAAATAACCAGCGATGTCAGCACCCATCCTCCTGTCTGCTTAGCAAAAACAACAACAACAAAATACTGAGTTTCATGAGTGCATTGCTGGTTTTATCACCACTTTTAAACACTATGAACTGGAAAGACACTTAATTGCCTACAGATTTCCAAATTTTTGGTTAACAGTAATGACTTCACCTAATTTCTACTACATACTTTCAGCTTAATTTTAGTCTGACATTTACTATTTCATACCAGGAAAAACATGATGGCTTCAGAGGCCATTTTTTCAGATGACAGCAATCAGGAAAATCAGGAAAAAGGTCTCAACGGTCAGGGATAACTCCTGCAAACCACTGCCTCGTTGTCAGGTGGCCAAGTGATGCACAGCTTTCTAGTACCGCATAGCAGGCCAGTGACCAAGGCAGGTCTCAGCCAACTTTGTTTTCACACGGTCAGATCAGCATGCTATTATATCACAAAACATTTATTCAGAACCTGACAATGACGTTTCTCAGCATAAAGCTGGGAGAGAATTTAAGAATAACTAGGTCAGTTGTAGCACAAACATGGCTCCAGCCTAAAAGCACACAGCTGGTTAATTTAACTGCTTGTATCGAAGCATCCAGCACTGGCACAACATGAGACTTCGAGAGGTACTACAAATTTTCTCAGTGGAGAAGCAGAAGGGGCCAACCACGTAACATTTCCATCCCAGGCTGACAGGAAAGGTGAGGAGCAAGTTATTTGCAAGAACTGAAATTAAGAAAATATTCAATCTGCATCTACCTAAGTAGTTACTGATGGTAAAAAACTAATTTTAAGTATTTTTTAAAGGAAAAATTATTTAAACTTTCCAATTAAAAGATTATGTAAACTGAAGGCTGCTCCACCATCAACTTTTGCATTTATCATGAGAGCTGATCCCATGACAGACACAAAAGCACAAACTCAGTCATTAAGAACCATTACAGCTGTACCCATTTCACCTTCCTTTTTCTCCAGCACAGATTTTGCCATTTACAAAAATGAGATTACCAGTGGACACCCCAAAACAGAGGCTCTTTACACGTGCACAGAGCAGGCAGAAAAGAACGGGCAGCACGACGTGCTTCCCCGTGACACCGCTGCTGCCGCGTCCAACGCCCGCGGGGTGAGCGTGGCTTCCTGCGGCCGCAGCAGGACTCCGCGCCCAGTTTCACGCACGGCCCAGTTCCACGCACGGCCTCTGCTGCGACCACCAGCCAGACCTGCTCGCTGCTGATCCAAGACGCGGATCCTCTCATGCAAACGCCACCTGCGAGGCACTGAACAGACCGCAGCTCCATCCCACTCGCAGCTACCAACTTCCACGAGCTTATGCTCTTTCAAACCAGTGACCTGTGAGCCTACATCTATACAAATACATCACCAGTCCCCTCACACATCCCATCGACCTGACACTTTTCTTTTGCTCTTTATGCTAAAATAAATCACACTGAGTTTGTACCACGATAATACAGAGCACATTGTAATACAGATCAATAATGGGAAACGCTATTTTGAAATCATGCCATCACAACTACAGCTCAGTCATTAGACTTGGACAGATCAATAATCTGTTATATTTGCTAAATTCAGAGACTGACCTTTAATATGTCTGGGCATAAAAAATACCCTCTGGTTTATACTACTAGGCATTGTAAAATTATGACTTCAGTATGAATATGAATTCAGCAGGACACCAAATCAGTGCAGAAAAATGTGGCCATATTTCTTTCCAGGGTCGGCTTTGAGCAACCATATTAATTGTAAAAGTACTTACACCGTTCCCTTTCTTTCATTCACATAATCAGACAAATAAATAGAAGTCACTATTTTAGTGACACACGGTTTCAGGCTCGTACGACTTCAGCATTAGGATGCAGAAACCAAGGCTTTATCCAGTTCAAACAAGTGCTGAACAAAGCCAGTACCAGCGAACAAGTTAGGATATAAAGGAAGGCATAGGGAAAAAAACATAATGAACTTCCTGATCACTTCTGAAATACTGCTTTTCTGGCCGAAATTGTATCAGCTCATTAGCAGTCTGCCATCAAAGCTTCTTCTAATGCAAGCTAATAAAACTTCAATATACAATGACAGAACCAACTGGAAAGCAACTGGGAACTGAAAGAGACTGCAGAATTACAACCAAAAATAAACCAAGCCTGTATATGAATGCAGCATGGCTGCAAGATAAACCATCTTAGTCTTATATTACATATATCCAATCATTGACAGGATGATAATAATAATACTTTATCGCAATTTTGAGGCAGCTTCGCTATTACTCTCCTATAGTACTTGTTTCTGAGCACCTCATCAGCAAGTTACTGATACTCCAGAAGCAGCACAGAAAGCACAATAAGAACTCACAAGATAATAAAGGAATTATATATGGAAAAAAGACTGCGGCAAGTATCTTTAAATTGGATAAGCAATACCTTTGAGAGCAGGAACTGAATATATGTCAGAAACATTAAAACAGCAAGTGTGGGAAGGAATTACTTGGCTGGTTTAAGCAAGAATAAGAAAGGGCAAGAACGAACTGAAAATTATGAGAACTGTCCTTTGTGATCTATTACAATCTAAGTGAGACGGAAAAAACCCTATGCACGTAGAATTTTACTTTTACATATGATGCTTTTTGAATGCGCCATATATACAAATGATGAAGGATAAGAGAGAAACGAGCCTGGTAACACTCCCTCTGCTTGGTCACAGACTTTTCCGCTGTCCTTCGTGACAGCACAGGAGCCTTTCAGAAACCGCCTGGGATGACTGTCTGTTTTCCCTCTCCCCACCTGACATTGTGTAAGTATCATACTGCAGGTAAAATGTCGCCAATAAGCTCGTATCAGCACTTGAGGGAAACTTACTATTCCTCTGATTACAAATCCTTTCTACTTAACCTGTGTAAAGGCTTAGGCCTAATAAGCATGACTTTAAAGTCCTGAAACCATAAGAGTTTTGCAGTGGTTTCTCCTAAATTATGTCAGACTTAGAAAGGAGTTGTGGCTGCCGAAAGCAGCCTAGTTGCCACAGGAACCGCATACCTGATTAGACAAATTGTTCCCTAAGTCTGACATCTGAGCCTATTAAACAAATCATTTATTTTGTTTTTCCCCATCCTTCCGACACTACAGACAAAATCAGTCCAATCAGTCTGGCAACATACCTCTTGCAGATCTTCCTTCTACAGAAGGAAGGATACAGCAAACTGTGTGGTCTTGCACACGAGGGAGAAAACTCCTTTCTGACACTGCTTGTTAAACGTTTATGCCTTGAAGTCTGAAGTTTGATACTATTTATCCTGTCTATCCAGCACAGCGGTATTTCCAAGACTGTGCTGTTCCTTATTCCTTACTAAAATGGCACTGAACATGATTTGCCTCCTTAGTACTCGAGCTCAAGAAGCACCGGCATAAACCGCTGATATGGTACCTCTGACTGTCACCAATAACCATTTGCACGGCAGAAACGCTTGGGTATCCCAAATGGGAGGACACAGATCCCTGCAGTGGTGCACACTGAAAACTCAGCAGAAGAACCACTCCTGCTCAACGAGTGCAAGACGTGAATCTCCCAGCAAGCAACAGATTTAAGCACAATGTTCCCCTGTGGCAATGATCAGAGTACGTCTGAAACAGACCTCTTAAAAATGGCCCAGTTCCAGACTCCGAAGTGGCAATTTATCTGTGCAACTAACACAGGAGACTTGTTTGGGCTCCTGTGACCAAACCAGTAAGATTAGAATACCATTAGTTAGCAATAATCTTTTCAGCAGGAAAAATCATCAGTAAACATTGAAAACTAGCACAAATATACAAAACGCAAAAAATCTCGCAAGCCTGAAGTGCACTCTATCCTTCCCCTCTGGGTAAGGAATTGCCGACTCTCTGCAGGCGTGCTCCTGTCGCTGCCTTCCTGCAGCTCCCCTCCTCCCGTTAATCACTCAGACTCGGTGCGAGAGCAAGGAGACGCAAAGCTAAATTTAACTCTCTGCATACTGATAACCAGGTAACACATACTGTACTTAAATAGTCTCGGTGGACCTCAATATTTAGAGGGAATTTGGAGGCCTTATGCAAAGAGAAAATGTTTACAGGTAGGATAAAACAGAAGTAAATTTAACCCTAAAATACGGAAAAATATAAACCCACCTTTACTTCTATTGCACATGAAACACTGTTGAGTAAGGGTTTCAGATGTGACCTGGAAGCACGTTGCTCCGCAGAGAATCTGTGCATTAGCAAACAGGACAGTGGCCGGCACCAGAAGCCTCTGCTATGATAATGTTGTGACCGTTCGTAATAGAAAGCAAAAGAAAGGTGGAAACTGGAGTGAACGGATTCCTTTGATTCTCATTTGCTGCAATTCATTCATACTAAGGAGCTCTAAGTATTTTTTCTGGATAAAACAAGAGCTCCTCAGAGCTCATCTCTGAACAGCACAAAAATGCTGAATAAGGCCTTCTAAACAGACTGCTCCTGAGAGCAGAAACCTGATGTTCAGGAGTGAGAAACCTTGCAGAGAGTATTTGTACTTGGCAGATACTGTGGATCTGACCAGGCTCAGTACAGGACATTCTTATTTCATTTCTGCATATCTTCATAAAGATGATTTTTCCATTTCTCAGAGTGTGTTCCAGCACACACATCTGGCTGCGCACCGCAGTGTGAACAGCATTTACTAGCTCTCAGCACATATGTTATGCATCCAATGACATCATGCACTCTTCGGCTTGCCAAAGCTCAGCCTCTACTGTACAGACCACCAAAACAGAGCCCCCGAGTCCCCACGGGGGAGAAGGGCTAACTTCCAACCCAAAAGGTTTTTCTCTTGCAAAAGCTTATTTAATGCTTCATCTGTTGCATTCTGTTCCCTCCTACTCATGGCTATTCTACTTCCCATCGGCTCGGAAAGAGTTCTCAAATCATTCCTAAATTATGTCCATTTTATCCTGCCTGTAAACATTTCCTCTTAGCACAAGGCCACATAATTTCTCTGAACAGAACAGGCCTTTTTCCTTTTATTCACAGTGGTTTTTTTAACTCTTTATCTCATTGAAAACTGCGAGATCTCTATTTCCTCCAGAAAGCTATATTTGCTTTTCATTGCTATGGGTACAGTAGGGATTCAGTACAGATTCTTTGCTCTCTCTGGAGATGAGATCGATGGCTTATCTTGTGTGATATTCATTATTTACCAATGGCTCAGCAGCAAGGAAGCTCTCTAGCCTGCTTAAGAAATTACTGTTCGCCTTGTACAGCAAATTAGAAGAAAAAATAATTCTAGTCTATGAAACAAAACATTTTATAGAAAATGCTCTTTCAAAACATTTTACAGAAAAACAGATATATGCCAACATTGAAGGATCCAACAGCCCAAGACTTGCATACTCACCTGTGATGTGGAAGGCCCTGAAGCCTTACAGCGACCCAGACCAAGAAGTCTGACCAAAAGACCATCTGGGCGCCTGGTCTCTGACAGCTGTGATTTGAAGATGCTTAAGAAGCAAAGGAAGTATAAAACAACGTCCCACAAAGTAATTAAGCTGTTTGTGGAAAAAAATCTGTATTTTCCACACGCACAACCTGAAAGCTAATTACAGCACTGAGATTCAGCCCTAACATCAGTTATCGTGTGCAGGTAATACAAAGGGAAATTTTCTCCCATTTGGTACTTTGGTTATTCTGATTTCGAATCCTCACAGCCTCCATCCCCTAGAGAGAGATTCCCCATTGTCTCATGACACCTTAGCTTTTGTACATGCCTTTGGTAAGGAATACCACCAAGAATTTCACAAATATACAGAAATCTATTCATAGTATCACTGATTCCTGTAGTGAACCCAATTATTTACCTTCAGCAATTTACAATTACTTTAAAAAGGCCCATTTTGGCTTTTCTTATTTTTGCTGTACGTTAGCTTTCCAAAGCTTATACTATTTTCCTTATTTGAACATGTCTGTGCCTTTTGGAAGGATGTCTTCATTTCTAATGGTCTACTTCTTCCAGTTACAGCTTAACTTTTTTTTTTTTTTTTAAACCCTGTCTGGATCTTTGAGAGACTTTCTTGATTGGCAATACACATTTATTCTTAGGCTGTAAAACAGTATCTTTAAGCAGTATCTATATTGCCTGCAAGCATTTTACCCTTTTAGCTGCTCTTTAAATTTTCTGCTCACAAGCCTTCTCATTTTGATGTTGTTTCCTTTCTTAAAAGTTCACCATTACAGTGATCAATTTTTGTTTATTCTAGCTACAGGGATACTGAATTCAATCACTATTACAGAGTAGCTTTTTAATAGTTACATCTTGAATGTGGTCCAGTGCACTGCTCAGTTTCAAGATTTTGCTCTTTTAATGCGTGAAATAGAAGGATGATAGAGCTAGTCAAAAGCATTTTTTCGTTGAACATTATTGTTAGACTGAAAACACTGGCTTATAAAATTTAGTTTTTCATGGAATTTTCTTTTTCAGTGCAGACTGAATGACGGAATTTTTTCACATCCAGGAAGGTGAGAGGAGAGAAAAATGCACCAAGAGAGCTGATAATCTAATGTTTAAAGAATTCACCTAGAAAGTTGGGAAATGAAATTCAGAGAAGCAATTTGAAAAATACATCTCCAACATCTCTAATGAAGGTCTTAATCCTAAGGCTAAAAGATTCAATCTGTCCCTCAAAAAATACCTATTTATGACCAGTGGAGCACACCCTAACTGCTGCTGGTCAGTCTCTCTCAACCTTCCTCCTTGCATCTCTTTTTTAGTTTAAGCAAAGTGTCAGATGGAGTCAGCAATATGGATCTGCACAAGTCCCATGGAGGATCCAGTTCAGGATCACAGAAGTCTGAGCTGAATCAAAGCTACTGCCCACTTCTCCTCATATCACCTGCATCTTCCAAGAATAACAGCATTACCCAAAAGATTCAAGAAACTAATGTTAGCAGCATCTTATACTGGAAAATATCTGTTTTCCTATTTCAATGTTTTCATTATGTCTGAAGAGTTCCCTGCACATTAACTTAACCTAAGGACTTGCAGTACAAATTAGGGTATCAGTTACTTTCTAAAATGCATAAAGCGTACATGTTCCAGTGTACGTAACTGAATGTGTGTGACTTACTTCTTTGGTCTCATGAGTTAAGAGACCATGAGTTCAAGATCACTTCAAGGAATTATAAGGCCAGTAATTCATAGCTATTTGTCACTTACATTTCCTTTATTTTACATCATATCATTTTTGCACTCATTAAGAGATGACTTCTATCTACATCCATGTATTTACACACACATACATACATACACACCTACATGCATATTTTCGGTACATCTTTCCCAATATCAGTGCAAAAGAAAGAGGAAAAGAATGTATCTAAAGACCGAGTTTCATCTATTATGCCATAAATATGTGCATATACACACTGGCATATGCCATCAGGATGCTGTGGTGCTTATTTTCTATACCAGAAACACACCATGCATGTACCTTGACCTCAATCAAACGAAAAGGAGGATAAATCCCATCACTTGATCCAGGAGAGGAGATAAGTCTTTCAAGCGAGTTAGAGTGCTCAGACTGAGAGAGAGAAGCTGATGGTCATGACTGCTTAGACCGTTACAAAATGAAGATGGCAACTCCAGATAATCGAGGAAAGCTTAGTATCAGCATGAACTTTTTGGAAAGAGCAATCAGTGTCCTAAAAACAGCAACACTCGCTCACCTGATCAAATCTAAGGTAAGTTTGAGACCAAAGGACAAGAAGCAGCTGGAAAATGCTTTTTGAAGTGCTATAAGTGCTATAGCTCAAGTGCTACAAATGCAGAACACTGTGCAGTTTTCAATGCTCTAGCACAGGATGCCACTCTGATTTTCTTGTTTTCCTCTCAGGTAAGTGGAAGAAAGTAGCAGGGATTTCCTATTCTTTGCACGACATTGAGTTGCTGCGATAGCATGGACCACCTCTAAGTTTCTCACATCTCTCACATAAAGACTTCTTAGGAATTAAGAACTGATTTCATTTTCAAACTATGAATCATCTGGGTTTGCCCATCTCCATAAGCTATCTCCCACAACCACAGAAATTCAGCAGTTACTGAAGTTGGCTCTCTGCTTCAGCTCATTTTATTGATTCCAAAGAAGTCAGTCAAAAGAAAACAGGCATGCAGATACTGCAAGTGGTAACAAAGCAAGGATGAGAGAGAAGCAAGGTGGTCAAGATCTCCCAGCAACAAGTCCCCCAGCACAGATGAAGAACAGAGTTTCCAGGGCTGAGTCCATTCAAGTAGGCTGAATTGTCAACTCTGAAGGAATTCATAAGGTAGAGAAAAATTGCAATAGATTCAGGTTTCAAGATGAAGAATTCAGCTTTCCTCTCATGCAAAAAAAAGTTTCACGTGCAACAGAGCCAACTAGTTCGTCAGTCGGGGTCACTCAAAGGGCGCCACAGAAATATGACAAAAGCTAGAAGCTGGATGTACCACAAATTAACAAGCATGTTGGCTCAAAGCAACAGCAGCCCATAAATCCATTTTTCCCAAGATACTACTTACACTTCTAGATATAGCAATTCTGTTGAAATCTCTTTTGCTGGCCACTGAAGTGTTTCCAGATATCAGTCTAATGTTCCAGGGTACAGAAATGAGGGTATTTAAATGATTTCAAGTCGCTAGGCTTCTGAAGGCAAAAGCAAAACTGTTCGTATTTCCTACCCTGACTAAAGGGCTTCCAAGCTTAAACTACTGCATTTGGCAGCAACAAATTCTACTAATTAATTGTAGTTACTGACCGGTGCTTCAGACTTCACTTAAAGGTCAATTACAGACATGCAGGTAATGCTAGCACCTCAGGGTAGAAAATTTTGGCTAAAATAGGAAAGAACAGGTTTGAGAGCATTTATTAAGTCAGGTGTTTCCAGATGAGTTGGGCTTGATCAAATCCGTGTTAGAAAAACAAACAGAGCAGACAAGCAGTCTAAGAGCAATCTGCAGATAGTTTTAAGTATTCCTAACAGACAGTGGGATTAACGCTCGTTCCCGGAACAAATAACGGAACAAGAGAATTCACAAACAATTTGTAAGGATATGGAAAACAAGATGACAAGTTTAACCAATAACCAACAAGTGTTTTTTTTATCCAGCACAAATCTCAAACTAAACTAATTTCTCCCGTTAAAGTGGTAAGTGCATTGTGGATAAGAAAGACACAGTATGTGTTGCACTTTGATTTTAGCAAGGTTTTTTGACACTATTGTAGATGTGTCAAAAGGAAGGAAAACATGGTCAAATTAAACTACCCTGCAGCAGAAAAAGCTTTGTAAAGCAGAGGCAGAGATGGCTACCCATCAAGGGTTCACTATCAGACTGGAAAGAAGTACCAGGGAGAAGTTAAGTGCACTTACGCTTGATCAGAAAGCAATCCACGCTTCCTCAAAAAGTTTGGATGATAGAACGGAGAGTATGTTTATTGTGTATGTAAATGGTGACAGCCTAGGAGAAACTAAAAGCACTATTGGAGAAAAGGTCAGAACAGAAAGTTTTTGATAAAATGGTACATTGGTATTAAAAGTAATCAACAAAAATTAACATTGATGATATAAAATGCTAAGTTACCATGGAGAAAAATAGGTAAATGAAAATAAATCCCAAACTCAATAACTGACCATGCAGCAGTTCTAAATGAAAATTTCTTAAAAAGGGAAAATACAGCAGATTGATCCTTAACAATGTGATATGACAGCAAAAAAGGCAAATCCCTTTATGGAACACATTTATGGAAGTACAGCATTCAAGACGTGGGGTAATTATTCCATTCCACTCAGCAGTGTGGAGTCTACAGGCCACAGTATTGAATCCAGTTTTGTGCCATTAAAACACACCCGAGAGAAAATTAAAAAAAAAAAAAAACTTTTAGGAAACATAAAATGAAAAGGTTGTGTCATTTAGAAGACAGGAGAGATAGAAAAAGAAGTAAAAGAATCACAGAATATATTTCTGAAATTGACTTCACGAGGCCATCTGTTCAATCCTGTTGTACTGTTACGGAGCGCTCTTACCAGCTGCTGCCCTCTGCACTCGAGCAGGATATCCTTGGGCACCAAATCATGCCACGTAATAGCAGATCAATATCCACAGTAACACTGTGAAAGAATTTATTGGTTTCTCTGGCTTTTTTGGAAACTGACAAAACATTCAGAAAGGAGTTGATGGAACAGACTTACACATACTTGTAATAACTACTTTAAACAAGCAGTGATGATCTGTGTTTAAACTAAATCATTTAGTTTGCATTCATAAAAATTAGGAAATGCTATTTAGTTATAATTTTGTAGCACTCTGCACATTCAAATACACATTTTATTTATACAACCTCTAGTAAATTTCAGAACACTTAAAATTGATCTTCACATATGATACTATAGTGATTATGTATTTTCTATTTTACATTTAGAGGGGACAGAAATACATTATACAAAGAGAATCACAACTGTACTTAAAGTAAAAGCCCTTAGAAATATCAGATGCAAAAGGGACTGAAATAACGAGAAGATCCTCAAGGGCAACCTTGCACTGATAGACTTACAATTAGAAAGCTTGTTCATTTTAACAACACTGATGGGAGTTCAGACTATTTCTGGTCCTCCTCACCTGTATCAGCAATCCAAGGGAAAAGGAGCACATAATTATCAGAGGAACAGAATTGGTCTTCCTGAATTTCCATTCTGCATCCGTTTTTGTGGCAAGTTACTCTTGACAGAGCCCTTACGGAAAGTTTAAAGAAAAGTTATTCTGTCATCTGAGAGATGGAACAATAATGTGCTTAATTAGGATGCACTGCAGCAATCCTAGATTGAGACATAGCCCATCATGAATAATTTCCCTACTGAAGTGGCTGCAGCAAAATAGAGGAGACTAGCAAGGCCATCATTTAATAGCTGCGTTTGCCCACTTTTCTCCACATTGCCGAAAGAGGCATTCTCCTTCGCCACACACTCGAACCACTCAGTGTTGGGTTGTCACTGTAGCAGCTGTAGATGACATAAATACCAGCTCAACAGAAGCTGAATCTTAATTCGTCATATTCTCTATTTAATTTTCCTTGTTCATCTCAAAATCAAGGTCACTTTTATTTAGAATATTTATCTTTCAGAACAGTGCCAACATTCTGAATACAAATGGATATTCAGCAGTAACTACCATTCAGTTATGCGAAAACTGGAATCTTCACAGGATTCTTCTCTTCCAACAAAGTTTATAATCATGTCCAAGCAGACTCATTCAAAAATCATCTCAATCAATCCGTTGACATGCCTCAGCTGGCTCCCCAATTCACTCACAATTATAACAAAGACAGAAGCCTAGAGCTGAAAATGTGCTTCCTCGATTTTTACTTTACGGAACGTCCTGAAGAGATATTAGACAATAAAAAATGCTTGAAATATATTTGGAAAGTGGACCACAGGTTAACCTACAGCTGCCTAAAGGTTTATCGGCATTATCTTGAAAGCTGTGTCTCCAGTTTTAACATGCCTTTAACTAGGGTTTAATCATGAAATGTTAGGCCCAAAAACGTACTGTCCGTATGCTTCTCTATCTCTACAGCCACTGGATTGTGTATTGAACGCATAGGTCTCAGGTCCCTTCCTGATCAGCCACTGAAATGAAAAAACTTTAAACTACAGAATTGCCTATGTATCTTAATCAGACTAGCTTATAACAAAAATTTTGCACTTCATGCAGAAGCAAAATGCCTACGCTACACATTTGGTTTTGGCATTATATATTACAATAAGTGTGGAACATATACTCTGGAGTTCACAGAGGATTGAGTTTTGTATTGGTGTGAAGGATATAAATTTCGTAATAGTCTTCCAATGGCTTTCAGTATTTAAAATGCCTGCAACATGTGGTAGAGGCCTCCTCGCTGGCTATTAAACTTGCTATGCGTGCAGTATAGGCATTGTTGGAATGTAAATAGTTCTCACATGGTTATGTATTTCTGATATAGGCCTGTCTATACCATTATTAATATTGAAAAGTACTATTAAACCCTACTTATGTTTCTCAGCATCTGCCAAAAAGTTGCAATCCACACCAGCTCCATCCCGATTCTTACATTTGTAACACATCTAACAAGCAGATGGTTAATTTTTGGTGGGGAAAAACAACTTTTGTTGGTGGGAGTGACTGGGGAGTGGATTGTCTTATTTTTTAAAGAGCCAGTTGTTTTGGATATCTGCTCAAATTCTTGAGCAAATTTAGCTTTCTCTACATTACTAGAGAAATACTCATATCCTGTATTTGTTTGCAAATAAAATAAAAACCTGTTGGATATTGTTCAAAATTTTGCGTATTTAGCTGTTGGGAAATATTCCAAAACTAACAACATGTTCTTGTGTCTGGTTCCTGCATATTATTTGTGATAAATTCCTTGTACCTCTTGATCAGAAAGGGTATGCGTATTTCTATCTTTATCATTGCCACCTGATTAAAAAATAGCAGATGAAGTTCCCATACAGCTGTAAGAACTCCATCTACAGGGGGAGTTTCTCAAATATAGTCTTAGACTCAACCCGAAGGCTATACAATATTTGAAGCGTGCTGCTGTTTACTTCTGCAGTTTCTCTTGGAAGAAGTATGTAGGCTAACAAGTATACTGGTTCCCAACTTTAAATTTTTCTCCATTCAGCTGAAGAGGCTAGGGCTTGAACCAGATGTTGAAGGACTGGGGTATTCACCTGAGCACGGGTGAGAAGCAGGAAACAAAACTTCTGCATGTCATATTGTTAGGATTTCAGGAGCTTGTAGCCATATGAACACACTGTTAGAAGCACCTAAAGTAAAACACAAACACCTTCTTCTACTCTGATAAAATGCAAGAAATTAAGCTAAACAAATTTGAAAAGCTTCTTCAGAGGCATCCATATTTGAGAGACCAGCTAGCTCACTATATTTACCTTATCGTAAAGACTATCTTCATTTCTTAGGTTAACAGAAGGTAGGTTTGTAGATCCGCTACGTGCAAGTTTACACAGTCACAGAATCGTGGGGTGGCAGGGACCTCCGGAGATCCAGCCCCTCTCCTCCAGCAGGGTCACCCAGAGCAGGCTGCCCCGCACCGTGTCCAGTCAGGTCTCCAAGGACGGAGACTCCACAGCCTCCCTGTCCTGGGAACACGTCCCAGTGCTCAACCACCCTCACAGTAAAGTGTTTTCTCCTACTCAAGTGGAATTTCCAAGTTGCTTCTTTCTGTTCTACAGTGCATTTTTTCTAAAATATGAGTTCACAGAAGCTACAGTAAATTTTTAGTCAAATGCAGAGGACTACTTTTATACAAATTTTAAACTTCCCTATTTTATCCCAAGAACAATATAATGAGCATTGTAACACTTAACACTTAATAGTCCTGAGTACTCTGAAAGGTAATTTTTTTTGTTGGTAATCTAGTAATTTTTTTGTCCAGTTTAAGCATAATTTTGTGTGGGGAGAGAAGAAGAAAAGGAAAAAAGCAGAAGGGATTAGGAGGAGAAATTGTGTGAGAGTGTAAGGGACAAAGGGTGTTTCTGAGCCAGAACTGTGTTGCTGTTTTGGATCATTAACTAGCAGCTCTGATGCTTACTACTCCTCTGCAGACAGACTTGAGAACCAGCGTCACTCTTCAGCACAGTCCAAGTGTGAGACAAAGCAGAATGAATGTGGGTGTATACGAAATCGAACAGGCAACTGATTTCTTTTTTATTCTTTGAAACATTAACTTAGGCTCTTTATAAAAGCTATGTTTACTACACACACTACTCTCATTCACATTCCTGTTCTGCTGTATTCCCTATTTTGCTACAGCTTTCCAAAGCCTTAATGATTGTACATTGCAGCACCAAACATTTCCCTCTGCAGTAAAGCACACGTATTTTCTGCTCTCCTAGGTTCAGTGCTATAGCTGTTCTTTTCAAATCACAGAATCCATTTTTCTAGGCACACGTTCACAGTGCAACCAAATTCAAGAAGCTGGCATTTTTTATTTAGTATCCATGTGCCAGTATCATGAAAAATTTACTCCCTGAAATACAGCTGCATGCATTTCATATCCACGCTACTCATGATCAAATGTAATTTCCCTGAACAGACTGGCACAAAGGTAACTTAACGAAACATACCAACATAAAATAAATGTGAGCGTGTGACACATCTCAGTTCTCCAGAGTGAAACTACCAGCCCATGTTCCCAGCAAAGATTTAATGAGACACATCTCTAAATGCATGGGAGAGGATTCAGGGAAACTGTCATTAAAATACATTGCTAATAGTGCCTACAATGCTCTGATAACAGCATGGCTCACTGCAGGAGAATTATCAAAGACAAAAACGAGATGCCCGAGCAAGGAAAAAGCAAAAGAAAATCAAAGATTACCCGTGAAATTACCTGTTTTTCAAAAAAGTCCATCCTTGCATGATAACTGAGGGAGCCTGAAGGTTAACATTTACAAGAACCACTAGATTTCACCCTTCCTCTTCCCCCACACCTGTCTGCAATGTCAAATGGGAGTATCAAAATGATTACACCTGTGTCCTCAAACTGAGGCAAAAAAACAGCCCAGACTTACAGTTTCTTAACTCTCAAGATTAGACTTATGGCAAGGAAAGAGATAGGTCCTGGCAAAACTCCTGAACCAAAAGTATCACCAATATTATTTCTCTGTAAAGATGGTGCTTCATGAGGAAGAACAGAATCTACAGGCTGGTCTGAATTAATGAGTTGTGACTGCAGGTGCTAAGTTATATGCTACAGTGGCACAAGACCTGCTGTACTTGAATAAACAATGGTCAAGTAACTTTGGTATTTTGTCACCAGCAACAAATACCATTCCAGGCGGAAAGATGCAAATCCTGCCAAATACTTTCCTTTTTAAAATACAGAACCAAAAAAGAGATATGAAACTGTCTAGCGACAAACTTGCCACTATGTGCAGGCTGATATCTTTTGTATTTTTTATTCTGACAAAATTTCAATTCTCAATTTGATGTTTAATCCTCTTATAATTAATTGAACTCTCTCTTCCATGAATTGTAGCAGAGTTTTACTGGCAAGTGTTTAAAGCTTTATTTACTTTTTAAACAAATCTTCTTTTTTGTAGAAAGCTATTTATCTGATTTTAGCCCAAGAAACCTCCACCCTGGAATGACTTAAAGATACAGTGTTAATTTCCCTTTGTTTTCAGTCCCATTCTTTCACAGACTTGTAGTACAAATTCCACACAGCAAATTCCAGTTCTCCCTAAGTCATTTCAGGTCATTTGGCCATTTGAAAACTTGAGTTGAACACAACACATGGTTGTAGAAATTCACAGGCTGAGTATACACTGGAACTCAGGCGCTTAGATCCTATTCTCCGGCCAGGCAAATCTCAGAGTGCATGCACTGATTAAACAGTTAGCCCTGCTTATTTTCCAGTTCCCACCTGTATGGCAAAAGAAAAGCAAAGGAGGATTTTTTGCTTTGGACCAATGAAGACTGACTTATCATCCAAGAAACAATAATAAGAAAAGCATAATAAGAGAAGCTGTCCAGAATTACTGTCCTGAGCTCCAAAAGCCCAAGTGAGGGACAAAGGGAGGACCCTAGGGATGCTCTGCCCAAGCCACTGCGGAGCTGTCCAGCAAAGCGCCATCTGAAATATCCGTATCACCGTAATATCAGGAAGAAAACAAAGGAGCTAGTTTTTCCACACAACACTTGGTAAAATCATGGAACAAAATTCTATGGGCTGTTATGGGCCTATCAGATAAATGGGCTCAGAAATGATTAAATAAATTCTCAAGGAGAGGTCCATCAGTGATAGTGAAAATACAACAACTCAGACGTGATCTCCAGATCAGAAAACCCCTGAAATTCTGACTGCTAGCAGGTGGAAATGTTTGCTAAGGGAAGGTTCACCCAACGCATCCTGTTTCCTGAAACATCCCATACTGGCAAGTGTTTAAACAGGATACTGCATTATGAGGACCTTCAGTATGATCCCACATAGCAGTTCTTACGAAAGCAGAATTGATATTCATCTCATATTATCCATGTCCAAAGGGAACAGAGGATTCAAAGGCAGAAGCGGACTTTTTCCGGTCTTCACTGATCAGCTGCCTGAGTTTCTTTTAAAGAGCTGTCCATGTTAGTAATCATACCTGTTGTTTTTTTTTTTTTAAACAGAATAAAAATAAAAGAATTTATTTTAGAAAACGAATCCTATAAAGAGGAGTTTAGATTAAACTGATTACAGCATTGACAGTCATGCTTCCAGTGGTACCAGCACGATGCTACACACACATTTGCCGTATTTGCCTAGTCTTGCTACGATCATACAAAGGGCTTCTGCCTCCCAGTCACAATAACCATAAATGACCACTCTCGAAACAGACAAGCTCTACGCGTGCTAAACAAGTAAACGCTGTCCTGTTTGCCTTCTACATTGTTGTACAACTAAACAAAGCGTAACTTCACAAACACAGCATAACATCAGCTAAACATCAAACAGCAGCATAAGCAAGCTGAACAATGAGAGGGAAATCAGGAGCAGCGTTCAGAATATTGAGACATATCAGACAGCTGATGCCAACAATTCTACATAAAAACAAATGGCCATAACCATTCAGAGATTTGTAAGAGAAATATTAAGATCATCAAGAATGTAACATGAATGGAAATGTGTATGTATGAAAGCACTGGAAGAAACAGCAGAAAATGGTTAAACGAATACCCCAGATTAATAAGGAAAAACACCATTTTCAGAACACTGCTCCCAGCAGTAACATCGAGAAACATGTTGTTTTTGTTATGATCCCAGGCTCTATAGTCTGACCAGACCACAGCACGGATGACTTACCAGCACAACACCCTGTACTCTAAAAACATGAGGATAACACCAAGTTTGCAGCACATCAATTATGCCATTCCTTCTCCTATTATCCTAACAGGAAATCAGACATACATTTCAAACATCAAAGAAAAACATACGATGAGCAGCATTTTTGCCTACGGTTTATGGAAACTGAAGAAAGAGTTTGAAGCAAAGGCCCACCCCATAACAACTACTGACTCCTAAGGTATATAAAAGATATATAGAAAGACTTGTTCCCTGCTGCCATTTGAGAGGAACCAGACAGACATAAGTAAGGACTGGACAGCCGCACCCAAGTGATACGGGACAGACTACTTGGATGCATGCATTTTGTGGCTTGTGAGTATGTGGGTGTATAAAATCATCTTGCTTAAATATTTTGCATAACAATTCAGTTTTCCCTTCCATAAGCTCTTGCACTGCCTTTGTGATTTGTTTGTGAAGGAAAAAAGCTTGCAAGTGGATAGCCACAGTGACTAAAACAAAGACTACATAACCCATTGCAAAAATTAAATCTTCTTTTTCACTCTGAAGAAGGATGGAAAATTATGCCCATAAAATATATTTAATGCAGTGTTTCAAGAAGGTTTCTTTCAGCTTCACATATGGGATCAGCTCCTATTAACAAAGGTTTCACTGAAGTACATACTCTCGCTGTTAGCATCCAGAATAACTAGGGCTTGCTATACATTTTTAAAGAAATCCATTAAAAATGCATCATAAAACCATAAATTTAACATTTGCCCAAACAGAGAATAGCTTTTCCACTAGGGGATGTGAACAGAAGTCTCTCTAACACATGACTGCACTGTATCAGTTCTACTGCAGGAAAAAAGAGCACTAGTTTTCAGCCACAGGCTTACCAAGCACATTGAACTGGACTCCTCCAAATGCCCAATGTGAGACTAAGAAAATCCATCAGATACAGAGTTTGGTGAGAATAAACTCAAATACTGGAATAATAAAAAAAAGAGGATGTCTCGACTATACATTTTGATATACGTTAATATACATATGATCTATAATTTCTATGAGTTGGCTCCAACCCAACATCTTTAGAATGAAAAGAAGCAATATAGAAATGTGCAGACCCCTACCAACTTCTGGAAATGCCATAACAGGTTATAAAACTAAATGCACTGAACAGCTTGAAAATCTTGTGTTTCATGTTTGGGGTTCTATGACAGCTTTCTAATAATTTCTAGAGAGGTTCCGTTATTTAATTTCCAGTGGCCAACTTAACATTCCAAAGGGAAGAAAATAAGGAAAGAGTTCAGAACTAACTTAAATCCAGAATATAAAAGCAAAACTATAGTTTCTGTTCATTTACTGCATGACAGAAACCACAATATTGCTCAATTTTTTTTTTTTTTTTTAAACTTCGGGGTAAAATCTTAGGTATCTCAGACAGATAATAGCCAAATTTAGTAATTTATTTCTGTTGTTCCACAGAACAGAGAGGGCTTTAAAATTATTGTCTTTTGGGGTGCAGGAGAAATCATGCAAAAAGACACTTGCAGCAAAAGGGCAGATGTTCATGGCCAGATCCGTGAAGAGACTTGGAAATAAAAGTACAGTGTTTAGCATTTAGGTTCCCAGCTCTCTCAACAGAATCTGCAGCCCTGAATGAGGCACTCAACATCCGTATTATACCACGGACAAGGTCAGAATGCAATTCACCAGAATCCAAGACAAGGAGTTGGGCCAAGAGAAAATTTTGAGAGGAGCAGCAAGGCTCCAATTATGCCTCTCTTCCAGATTAGGTGATTAACTCAAGTGCAGAAGGACCACCCATATCAGACCCTCAGCCCAAAACCCTCTCTTAATAGCAGACAATTCAATCATCTTTCCAGTTGCAGCCTGGTCTGATCTGGTCTTACACAAAAAGAGGATTACATAAAGCTAAGTTCAACTAGGATTTCAAAACTCTGAATTGAAAAATCCATATTTTTTCTATATCCCATATAGAGCACTTGAATTCTTTTGTGCACTTGAACTTTTGACCCTACGTATCTGATAGAAGAACAATGAGAATCTGCTTATTCCCACTGTCTTTTTGTTGAAGTTAAATACTGCACAATGTTCATATGCATCCAAAAGCTGTCACCTGCTTTGTCTAAAAGTTTAGACCAGGGCCAAGACCTTAGCACTCTCAGAGCCAAAGGAGAACAACCGCTCTGAGAGAATAACGGATTTAAAGAAATAATAAGACTTGCTACAAATTTTCTTCTTGTTTTCCTTAGTTTGAACTGTGATCATGCTTTGACTCAGCGAGAACATCCAGGCTGTGCTTATCCCTATGCTGCATTTGCTACCTTCACATTATCACCTACACTGCACGCTGTACTTGGCTACAGGGAAGCGAGATGGCAGGAATGCTGTTTCCTGAATAAATTCCTGGTGCGTTTGGAAAGGCCTGTAACGCAGAACCGTTAGGCCAAGCACGTGCCTTCTATGAAGCTGCTGTTAGGTAGCTCTGAGCAAGCCTCCCCGCTCATCGGTTAGGTTTTCTCGAACACAGATCTTGGCTCAGTACAGTACACTATAAGTAACAGACTTGTATGTTTCCTACTGATTTGTTAATCAAGATGTTTTCCTGCTTCCTCTGTTTTAAGTATTTTCTCTTTGCTGTTTTCTCCCCCACTCTATTACGTTTCATTTCCTCAGACACTGGTTGAGGTAGCAGGTCTCTGACGAGGATCCTAAGATGTCCAGGCACGCCATGATGCTGTACCAAACTGTATACCCAGACAAGAAAGGCAGGTTTCCACGGATATTGCTGCCTACTACACAAGGATCCAGGCCCAGCATCCTCGAATCCCCTTCCATTCTTTGCTGACGCACAGCCACCTACCAGCGGCTCTCCAGACGGGAGCTCTCGCCGCAGTCCCGTTAATACGCAAAGTCCAAGACTCCCCTTGAGCTGCGGTGCTGCTCGAATTCCGCTCCTTGGGCAGCCTTCCTCCACGCCAGAACTGTACCACAAATCCAGAGAGTTGGTATCAATCTAGGAGGCTGTACGACTAATAAAAGTAGGCCTACTTGCCACAGAACAACAACAACAACAACAATTCTGAGAAACTTTTTTTGTGATTTGGTTAATTAAAGCAGCAAATAACATAAATGCAGCAAAAAGAAACAACAGATAGGAATAAGGGACTTAGAGGCATTATATTAACAACAAAATAGAGTAAACATTAAAAATGCAAAGAAAAAGAAATGTATACATATGATATAAATTTTAAAACAAATCATCCCAGAAAGCACGTATAAGACATAGCCTGCTCTCCTTCCCTGCATCCGCCAATCTCAGGGAGCCCAGTTTAGCACTGGTAGAGTTTGAAAGGAAAGAAAAATAAAAGGCAGTATGAACAGTATGCACTTTGAAGATAAATGAAATACTTGTTAGGAATATCTAAAATATGTAAAAAACTATATACAACTGAAAGTGAATCCTATAGTCACTACTTTTAAATATCTGAGCACAGAGCGCCCTCTCATGTGTGCCTCGTTTAATATAATTCTTCACTGTTCCTCAACTACAGACTATGAGCGACCTTTATGATGAAGGTAATAAGGAAGTTAGTCCCCAAGATGAGGAAAAACACTCCTTGTACAGTAAGAAAAATGAGGGAATAAATATCTGATTTTTAAGAATAAATAAACTGAAACAAACCTTGGCAGAGCTGAAAGCTGATCAGAAAAGTCTTTTGGCAACTCCTAGGGTTTGGGGAGGGGAGAAAGAGAGGTAAGAGCACACGCTAAAACTGTCAGTCTACAGCTACAGGGTACAAAATCCAGTACTGCGCACGTAGGTGAAGACAATCCAAATTTCTTAAAATTATGTCCAATAGCTCTATACTTGACTCTCAATGAGCAGATGAAAACATACTGTTTCTTAACTACCACCTTTGCAGACTGAGCTTGATTTCTGAAATCCAGAATTACTTCTCCTTCTCACAGACCATCACGATGAAAAAATCTCTATTTGTGTGTCGGCTATTTAGATCTACGAAGAATAAAAAGTGCTGTACCATTTTTACACTTCAGTATAAATAGTTCTAACACTGAATTAAAACTAGGAAGAAATCTGTTGAGTAAAAAGCTATCAATTTCCAGAAAAGAAATTTACATTACGGAATTTAGAATAAGCATTAAAATTGCAACCCAATTCCATTACAAAAATAAAAATTGTCTACCACATACAAACAAGCTCCAGAAACTGCAGAAAGGAATAATGAAAGCCTGCAGTAAATGCTGGGATATTCTGTGTTGATTTTTTGCATCCTGAGACTCAAGTACCTCTTTAAGGTTTTTCAAACTTTAAAGCAGTAACTTTATTTCTTAGAAAGGAGCAGTTTTTCTGTATGTTCTTCTCAAAGATTTTGGAGGTAGTTGCATAATTATAGCAAAGGTGGTTGGGTTTTTTCCCACCTGAAGTGTACCACTGATACTCTATGATTTTAAGAATTTAGAGAAAGGAACACCTAAACAGCCTATCTGCACTACAGCTTTCCCCTACCAATACCATAATGATCATTTCTGGTGCAAAGAAGGTAACAGAATACTTCTCAGATGGACTAAGTGTTAGGAAAATGTAATGCTGTAAAGCTGTCAAAATACTACATGATACTCTTTATTTAAAAATATAGTTAGAAAAACACCTGACACAGAGAAAAAGATAGTCCAGTGCCTAGGACCTGGGTTAAATTTAATAATTCACAGACTCACCCCATGTGACCTTGCAAAGAATTGCTTAAACTGTGTCCAACTCTCCTAGGTCCAGGACCAAGAGCAATATAGCCACATCAATGTGATGTAATGCTCGAGGCTGGATTTATTAGCTCAGATTACAGTACTGCAGTTACACAGCTGTACTGCTTTCAGATCCACACTGGCGAGGCCGTGTTATGTGGATGCAACAGCACGGCTTGGCACCAGCACAAGTATCACTGAACAACAGAACAAATACACTCTTCCTCTCTCCATTCCCAACTGGTAAAATGAGAATAGCAATACCCCACAGACAGCAAGAATGTGTTACATGAAATACAGGAAAAAAATTATGTACACATCCTATTAAAAAGAATACAGAAACTTGCCATTATATTCAAGAGTATTGCCAGAAAACAGCACTGAGAGGTGGGGTGCAGGAAGTTGAGACAACTGCAGTCCCTTAATCGCAATAAACAACATACTCTATTGATTTGGAGCTCCACCCCAACAATGAACAACAACAACAACAACGCTTCTTCACATAAGTAAGTAGACGAAGATAAAGACCATTCTTCTACCACTGCATCGGTAATGATCTCTTCGATACAAGGTCCAGCTCACCTCCACCAGCAAACACATGGGTTATTCAGAAGGAAGAAAGAAGAAAGGATGGGAAGAAGCCACTAAAAACAACGAGAAGACGACACCTAACGAGTAAGTCTGTATATAACGAGAATAGAAGATGAAACCACATCTGGCGTCCTGTGCCCCATTCTGGTCCTATTCTGGCCCATACTGGGCTCCCCAGTGCAAGAGAGACATGGACATCCTGGAGTGAGTCCCCCTGATTAAGGGACTGGAGCATCTGTCGTCCAAAGAGAAGCTGAGAGAGCTGGTACTGTTGAGTCTGGGGAAGAGAAGGCTCCAGGAGGATCTTATCAACATGAGCACAAATTCCTGATGGGAGGGAGTAAAGAAGATGGAGCCAGACTCTTCTCAGCGGTATCCAATGAGCAGACAAGAGGCAATGGGCACAAACGGAAATACAGGAAATTCCATTTAAACATAAGAAAAAAACTCTACAGGGACTGTGGTCAAACACTGAAATAGGTTGTCCGGAGTGGTTGTGGAGTCTCCTCTCCTAGAGATATTGCAAAACCAAACGGACAATGTCCTGAGCAACCTGCCCTAGTTGATCTTGCTTGGGCAGGGGGGTTGGCTAGATAATCTCTAGAGGTCTCTTCCAATTTCAATTATTCTGTGATTCTGTGAGATGGAAAGACAGAAACAAATGTACGAATCTCAGCCTAACTTAACACAGCAAGTTCTAGCAAAGCAAAAAAAAAAAAAAAAAAAAAATCCATTGAACAGTTTAATGCCTGAAAAACTGGAACACATCTTTCTGCAAATTAAAGACAGATTGTAAAGAAGAGGACAGGACTGGAAAGTTTCTTGCTCATCAAATTAAAAACAAAAGCCCTATTCATGAAAAAAGTTATGTGGTCAAGTCACATTCTTTGCTCAAAAGTTTTACATGCAACTCAGAGCAAGCATTCTGCTTGCAATTCATTGAGAAACTTTTGGGTTGGTACGGATTGCTACAGCACCTGGGGGTACATTTTTAAAGATATATAAGCAGTCAGTAGAAGTACAAGAGGCAGAGCAAATGTCACGTCTCTTTTTAAAAGGACTGGTCACATGATTAACAGCTAGAGTCAATTAACAAAATACCAGTGCAAGCTATTTTGCTGCATTCCCCTACAGTTACATGACAACATCTAAAACCCTCCTGCATTTCAAACACCCAGAGGCCTCATGGCTCAAAATCCCCCTTCTTTCTGTGCTGCTTTTCAACGTTCTTCTCCATTTACATATACAGTCACATTTTAAAACGAAGCAGAAGAGATGGATCTATATATACATATAGATAGTGCAATCATTTCACATCAGTGAAATTCTCCTGACCCATTCATCTTTCTTCTAGAGTGCTGCAGCTCAAAAATAGTTTGATATGAAGGAATGTGACTGTTTTGAGAAGCAACATTTTGATCTGGTCTGCAGCCTGAACATTTGCACAGAATCACAGACCACTGGTGCATCCTGGTTTTTAAATCTACTAGCTAACTTGGCTCCCTCTCAGAGGGAAACTTACTGTGCTCTTTAGGGAACACCGGTACTCAAATACCAGTACCTAGGGCCTGAAATAGTCATGGTGTGACTAAATTATTCAGTCAACATCCTTCTACTCACATAAAACAAAAATAAAATCAAGGTACCCTTCGGAGTGCTGAAAACATTCATCTCTCTAGTTCCAACTTCCACATTAGACTCAGGTGTTAAATGACTTTTTAACCAAACGTATTAGAGTCCCAGAGTCATTCCACTTCCTGTTAACAAAGAGCTTTTCTATGGGGAGATTAAGGCCATAAATCAACGCCAAAAAAAAATCAATTAATTGTTCTCAGACAAGTACTACCCATTCTCTTTCCCCTAGACCAAATCTTAGATGAAAAAGAGGTTACTTGCTTCTTAAATAGAATTCTACTAGACATATAGTCCACATTTACATTCATGCATGAGGATTATAATTCAAAACCAGAGATTTTTCTCCTTGCAGTATCTGAGGATGGGCTGGGAAGCTCAACCCAAAAACCTGGCAGCACATACCACAATTCTCAGAGCAGCAGAAATGTGACCGCATTTTGGAGCTCACACAGTACAAAACGTTTGTCAAACATTTCAAAGCTATAGAAGTTAATCGTGCCTAAGTAACAAGAGGCAAAGCACGCCCACTACAAGCTATATAACTAAGCAAAAGGGTATACTGTCTCCTCCCTGTTCACAAAAAGCAGTTACACTTTTGAAACTAGCTCATCAGATGACGAGTGTACCAGTTTGTGCTCCATCTTCGGGACCCTTCAACAGACTAGCCAACGGCCCGAGTCACTTCAAGGTCGCAAGTTTGCTGGCCTGCTATCCATTCCCCAGAGTAAAAAGAGAAATGAGCACAGCTTTTTGGCCACGTGAACTTGGTCTGGTATTTCTGCAGGTCTCTCTTTTTACTTCAAATTATGTTATTTATCAGTGCTAAGGAAATCTAACTTATGCTTTAGCTTGTTCAAGGCTCATTTAACTCCTGGTTTTTGCACAATGCTCAAAAAGGTTTTGGGGCGGTTGTGGTTTTCTTGCAGGTGTGGTTTTTTTTAATCATTAGTCCTCTGGTCAAGGGCTTGGTCAAACTGTTCCCACTTGCGAAGGTGCCTGTTTCCCCATGTGATGAACACTATCAGCAACCTTGCCTCTAAGCTGCTGTGAATCTGCTAGTTACTGCCGCTTGCCACGGAAGTAGCATAGCTGTGACCCTTGCTGGAGCAGCAGCCAAGAGAAGACCTCTGAAGGTGACCAGTAATCCTTCATGCCCATTGAAAGATTAACGTTTCTCCCTCAGAGTGATTGAGTTTTCATTTAAGCCACTTCCCTCCTTAAAAGCTTTGAGCTGAGCCTGAAGAGAAACAGGCCAGCATATGCACTCTACGGATACTGCAAGAGAAAATTTTGCAGTCTGAAATCACAGAACAAATGTATCCGCCATGTGAATGTACCTGTGGACTACCACTTTAAGGCAGAATTACCTTTTTGCAGGGAGAAGACAGTATTGTTATTGTTAGTGAGCTAACAAGATGTGGAATCTCACCCTAAAAAACCTGACAGCTTGTCTTCGTTTTAAAATTACTTAAAAGCAGGACCTACAGCAACCAACAAGTGCATCTCAAGCCGCTCTGTCCTCTTTCCTCCTACTTAAAGTCTCTTGTTCAAGCTCCTCGGTTCCTCTTCCCTCTTTCCCTGTTTATGTTTCCTCTGAGGGATCCCGCGGTCCCCTTCGCTCTCCGTCCCGCTGACGCCGCACGAGCAGTGCAAGGCTTACCACCTGCCCCGCAACGTGCCACGCTGGCAAGAACACTCTGCAAATCTGCCATTTCACAGGCTCAGCCGCCTACTTCCCGGTAAAACACAGAAGCATATGCTTTACAAACCACGTGTGTACAGCAACATCTAATAAGTTTTGTTTTATATATTAAATATGAAGAACAGGTTTAGCTTCTCACACTCAAGACGAGCCCTACTGCTCTCTCTACCACTTTAGGAGGATGAAGCGTATCTGAAAAGTGGCCAACATCGCTACCAAACATCACCAGAACTGAAAACTATTCCATTTAGAAATAACTCCGGAAACATTTGGATCCCAAAGAACAGCAGAAGAGATTGCTCAAGACTCAAAAACAGCAATTCTCTCCCTATTCCTTTGCCTTCTCCAGAGGTAACTGTGATACTGCTACATGCAAACACTGTTTCATATGTCAAAAAAGCTGAGAGATTGAGAATGCTGTAACCCTTAATGAAGCATCACATTTCCCTCCATGTGGAAACAAACAAAAGGTTCTAATGACATAGTTAGCATTGCTTAAGTAAAATAAGCCAACCAAAAATCAGATTTATTCCAAATTATTTCTTATTAAACATATGAAGTTGGTCAAAGAATTTGAGCTCCTCCCATTAAAAAGTTTAAGAAGAGGGGCTTTCATGCAAGCCACAGTGAGCGGCAGACATTTGGTGGTAGAGCTCATGCCCTGACCTACGTTAGTGGGAAAGTGATGAAAGCCACTACAGGAACAGAAATCAACCCTAATGCTTAGGAAAAAACATATATCCACTGATGTTTGCAGGGCTAGCTGAAGATCTAGTTTCCATGCTGCTGCTTCTGTTGCTCCAACGTTTTGACTTCCAGCAAGCTGTCTGCCCAATATTGTTACTACTAACCATTCCGCAGAAACTTGATTGAAAAATCCAAGAGCCAGCCTCCATACCACTGCTGAAACTACAAAGAAATTTCATATCAATAAATCACCCCAGATATCTCTAGTCTCCAGTGTCATGGGAGAGGGGTTTTTTTTCTTGTTCTTTTTTTTTTTTTTAAGCAGCATAAGGGGAGCACAACCCAGGTCTGAAAAAGGGGCTAAAGAGCTAGGGCAACGTCCTGAGATACAAAACCAAATATTCTCTGCTGTCCTGTGCCAATGGGAAGCAGCAGTGGTAACCCTGTGAGCGTCCTAAAAACTGCTAAGATAGGCTACAGCTGTTGCGTGAAATTGTAAATGGCCAGCTGTGGCATCCTGTAACCAAAATATGGTTTATAATTACTTCTGTGAATTAGTCAAAATTATTTCTCCCCAAAGATATAAGAAAAACAAGATTTTTATTGAAATTTCAAAAATCTTTATGCCCAAGCTTCCTATAGTTGTAAGACAAAATATTTGTTCTCCAAGAAAATAAATGATCATAAGTAGCTCAAATGTTAATCACAAATAAATTTCAATACTAAAGAGTTCGTATCTTAACACTAGAATAAGTATCTTAAATTACTTTTTTTCCTGCATAAAGCCTTTGAAACTCAAAACTTTTCTGTCCTTCTGAAGAATATGAATCACACAGGCAAATCAATTTGTAGAAGTAAGGAACACCATCTTCCCAGTATTACATGCAATGGTATCATTAAAACCTCCTTCGGTTCTCCCTAATTGAGTATAAAGACATATTAACCACAGAATTTATTCTTGTTCTGCCGCATGTTCTTCATTTCTTTCCAGTAACCTAAGAACTGGAATGACGAAAATGCTCAGACATTTTATTAAATAAAGCCAGCTTTTTTTCAATTAGGCCTTTTGAATACTGAAGGAAAAAAAACCTCTCACCACTACCTTGTACTACCTCCTGACACCTAGAACCGAGTTATCTTAATCAAACCCCATATATGCCTCCAAGGCTGTTGCTTTCCTGTTATAGAGAGGTTTTTGGATGTCTCCTTCCCTAAATGGTCAAAGGCAGAAAACCCTTCTGCAGTTAGAAGATTCTGCAAAACTCAGACACAGCTACAGAAACATTTATTGTTAGTCTCCATGCATGCCATAGTTTTGTTTTGTTTTGTTTTAAAAAAAGCTAATTTACAGAATGATTCTTTTGGTAAAAACATACTCTAGCCTACGTACGTTTAGTGTCTTCTAAACTGCATACTAGACAAACAAGTTTTGCTTGACTTAATGTTGCCAACAAAGAAAGCAAGTAAAAAGTTAAATATGTCAAATTCTAGGGACAAAACTGTCCCAGACATTTCTATGTGATTCAGACCATGGAAAATAAACACTGCTAAAGTGCAGAATCAGGAAATCTCCGTATTTATTGCTATAGAAACATCCACAGTATTTAAACTTGCAGCAGATTCTTGCATGATCATACTTAAGTGCACGTTGGATACTGCCTCAAAACGCAGGACTAAAACCGTGATTCCTCAGAACGGCACCGCACGGGCAGTTCAGCACAACAGCTCACGACCACGAGCAGCAGCAGCTTGATCGCCAGCGCGGGCAGGAGAGGGCGTACTCGAACCGCGAGATGCTGCGCCCCGGGAGCGGCAAAAGTCATCGGGGCCTGCGAGACAAGCTCTACGTCTACCTCAGCTCAAGTAAGGATTCAGTCTCGGCTTACTCCTACACCCTTGGCCGATACAATAACAAACGATCTAGCCATTCATCTCTACCAAGAAGATCAAATTAAGATTTTAGTTCAAAAGAATAAAAGACAAGTTTTCAAAAAGCAAAGGCAACCCCCAAATCCTGGTCCTCACACACATGAGGAAATGTCTGTGTGATCAGGGTACGGTGCATTCCAGCCGCTGTATTTTCATATAGCGGAAGAAATGTCCGCTCATAATCTTACAAGTATTTCATGTTTTCTTCTTAACACCGATTGCCACATATGATCGGGAACGCAAGTCCGGGATACGGCCAGTGCTCCGTTAAGGCTGGTCAGGACCAACAGCCGCCTGCAACTGAGGCTCCTGGGGGCGAAGCGGAGAAAGAACTCTGAAGCTATAAAATAGCCCCCTCCCGCACGCCCAAAAAAGTATCAAATCTTGCACAAACGAGAGGATGACCCCCAAATGAAAGCTTATTTCTCATCTATCTCCCCACCCTCAACTCTTGCCTTTTTAATTCTAATGCTCTCATCATCCGTAAGTTTCCAATCCTTTCAAAATATAGCTAAACTACTGATTTCAGTGATATATCGTGATACCGATTCCCACCAATCAAGTATGCATTATCCGAAAATATTTCTTTGTGACCATTTTAGATGTGTCATCTTTCAACTTGTTCAGATACCTCCTCATTCCTGAATTGTAAGAATGAGCTGTTCTACATAATTTAGGTACTTTGCCATTTACAGCTTTCAATATCTGTCATTTTCCCCCTTCATGTTTTCTCTAACGCAAACAACTCTGAACTTTTCAATCTCTTCTCAAGTCGGTGCTTTTTTCCACTTCTATTCATGGACGTATAGCTTTAAAAAAATCTTAAAAACATTAAAAACTTAAAAATGTAAAACAAAAAAGCTTTAAAAAGCACATAGTAAAAGTAAACAGAATTAAACAACACAGATAATGATTCAGTATTCATCTATAGCAAAGCATTAAAATAACATATATATATTTGCATAACAACCAAGACGGAAGAAATCAAAGCTCTACAGAATTTTCTGAAAAGTCTACTTTTGAACTAGAAGTTTCTAGACAGTTTGCAAAGCTCCATACAGTTTAACATACAAAATGAATTCTCAAAGTTTCCAGCCCTTCTTGCTTTATGTTCCCTAAAAAGTAAAATACTTTAAATACAGGCTTTTGTGGAACATTAATTAGTAATTAGAAAGGATTCTCACAGAAAAGGATTCTCAAGAAAAAAATGCTCAATTATTTTTGTTAAGGTCCATTTCGATTTAGATTTCAGTTTTCTGAAAACATTTAAGTCTTTTGTGTGTGTGAGCTGAGAATGGGTCATTCAGCTGGGTTTTAATTAACTGGATAGCTACTGATCATTAATAGCCACCACTTAAAGCAGTATTTGACCTGTATATGTTTTATTACTTATATTCAAAATGCTCTGAAAATAAATGCAATTTATTCCTCTGGGGAATCTGGCAATTACCGCACAATGAGGTGTTAGCTATTTCAAAACACATGTACCAACTACCAGATCATTAGCATGACATTTAGAAACATCTTGGGGGATCTCTCATCTACATTCTTACTCACTCCAGCTGTCATTCTCAAAGGCAGCAGAAATGTTCACTTCCCAAGCACTTCTTACTGATAGAATTGCACATCACTGAAGAAGGAATTGAAGTTTATAGAATTTCATATGCTATTGGCAAGGATCTTTTCTCATCCATTTTTCTCGGATAATAATTTAAGATACATTGACCTTCATTTTTGTTTCCAAAGCTGCACGTTTATTGCATGCAGAAAAGTATACATTCTGATGGCAGGTGATTTCCCTTCCAGTTATCATCTGTCATCATTCTGTGACAACGGAACACATCCATTAAATAATTTCTACTTGAAACTACAACTCTGTCCCATTATCAAATCACTGCAAACCCTCAAAAGTTAGTTTTTCCATTAAAAAAACATAAAATGTGCAAATATCCCCTGATTAAATATGAATTAGGGAAAAGCAGAAGCACTATGATAAAATTCTGCAAAATGAGAAACATGAGCAGAAACCAAGAACTACTGCAGATACTACCCTTCAGAAGCAAAACATACACAACACTAAAGATTTTGAATTTTGTGCATGTCATCAAACACTGGTTCTAGCCTACGAATACTAAGTTCAGTGCTACAGTGCAGTCTTTTATCATCCGATTTGTAAGATTACAAAAGTGATTTTTTTTCCTTGTAAATGTTCCCAAAGCTAAAGTGAGTTAGGCTCATTCCAGATATTGCCATGAGAGCAGAACAAGCAGCACTTTACTTCCATAGCATTAACAGCATTTTACCTACAACTGAATTTTAAGTGCAGACTTTCTAGTTATAAAACCAGCAGGAAGTTTGTTAGCTCCCAGAAAGCTGAACGCGAGCCAGCAACAGGCCCGCGCAGCAAAGAGGGCCAACAGCACCCTGGGCTGCGCCAGGAGGAACCTCGCTGCAGGTCGACGGGGATGACGTCCTCCCTCCACTGGCACCGGCAAGCACTGCGCATCCGGAGCGCTGCGTCCTGCTCCGGGCTCCCCCCACGAGGCAGACACCTACGTGTCGGAGCAAGCCCAGCCAAGGCCACAACGATGATTATGGGACCGGAGCATCTGTCACGCGAGGAGAGGCTGAGAGCTGGGACTTGCACCTGGGGAAGGGAAGGCTCCGCAGGGACCTCGGTAGCGCGTGTAAATACCTGACGGGGAGCAGGAGGCAAAGACGACGGAACCAGACTCTTCTCAGCAGTGCCCAGAGAAAGGACAAGAGGAAATGGACACAAACTGAAAGCAAAGAAACTCCATTTAAATGTGAGAACTTTTTTACTCTAAGGAGGATGAAACACTGGCGCTGCCCAGAAAAGCTGTGGCGTCTCCATCCTTGGAGATGTTCAAAACCTGCCTGGACACGTCCTGAGCAATCTGCTCTAGCTGACCCTGCTCTGAGCAGTGGGGTTGGACTAGATGATCTCCAGGGGGCCATTCTAACCTCAGCAATTCCGGGATTCTGTAATACTAAAAAGTTTTTTCTCTAAGACGTCATCACTCCCCATCCCCCAAAGAAACTCAGAACTCAGAAAATGCTTCATAAAATCTCAGAGAATGTGAAGATTGGAACCAGCCTCCCACAGGGGTTATTAGAAACAGCAGCAAAGGAAAGAAGGATTTGGGGGGGGGGAGGGGGGGTTTAATGAAAAATTCCTTCACAGGATTTTTTTTTAATATGAAGACATAAACATCAAAATGTTGCTCTACCAAACAAAAAGTTTAGTATTTAATATATCTATTTATAATATAAAGAGTCAAGTAAAAATATCTGAGAAATGCAATTGAACACACTCCACAGAACTGCATCTTTCTCATAAAGATTGGCCACAGATATTATAAGCAGCACTTTATGCAGCTGAGTCTAGCAGAGCAAATCCAATGAACAGGTTACACAGGTACGCTTTGGAGTACTTTGTATACTTGTACTGACACAGTCACAGAATCGTGGGGTGGCAGGGACCTCCGGAGATCCAGCCCCTCTCCTCCAGCAGGGTCACCCAGAGCAGGCTGCCCCGCACCGTGTCCAGTCAGGTCTCCAAGGACGGAGACTGCACAGCCTCCCTGTCCTGGGAACACGTCCCAGTGCTCAACCACCCTCTCAGTGAAGAAGTGTCTTCTCCTGTTCAAGTGGAATTTCCTGTTTCAGTTTGTGCCCACTGCCTCTCGCCCTGTCACTGGACACCACTGAGAAAAGTCAAGTTCAGTCCATTAAATGCTACAGAAACATACCCGAACAGTTGCTGGATCTGAAGCATTTGTCAGGTATAGACCCAGACTTTCAGAGTTTTACTGAATTAAAGAGCAGATTTCCAAAACCTTATGTCCATGCATAAGCTAGAATACAGATCTTTGATGATGTCTTTTTACCATATGAAATTTTGCCCCTTTGGATAACAGAGAAAAATTTGTCATTCAAGCTCTTCTTCAAATATTGTAGAAAAAAATATTTTAAGTGTTACCTTCATATGTGCTCCAAATTTCTTCAACAAAACTGCACTCTTCTAAATAGTATGTAACTGTCCAAGAGGCATGTTGGATCCCTCAAGCTATGCTTCATATATTTTTATAGATGCATTCAGTCTGTTATATTTCTGAAGATTTCACTGCCACAAAATGTTATCAAAGGCCAAGATCTGCAAGCCACATTTAACCAGACTTCCCATCGACTTCAGTTTAGTTTGTCTGACAACAAGCATGAAAACTGCAAGTGAGTATTTCCTATGCCAGTGGCAAGAGCCAAATGTGAGAGATCTCCAAAATGCTAGCTAATTCTGTAAAAATCAGACTGGGAAAAACAAAAGGACAGAGAGCAAGAGAGAGAGAGAGAGAGCGAGAGCGCGCGCATGCGCAGGCATGCAGGTATGCCTGCATGTGTGTGCATGGGTTGGGGTTTTCAGGTGCAAGGTAGTGAAAACTGCAGCATGGGGACAGCAAGTGAAAAAATGCTGTCCCAGGGGCTCTGGAAAACACTGCCACCGCAGCGCAGGTAGAAGGGTACAGAGATGTGAGGGAAAGGCAGGCTGCAAACTTACAAGTGGAGGGTCCTCAGCAACACAAAAGGCTAAGGCACCGAAGGCACTGTGCAACAACTGCGTCGCCAGACCCAACTGATCATTTCTTTTTTTTGAACATAAGAGTAAGGAGGAGCATTAAACTAGAACATGGTATAACTAATAGCAAGACTTCTTTCATGTTCCCCACACTACTTAGAAAGAGGATAACGATATTAACAAATAGACAGCGTGACACTACAGCAAGTCACTTAGTCAAAATAAAGAGGCAGTGAGATCCATGTATGTACTTTCTGTAAGAGAAGACAAAGAGCTAACCAGAACTAATGATCAAAGAGAGGGTGTATTAACATACTTTTAGCAAATCCTTAAGCTTTACCTGGTCTTGCTCAGAAGGCAGAACCTCCTCCTACTTGGAAAGCCAGCATCTCCAACACCTGCTACTGTCTACCCTGTTTCTTTCGCTGGAGGAACTCGCAGTTCTTCCTGCACAATTTCCCGGTTTCGCTAGCCCATCTATCAAAACAGATCAGTGACAAACGCATTGATGGCATTTACAGATTTGTAATCAGACTGTGGAATTACATTCCAGTGAGGTTTGAAAGGAAGTCCACACAGCCAGTTAAACCTAGGGCTACCCAGAACCTACAGATCAGGAAAATGAAATGCTTCCATTTACCATTGCTTTACATTTGGAACAGTTTTGCAAAAAGGATAAACAGTTTTAAAGAAATGTTTTACAGAGTCAAAATAAAATTACCTCACAAATACCAAAATTATCCCATTTTCCTTTTTAATACACTGGTTTGTCTATGGCATCCATTAGAAACAAACAGTCAAAATCCAACAAATAGTTTGCTCTGTGCCTAACCAAACTTAAGTATGCCATCAGTCTTAACAGAGTCTGCAAAGTTACCACTGCAACATGCAGTGGAATGGTTTTACTTGGGGTTAGTAAAAAATGCACCTTAGGTAAGTGCTTTTGTTATCTTATTAGTGGTACAATTTTCATACAGTTACGTTACCTATCCCAGGACAGAGAATAGTTCTTTATCTATATTTGATGTCCAAATGCAGTGTACATTTACAACTGTTCGTGATTTTAGCATAGAATTATGTTCAAATCTAAACTGTTTAAGCCACGACATATTTTTATATAATTTGAGGATTAAAAAGCCCTATATCCCAAACATCAGTGACAACTGAGAAGAGACTATGCAAATGTCAGAGTCAAAAATATATATCCCACCATTTTCCTTTATAATGCCTTGGATACTCAGGCTGCACAGCTGAGAAGAGAAATTGAATAAAAATTTTCTAGAGCCAGATCAACAGTAAAATAAAGGAAACTGGCAGGAAATCAAAAGAAGAAAATGAGCCTGATCTGATTTGACTGTAGGGAATTCCCAAAATACAACTTAATTCCTGAAATGTTCTGTTATCTTTGCATTTCTCAGTAATATTTACACAAAATATCTTTTAAATAGCAGGAGTTACAAGCCAACCCTCTCAAACACTGTAAACATTAGTTTTATGTGCTGCTGGGATAAACAGGCTACAGTCACATAACACCAGACCCACGGTGAATTATTCTGCTCTGTAACAGACTGGAATATTTCTTACTGTAATCGCTTTCCTCATTATTCTTGTTTGGTTTAAAGATGCAGTAGATAAGCAGGTGTGTATGTAAAAATATACCCGTCTATTACTCAACATCAGTGAATGCTTAAAAACAGAATTTGGGGATTGGGGAGGGGATCCGTGTTAAAAAACAGACTGTTAGGCACAGATTTCCATCACCAAGCCTTCTTTGAGTTCACAAGAGGACAGCTGCAATGGAAGCACGTATGTCTTCAAGGCACTCCCGCGTGCCCCGGTGCATGGGGACAGGAAACGGAGCTACGGCACCGTGCAGGAACATGGCTCAGATTCTGCAGGACTCAGAAGGAGTACTCAGAGTTATGATCCTACAGAAAACATCACGGGGGAGCTGGCAGGGAAGGCATCAGCACTTAAATTTACTCAAGACCCTAACTGAAAATAAAAGCTCTATCAAAGTTTAAAGTAATAATCAGTTGTGCCAGAAAGCAAGAGCAACCTCTTTCCCACTTTCTACACTGTCTCATTTCACAGCTTTATTCCACACTCTTTTTCTTCTTCTTTTTTTTTTTTTTGGCCATCCTCTGAAGTAAGGATCAATTTATTGTATTGGCCTGATTACAGAGTGAAAATAAATATATTTCAAACAGACCTAAGATGTCAGGCGTGATACTCCCCACTAACATTTTAAATGTTGGTGACTGCATGTCTGAGATAAAGAAAGAGGAAGAGAAATAAAGAAATTTACATCAACTAGCTTAGTTCTCAGACAACCTGGATTTGAAAACTATTCATTTTTGTACTTCCAAACTATGTTTTGTATTTAGGTTGAAACTAGGTTTTGTACTAAAATCAGGTCTTTTAAACAAAACACCAGCTATACCTGTTAAGCTCCCTCTTCTGGCTAATGAATAAAATTGCTTGCATATTGAAAGCAAACTCAAAATTTTCCAGTTCTGTCAATGAAAATCAAATAGATTTTTAAACTATTTACAAAGCAGTTCTTGATATTGAAATATGTAACATAAGTGTTCAACTTTAGATAGTGCCCTTCTGCAATCTCACAGTGACAAGCTGCACAAAAAAAAAAACCATTAACCGTAGCGACAGCACTGGAAAACAAACACTGTACTTGACTAACAACCAACCATCTAGACCAGCGATAAGATAATAAGCACTGCTTCATATCTTCTGATATCAGACATCAAATCCAACCTGAAAGCTCTGTGTTCAAAAAAAAATCAGACTAGTTAATTAATCCCCAAAGCACACCTTTCCCTGTTCTAACTAAAATTATAATTAATTTTGTCATAAAAATCAAATAGACATTTTAGAAAATGTAAGTGCTTAGATGAGGAAAACATATCACTCAAAATTTAGCTGCCTCCTTCCCAGGATTTCCCATCTCTGCTGTGATTTCCAAAGCCTGTCTTTCAGGTAAGCATTGCTCCCAACAACCAGAAACGGCTGAGGACGCACACTATTTCTCTATTTCTACCTAGCATTCCCACCGTTACCACGGAAGCACAGAGGCCCGATACTTCGCAAAGTAATCTCGGAGGAGAGGAGGAGGGGGAAATTCTTCACAGGAAAGGAAAGAAAACAGAAACTATTTGCTTGTCAGTAAGGTACAATGAGAGGGGCAGAAAATGCCTGGTGGCCAGGAGAGAGTCTAACTTCACCTCTGATCTGGAAAGTAACTGTCGGTCAGACGAGGCAATCAGAAAACTCATCTATATTTGCATCCTTCAACTAAATAAAAAAGAAGCAAAGGCTCTGCTGTGCTTTCTCCATCAAGGACGAAGAGCAACCCAAGAGCTCCAGCTCCTGCAAGCACCAACATCCCTCTGCCGCACTGCCGTTTTCAGTCCCCGTTCTATGAAAACACTAAAGAAATGCGTAACATACAGCTCAGTCCACAGAGATGCAGAATTCATCATCAGCTACACACAGATAAATAGCCGTATTATAGTGGTAAAATAATTACAGATAATTAGTGTTTATCTTATGCACTGACCTATGTTAATAAGGCTAGAACAGTTGCTAATAGCTGTTGTGTTGAAAGCAGCCAGAATCACAATCTGTTTCAGTGAACAGTTTCAAAAATTAGTAGAGCTTGGCTAATAGGCTTGGCCTTCAACATTAATAGGCTTGCGCTTTTAAAATGAAGTTCAGTTGAGCTTTCTAGATACTGGTCCTTTTCTTTGCTCTTGCTGATATTTTATGGAAACAGAATTAACCTGAATTATTATTAAACAGGAGAACATCAGCAACAGACTTGAGTGTTTCAGTTCCATTCATTTTAATATTTTTAATTGATACTGTCAATTTAGTAACACTGTTGAAACAGGAGAAGCGGAGACAGAATTAATTTGTGACAGTAAACTCAGAACTATTCACCCAGCTTCTCTATCACTGAACTGATCTAGCCGTCATATCTGTACATTGATAACGTTGTCCTCTTGCAAAGCATTCTGCTGACGAGAAAATTATCACTACATGTTCAGAAATAAAAAAAGTAAACTTTCTGACATCATTCAGAATAAAAGAATTTTCCCCAAAACCTAGAAATAAGATAAACTAAGTTCCAGTTCTGTCCCAAGACAGATACCTGAATTAACTTTGACACCTCTAATATGCCCTCCCTAGTCATAGACATATGGAAGAATTAAAGCATTATTTAAGTGTCCAAATGAGAAAAGCAGATTTTCTAATAAATAAGATTATTTGGAGAATCAGGCTAAAACAATAAGGTGAGAAAAAGTGGACACTTACTCAGAACAGGAAAGGGCATGTGAAGAGAAATGAACAAACCCACACCGGAGGAAACAGGGCAGAAAGCGCTGAATTCAGGCCTGGAAGCCGTAACGCGACGAGAACCCTTTCCGGGATGAGACTCGCACAGTCAGATTAAGCAGCTCGAGCAACTGCTCCTTCTCGGCCACACTAACACAGATCCATGAGGCGGCATGAGGGTGCAGCGGCAGCCACCGGCCTCAAATTTATAATACAGATATGTCTTAAGCCAACCCTCACTGTCCAGCAGCCAATTTAATGGCAAATAGAGCTTGGCAAAATTTTCCATTTTCTTCTAAATCAATGCCTGGTAATTTTACATGATTTCTATGGAAACAACAGTTCAATGCAAAAGGAGAGTAATATACAGAAGAGTGTGAAAATCACAAGTCCAGATGGAAACAACACACAGATTATAAAAAACAATTCGTTCAGCTGAGGGTTTTCATTATCTCAATTACTGTAGTAGCATGATGGCTCCTGTTTAACAGCCAAGACACACGCCTCGCCAAGCCATTTTTATGAGACTTCCGTCAGGACCGTTTAGATGACAGCAGACAGTGCATTCAGACCCGGACGCCTAAAAATCATTTCCTGTTTAACAAGCGCTTTGTTGAGCATCAAACCAATTAATGAAAGAGCCTTAGAAGGAAGTTCATTTTATGTTTATGCCACTACTGCACCTGTTTCTGTATTCAAAAGCTTAAAAGAACACAGAAAAAAAAAAACCCTGTAAATGCAAATCAGACTTGAAATATATCTGCTTTCATAGAGGACATGACTAAGACACTACCTCTTCAGTAAAATAATGTGGGATGATCTGCCGATTCATGTTAAATCTCATCCTGGTCTCTGACAGCTAGAGAAAACAGCTTCTTCCCTCATGTATACAATTTTATATCCCTTTCAAAACATACTAGCCCTAAATCTATCAATTCTAAATACTCCGATATTCGTATGATTTATTCTTCAATTTTGCTAAAAGCTTGGCTTCAAAATCTTGAACTGGTAGCTAGAGGGTCAGCTGGGGCTCCGAGATGGAGACAGCTCACGAGGGCTCCTGGGCAGGCGCTGGGCCAGCGACAGGCAAAGCCGTCCCACAGCTGTGTGGTCGGGGCAGACCGGGCTGTCAGGTGAGCCAGCAGCAGAGCCGGGAACGCTGCCTGGCTGATTGCATGAGAAGGGGTGAACGGATACAGTCAGCCAGCCTTGGGCTGGAAGAGAAGGAAGAGGTGCTGTGATCAACACACAAGCCATCTGGGATAAACTGCTTCAGAACCAGGACGGGCTGGGAACCGAGTTTATGCTAGCACAAGCTTACAGTAACTGCTGCTATTATGAAAAACGAGTTTTTCACTTCAGGTTAAAGAAGTACCAGAAAGACGTGCTTTAACATTGGACATTTCTAACAATTTTTAAAACTCAGAAGTTTTTGACAAAAGAAAAGTTTTTCCTGAATATCGATTGTAGACATACAGTATTTCTGCTGCAAGACAGCTGCTCTGATTCATCTACAAATTCTCTTATAAGGGTAACATTTAAGGACATATAGATAGGCATGTCCTAATGCAGCTAAATTTTGGCTTTGTTTCTCACGTCAATTAGAGGGGGTTTTTTTTAATAAAAGCATAATACCACTTGACAAGCCATATACAGTCAAAGAAAAAACAAAACCTCTTTTTGGTTGGTACTCACTGATAATAAAAAAGTATATGCTGTAGGAGCAAATCTAGAATAATGACAAACCACTGAATCATTAAAAAACAGAAAATAAGGTTCCAGATGGGAGTCTGATGGTATGGGAAAAAGAGGAGACTGTGTGAAGCTTTGGTAATTTGAAAAACTGACGATACACCTGCAGAAAGATAAAAGGAAGGATAGAAACAGAGATTGAGAATGAGACTATACAGAAAAGAAAGCCTGCAAAACCTACTTCGAACATTTTATTTCTTACTCACGGTAGCTTTCCATGGATGTAAGTATTTTGTATCATGGAGCAAGATATCCTTTACACACTGATCCAATAAAGCAAGAACAGATGCTATGTCATCATAATATCATCTAGATCTTCCACTGCTTTTTCACCAGTAAGGTCCAAAATGCTTTATAAAACAGACTCTTCACCTCTTTGTATAAAAAAGAATAAACAAAGGAACAAAGTTTGCTCAAAGTCAGGTGGACGCTTCATAGCAGAACTGGAATCAAAACAGATATTTCAAGTTTTTAACTCAGTAATGTAGTCCCTTTGAAACAGGAGTCATATATTTTAAATTATAAAAGAAAATTTAAACTCTTCCACTTTAATGCTGCATCAGTACATATTCTATTTTTAAATTTAACAGACTGATAACAATGTCTTCATTTAACACAGCTATCATTTAAACTATTAAATCTCCTATTCCATCTTATTTGGCATTTTGATCCACAAATCTAGTCCAATGATCCATTTCCAAAGTCTTGTTATACTTCTATCTGTGATTGGCATTTTGAAAGTACTCTTTTATGAAATCTTTTCATAACTATTCTTCTAAGTGAGCTCTACAGTAAATCATTGCCAGATTTCTTAGAAATGCGATACAAAGCTAAGCAAAAGCACCCTTGCATTTATATTCTTTGACTCCCTGCATTTGCACAACTGACCAGGAAATCTGGAGTTCAATGACAGTAATGCAATTTTCTAACATAGTCCTTGATAAAAACACATGCAAAATCTGTTATCGCATTCAGTAAGAGAATACAGAAGTCAGCAATGGAAGAAACTTATAAGCTTGTAAATAGTTACCCTGAGGAAGCAGGAGTTCCTTGCTAATGTGGACTATGACACAAACTATAAACTGCAGAGTGGCTCCGTACAAATAACAGGGAAAATTTATGAAAGCCCCTGCTTTCATTAACAAAGGCTGAAAGATTAAGCAGCAGTATAAAAGTGAAAAGAAAAAGAAAGTGCAAAGGTTAAGTGTGAAAATAAAATCTGAAAGAAAAACACAAAATTAAGTGCTGCAATTCAAGATGGCAACTCCAAAAAAAAAGAATTCACAGAAGGGAAGGCTCTCCGATGGCTTACTGTGATGGTCTTTGTTTTGGGATTATGAGTGTGCAGAGCTCTAGAAAACACTTTAAATAAAATTTTTTCTAAACCACTTTTCTGGTCTTATAAAACAGATAAACTTAAATTTTTCAGACTCCAGCTGACAGGCAGCTGAACCCACTGTACTTTTTGATCATCAATATAGTGTTATGCTTGTTACTTGCCACAGTTTCTGAGCAGAGGAACCTGAGTGACAAATCTCGTCTTAAATTGCATCTTTAAAGTGACTAGTAAGACTGTACAAGGGATTGACAGGAGAAGCGGAATCTGGAGCAGACACTACTAAAATTGATTAGCAGGTGAATGGTCGGCCCTGGGCTAGCCAAGAGTGAGCCAGAGTTACTGAAGCCATCAACAGTAGCAAGTGGGAAGCAACACTAGAAGAAACAGGTAACCAACACCATTTACTCTTTCCAAAATGATTCCTCGCGTAGTTAGGTCTTAGTAAGAATGTTGAGATGCACAGAATTTCTTAAAATGTCTCCTCAAAACATACTACACATAATAACTCTTTAAACACTATTTTTGAGAGGACTTATTGCTCCATTATTAATAAGAATGGCCGTGCTACCTCTTAAGAAATTTTAGCCTGGATGCTCCTGAACACTTACTACTTTCAGCATTAAAAGAGATACCTGGTCTTCATATCCCAAAAATGATGCTGGTTTAAAATGGTTAAGATCGGTATCTTCGCAGGCATCAGGAAAAAAAAAAAAGTTTGTTTATACAGAAAGCAGTTTAATACTCAGCAGGAAATGCAAGTCAAGCAACCTCTAAACATAAAATATATTTACTATCTAGAGTTTTTAGCAAAGAGAGCCATTACTACAGAAATATTCACACTCATCTACATTACATGTTAGTAACGTAAAGAATAATCATGTAGTATACAATCATGTACTGCTTCCCCAGAAGAGAAACAAGCTTTCTTACCTTCGGCCATTTGGGATTTAGAAGTCGTGCTTTGATTGCATCATCCAGCGCCTTGTCGTACTGATGGATTTTCATGTAGGCTGCTGAACGGTTACTGTAGAGAATGCAGTTCTGAGGGTCGACTCCCAAAGCCTCATTGTACAACGTGATTGCTGTATGAAAGTCGCCATCGTGGCAAGCCTGGTTGCTCTGGCGAACTTTCTCAACAAATTCAGCTTTGCTCAACATGGAGCTGTCGGGACTTCTTTTTCCAAAAGATTTTGATCCAAAAAAAGAAATCTGTGGGGGGAAAAGAGATGTTAATGTTAAGAATTGCTGCTCAAAAATATTATGAAAATTGTCAAAATATTAGAAACTCTATAGTAGAAATTAAAGCATCAGCTTTACTGCAGAACGAATTCTGAACTGAGAATCAGATTTTTTTTTTTATTTTAATTAAATTATTTATTTATTTATTTTTGGTACAGAAGCAACAAAAAAGACCATTATAAAACATCTTATTTCCCATGCAGGATGTCTTCCAGAAAATGATGCCTTCTTCAGGCATACAACAAGCTGTAATATGTTTTTAATATGCTGCACTCCATATATTCACACTTTTTTTTCCCCTCAGCCAAAGTATTTGATTCTACAACATCAAGCATATTTCAAGGGTAAGGCGGCAGGCGTGAATGTGAAGATGACACTGGTATATTCAAAGTTTGATACAGAGATCACCAGGAAGTGTGTGTGTGCACACAGACAAAGGTATAAATTCTCTTTAAAAGAAAGAACTCACACTGGTACATCTGCTCACAAACCTCTATATAAAGCCAAGCGCAGGCTGCAAATTCTTCATGAATGGGAAGAGCAGGATGAGTCTGTGGAATAGGGTATACTCGCACAAACTAGTGGGGCATAAAGCCTGTATTAGCAACAGAGCAGTCATCGTTGCTCCTTGGATTGCCAGACCATAGTCTGTCAGACCATACAAACAGACAAGGAAAAACAGTTTCAAATTACACAGTTTTGGGCCTTTTAATTGTAGACCTCTAAAGATTTGAAGTGAGCTATAGTAGCCCCCAGTTCCACAAGCTGCCTTGTACATTTACAACTCAAAAAGTAGCCTGTCTTGCCTTCTTTTTTTTTTTTGATGGACATTTTAAAAGTCATCATTCAGTGCTGAAACTCACTAGTAACGAGTGAACAGACAAATCCTGTAATTGCAGGAAGGCATCATACACATGTAGACAGTTTCAACTCCCTGCTGAACAAAGTCACAAAACAAACAATTAACCAGCCTTCCTCATTCAAACGTTGGTATCGTCCAGAAAGATGATGCTTGTTTTCAGTTCACTACAAGAAGTGAAGGTTTACGTTCCAGAACTGAGACAGATGAGACTAACACAATATTAAGGCATAACAACATAAATCATGGATGAATTATTTCCCATACTATAACATTAGCTACATTTAGTCAACATGCTGAATGCTTGGGGCTGCTAGAATGGGAACATTCTCAAATTCATAATGCTACAGGTATAAGCAGAAAGGGGGGCTTAGGTTTTGGATTTGTTTAATTTCAGCATGAGGTGGTGCTCTGAATGGGACAAAAATGAAGCATCAGAATCTCACTTGTTCTCACTGAGGCTCAAACCATCATCGATACAAATCACCACTGAAATCAAGCAGTTCATACTCTAGATGAACAGATGAGCAAGCAACTGTCCTCAGGCTTCATTCCCTCGCTAACAATAAACACGAGTCTGTAACAATTCAGCAGTGATTAATACCAGGGCCACAAACAAAGGAAGGTCAGAAAAAGATTACAAATGCTGAAAGGAAGTAAAAGGCAGGCGTGAGAACTACATTTCCCTTAACTTATTCTGATTTACAACAGGTGGGGAAATGGAAAGATAAAAGTGCAAAAGTGGGTTAACAGGCACAATACCCTCTTCACATGTGAAGGATGTCATAAAGGCTCATGCTAAAAATACTCCTGACAATTAGCCACAAGACTCTAAGATCTAAGAAAAAAAGCTGTGTTAGTATAGAACACTTGAAGTTAGACTGATTCTGATTACTCTCTATCTTTGTTTACCCTTCTACATTCTTCATTTTACTCAGTCATCTGCATTTAGTAACTATTTCTGTCGTGTACCATATTTCCTCCCAAAGACCCTCAAAAACATCAACACAAGAACATCTTGGTATAATTTTGATTAAAAGACAGTTGAGAATTTTGCAGTTATTTCATTTGGCTACAGGTAATATGTACATATGGAAACATACAAGGTACTTAGAGACTATTATAATTGAGAGTGGCATTTCCCATTTTTAGTCCTCCAGACAAAAAAAGGTTAAGAAAATTACATACTGTTACCACAACACAACAATTGCACAGCTTAAATACATTACCAGAGCAAGCTGAGGCATATTTTTAGGTGGAAAGGGAAGCAAGCTGCAAACTGACATCCTGTCTCAGGCATCAAAGTGGTCCATAGACATTTTTAAGTATTAAAAAAAAAAAACAAAACAAAAAACCTTTCAAATTAGAAAGCATGGATCTCTTCTTTTCCTTATGATTATACCCAAATTTTTCTGACAGGTGTTTTTTCAAACTGTTTCTAAAGCTCTCTAATGAAGGAAACTCCAGGTTTTCCTCAGGCAATTCCATTCCACTGCTTCCTGATTTTCATAATTAAAATATTTTTCCTAATATCGACTCCAAATCGTTGCACCAGTAAATGCAGTTTCTTGACCTGTCTACAGTAGAACTATCCAAAGACTTCGTTCCTTTTTATCTATGTAATTGCTTTAGTACTCCTGCCTACATAAGCTAATATGCTGCTTGACATTTTTAGTTTTTTATTAGAAACAGCATTCTAAAAAACAAATTTCTGCATCCTTGAAAATTCATTCCATATGCAGTACATCTTTAAATGCACTGGCATATTCCTCTGCTACTTCAGTCAAGTTTAGAAACAGCAACTTCACATATTCTCAAGTACTAGCAGGAAAATTGTCCTACTTTGAACAACGACTCCAGTAATTGAGCTGAACATGTTACTTTCTGCCAAGCAGTATGATAATTCACATCCTTGTAAGTGTGCATGTAACCACAAACTCCATCAGGCAGCCACTTTGCCTTTACCTGAGGATTTGCAAGGACAGAATATGAAGATGCTTGTATTTAGCAGGAGTTAGAGATGAGTGGATGTTCAAATACAGAGATCAGGAAACCCTGAGAAAACCAAACGGTCACTGGAAGGTCGTGGAAGTACTCTAGGGGAAGACAGGAGCAGAGGGGAGGTGGAAAGGTGGGCTTGCTGAGTACCCATCTGCTCAGGTGGCCACCCAGAGAAACGACGGTTTACATGGAGAGTTGCCTCATCGCAGGAAGAGGAAAAAAAGCCAAAGGAAGCATCAGATTCCTCCCATATCCTTTTATCTTCACCTGCTATTTTCCTCTGTAGCTTCAGAAGGAACAGCTTCTCAGATTCCAAGAAATTACATTTCTGCCTGCTCTTGAAGCCCATTTAAGTTAACAAATGTAGAATTGTTGTGCGAGATTCTTCTCAGCGGGCAGACCTAACAACTATCATGTAATTTCTCCCACCGTTAAGGTCAGAGCAGCTAATGAACTTTCACACTGTTCTTATTTCAGCTGTCTCGTATTTGCACTAGCCTTTGTTCCTGGCAATTACCAGAAGAGTGGAAAACTTGATTTTATACAAGCAAGAACCAACATTCCAGAGTCACTACAGACATGAAAATCCAATACTGTTTCAGAAGTGCTCATTCTATATAAGGAGTATGGAGCATTTTAACCTGAGCACTATTTCACTCATAAAAAGGTATATACCCTTTAGCTGAGGTCTAAAAGGAGTTTATAGTTCAAACGTGTCAAAAACGTTCTGAAAGCAGCTGAACTTTCATACAATATTCAAGGAAATTCAGGGCTGACAGTCTGCAGAACTCATACGTTTTTAAGAAGGTCCTGAGAAAAACAGCATACATAAATCGACAAGAGCATTGGAGAATTTACACTGCCAGTTCTGGGAATTTCAGGGGGAGAACAAACAGAACCAGTGCGAGCACTTCAGTGATACTCTACTCATGATGCCAGCAATCGTCCTGATCCAACAGCCTTAGAAACTGTCTTAAAAAACAAACAAGCAAACAAAAACCTAACACCCTTTCCAAAGCTGTCAGCTATAACAGCAATAGATGTTGTTTTTAATCCATATAGATTTACCAGAACTTTTTTGAATCCCCTGCTATGTTCTTAGCTTCTTTGCTTCCTGCTACAATTCTGACAAACCTAGAGATTTTCATGATAAAAATAAACTTCTGCAGTGCAATTCAACTTAAGTAAGTTCAGGTAGGTCAGGCAGCACAACTCAAATTTCTGGCACAACTAATACGCATAGTATTTGTACAATATGCATAACTGATCAGAAGGACAAGTCAGTCCATCAGAAGAGCGGAACAAAGCACTCAGAAAAAGTCACAAATACCTTCTCTTTAGAAATCATCCACATTTAGAACTGAAGCAAGGTTCTCCCCCTACTCTCTAAACTACATGTTCTGCTTGCACTGCAATTACTAGACTAAAAAAAAATTTTTTTTTCTTAATGTCTGGTCATGAGACCTATTTTGCAATTGTGGCTTCCTGACAGGTAGCCGTACCATTTATCATCCATTTATAAGCACATCAACCATCAAATAATGTTTCTTCATAGTAATCACAGAAATTTTTCTCAGGTTTAAAGTAATAGGGATCCACTGAGGCAATCTGAACTTCATAAGAACTAGGACTAAATTTCTCTTCTCTTTGGAAGAGAAGTTTGTTATTTTTATCTAGCTTGTTCAGAATAAGACAGATAGGTGTTATCATCCAGGCACAGAATAACAGTTTCAGATTCTGAAGAACGATACAACTACCTTAATTTAAATGATCAACTGCAATTATAATTTGCCTTACATAACTGGCTGCATTGTCCACTACGGAATTTAATTCATTATAATGTGTTAAATACAGCCAATTCCCATCAACAAGAGTGAAAGAAGCAGAGCATAGTCTCGAATAAATTAATCGATCACTTAGTCACAAACATAATCAGAGTAAAAAACATGAATCTCTCAGCAGAAAGCCTGAATATATTCTTAAGGAACAACTTTCTTTATGATAGCGTTTCGCAAAGACTGTGAAGGAAACAATTTTGCTTCTAAAACTTATTATTTTGACCTACTGAGCTGAACCTATCAGGAACAGTACGCAATATAATCAGCCAAGGTGATCTCTAGCTTAAACACTGCTCATTTTGTTCATATAAAAAAACAGTTCATCTGTTAAACGATGAGAAGCTTAAGGGCACGACATTTCAAACAAAGTATTTTGGTTTCTTAGGTATATTTTTAAAGGTGTCCTTTCCCTGTTTTATTTTATTCCTGACTACTGGCTTGGGTCGGGCACAACGAAAACATCAAATGCTGTGTACTTTCCAACCTTTCATCACATTCAGAGCAAATGACTGCAGCTTCCACATGCAAGAGTGCCAGAACATCTCATGAAGTAACGTTTAAAACGCCCCTACTGAGTTATATAGAAGAGCAGCACTTCAAGAAGCAGACTCCTTAACAGTAACTGTTATAACCGAAACGGTCCATGTGAAAGGACAACCAAGTCTCCTTGGAAGCATCACACTTCGAAGAACCCACCTTTAGCTCGGCACGGTTCGCAGCAGATGGCATCTTTCTCGTCACCTCCGTCCAAGCACAAGGACAGACGCTGCGGGAGCCACAGAAACTATTTGCTTGGGAGCAGCTTTAACAACCTAACGGAGTTACTCAACTCTGCATAAATAGGTTTCTGCAAGGGCAGGTCTCATCAAGCAAAATCTCAAGGCGTACAAGCCAGGCAGAAAGAATACACAAGTTGTGCAACAGCTGTGTTCTGTGTCCGTTTGTTTATTATGCGTGAACAAATCAAAATACAAAGCTGTTAACGACCTCCCCAGAATCACACTGGGAGCCTGTAACAAAGAGGAGACATCCTCCCAGTTCAAGTAACATGGCTGCTGCCTTTAATAACCTATGAAGCTGAATACTCTCATGAAAAAAAGCTGGAATTGTTTTAAAGGAAACTATGATGGTAACTTCTAATATACGTTATTATTTAATTCCTGCTGTCAGGAGAACTACTTAAGGCAGTAGAATGCCATTACGTAAAGGAAAGAACCACAGAGCAAAACTGAGCCACTCTGGCACCCAAACCACAAATAAAAAAAGAGATTATTACGACTCTGCGAGGTACTGTACCAACGCACAGGAAGTGCTCATTACAAAAACATCCCCATTTTCTGTTCACAACTGCTCCTCTGTCTTATTACAGCAAGGTGATGGCAACGCGCATATTTAGGCTGCCCAGCACTTTGTTATGGAGGACACCCGAGACCTGAAGTTCTTTCCTTGGCTGTTTACAAACTGAGCCAATACTGTAGAAGCAGCAGCAGTTCCTTACTGCAGCGGAACAAAAAAGGAGCTGCTCATGTGGAAAAGAGGATCCAGCGGAGACAATTTAAGGCAGGAGCTCCTCGAGTTTGTGTAGAAATAGCGTAGAAATAAATGAAAAGCCACTGAAACTGTATGTTCCAAAGAACCTAGTTCTGTTGCCCGGTATTCCTAACAAAGAAGGTGGCATGAGCTTCCCAGCACCATGTCTGCAAACCAGGCTGGGGCACCAGAAGCCAGCTCCTCCTACAGAGGCCACATCAGACACAAGCTTGGACAGCCTCTGCCTCACACTGGACTCAACAATTTATCCCCTTCACTGGGGAAAGAGCCGCCTCCTCCTCCTGCATCACTGCTCAAGATTCAGCCGGTCTGAATATGCAAGTTGAGTGTTAAAAACACAATTTCCTTCAGCCGTTTTATTTTCAAGAACAAATGAACTCCCAAACCCCAAAGCAAATAAGAAGTTGAACAGACTGACAAAGCTACGTTACAAGAATGCTTTTCTCCCAAGATCAAGCTTGCTAAAGTTAGTCCTTTACAGAGACTGAACGTTTATAAACAAAAATAAATAGGTGCTCATACGCACAGAAAGATCTGACTGTCTGAACAGCACATGGCCTTCCAGAAAACAGAAGGGAGTAGATTCTCTCCTTAAATTCCAGTAATATGAGTGACAAAAGATAACAGCAAAAATCCAAATTCTGCTCCAAGAAAAGAGGGCAATAGAAAACAGCATGGTAAAAGAGCATAATTGAAAACAACATGGTGCAAGAGCATAAACCAAACGCTTGATTAAAGAATGATGAATCTTACGCATCAGAGCTTGTTAGTTCATATGTAATCTATCTTATCTAATGTTATACAAGTGCGATTCAAATAAATACGCCTTATATAGTTGGTGTCTTTGGTGGCAAGCCCGTAATTAAGACCCCTTTTTAAAAAGCCCTAGTAACTTTCAAAAAAAAAACTAAGTATGACATGCAGCATTTTTATGTTTTAAATTATTTAAATAGCTCAAGATATTCAGTGAAGCATCAGGAGGGGGAAAATGAATGGAAAAAGCTAAGCAGAAAAAGCTGGCATTCCAAAAGGATTCTGAAGCAAAGTGACAGTTACTTACTGTAAACACAGGTTTCCAAAACCAGCTCAAATCTAAAACTGAGCTTCCCCTTCTCTGAAAACGGCTATATAACATTTCACATTTTACAATTCCCTCCAAAGCATGCTAGATTGAAAGTACTGTTGAATGATTCTTTCACCTAACTTGCAAAAGTTCACCTCTAAAAAGGCTTCATGTTTTTTTCACTCCAGACTCTGGGGTATTATTGTTTTATTGTGAAGGAAAACATCTGGGACAAGAGTCCAGGAATAGACAAAGAATCCGAAGTCCCTCCCCGCAACCTCCGAGCACTCCAGTTACAGTCAGAAGGACGCTTCTGAGCAGACACCAAAACCTGCCAAGCCACATGCAGCCTTCACCCAATCAGAACACACTTTGGGTAGAAACAGCGTAGAAATAAATGACAAGCCACTGAAACTGTATGTTTCAGAGAACCTAGTTCTGTTGCCCAGCCCACTGTAGGATGTGCACAGCAGCTATCCAGGCTGCGCGATGTTTCTAACCCGGATTTCATCGTCACCGACTGCTATGAAGTTTTGTACTTGGGAGTACGTACAATACACCTCCCACCTCTTCTTACACAGATGTAAGAAAACATTTCCCTAAATCTCAGTAACATAATATATACGCCCAGCAAGCAGGACACGAGAAAACTGGACGACGACTCAGACCATTCTCTCCCTTGAAACTGCAGGTAACTGAGAGAAACGCTACTCAGCGGTCAGTTACAGAACGGTCGCTGGAACAACTCTCTCCCTCTCCTTCTGGCTAAAATAGGCCTATCCAGCTCTGACGCCTCAACGAAAACAAAAGCATTGCCACCACCCAACGGACACACTGCCGAAGCAGTCTCTCTCCGGCAGAAGCAGCACGGAGTAAATCCTACCAGCTCCTGTTGCTTCCGTCATTTTCAGTGTTCTGCGGTTTTTAAACCCTAACATTTACTCTGGGTTGATCATCAGCACCTCCAGCCTTTTATCTAATTTAGTCTAAAGAACTCCTGCAAGTCTCAGCGAATATTGTTCTACTTACAGACAGGGTTTTAATCTCCTCTAGTAAAACTACATTATAGGGAAAAAACAGCAGTTAGATTTTCACAAAATAATACATAAAATAGAAGTCCAACTTCCAAATACATTTCATTTTTCAAACTTCAGTAGAATCCAGCAGAACCTAATGACTGTGCTCACTGCAAATCTGCTTCCACGTGGATAGAACTTGGGGAAAGATGAAGCCTTTATGAACTTCTAGAAGGGATTTTTAGAAGTTCATGGAAATCTATTTTTGTATCTTAAAAAACAAGCTATAACTTACCTAAAGGAATCAAAAAAAATCAGAAGGAATAAATACCTTAAACAGAAAACTCTTCCCATAAATTACAGGACTATACTGCTATGAAAAAAAGAATGAACCTATGTTTTCTGATTAAGGAAAAAAACACATTTCAGTAAATTTCCTAATGGAATAGACGTATAAGCTTCTGGAGCATTTTGTCCTGAAAATATTTTACTATTTCAGTTTTTCATTGCAATTAGAGACAAACGTATTTTAAATATGAACTTGCCAATAGGAAGGAAACCGATCTTTTACCTCAAATTTATATAAAATTTCTAAAGAATTCAATAAAAATGAGAAGCAACTGTGAGCTTCCAGTATTCAACCTGAAAAAATCAACTGTTCTGAAGGAAGAGTGTACAAACATTCCCAAAAGTTAACTTACAATTTGTACACATGTGGTAACTAAAGTAATCCTGGTCTGCATCATTTCAGTTCTGCTGCTTTCTTCAGGAGAGAAAAGCCATCACTGTCAACTAATATCTGTAATTGTAACATCAATCAGATCCACTTATAAGAACTATGCAATCCATAGCTGAATTTAAGAAACACTTCAGTTCGTACATCATTTTAAAAACCAAAGGTTATGCAAACAAAACTATGCCTTCATTTACACTTTTGCAACATATTTAAGCTAAGAAATAAATTATATTTTTAAGTAAATATACTCCAAAAACAAGAAAGGAGTGAGGAGTGAGCTGTACAAACGTTATTTTTAAATACTATTCAGAAACTAACCCGATTTCACTATAAACACACTGCAAAATACTATATGGATCATGTAAGTAATAAAAGCTTTTCATACAACATGTCTAGTCCCAAACATAATTATTTACAATAATTAAAAAGCTATTAGCAATATGCATCAAGTTATTTGAAAACTTTTATTCCCACTTTCCTAAAATTGGTGACATTCAAGCTCTTTTCAGTCCTCCCTTAAGAAGCACCTCAAGTAATGATATGAAGCCAACTAATAATAAATAAGCAGACAGTCAAAAGAAATCATGAAAATCTTCTCATACGTAACTTTGGGGGGGTTTCTAGAAGCTCTTCAGTCATAAATCAGCCATTATTCTTGCTCTCGCTGTCCTGGGGTTTTTTTTCTGTTTGTTATACCTTTAGATTAGAGTTCATCTTAAATTTAAATTGGAAGTTCATGGAGACTAGATGATGCATCATTTGAGTGTCTGGGTCCAAAGGGTCCTTAATCCTTCAGGACCACATTGCACTAAAGGACAATCAGAGTAACCATAGTCCCTTTTATAAGGTGATCAATGTCTCAAATACAGCATTATTTCATTTTCCACTATATATACAGTATGCTTCACATTCCACATTTTCCTTTCCTAAAACAGTAACACTGAGGTGACAAAAACAGGATCTGATATATCAGATTTCTGATCTAAAATTAGATTAACATTCCACATGGATGATAATTAAACTTGTCAAAACAAACAATAATTCTTTTACTCCCTAAAACACCAATTAACATTCATGTGTCGTAACACAAAAGAGAACTTTCATATAATTTCAGTTTCCTTAGCAAATTATTTTTAAGGCCTAGAATAAAACAGAGTCAAAGCAAACAAATCTGTGAGTCTGTGTCTGTCAGCTCAATACACAGGCAAAGAGATGCACAAGAGCAAATGGGACTTCCTGTGCAGACCTCATTTGCAGATTGTTACAATGACGGAAAATTCTAATTTACAAATCATACACTTCAAGATAAGTACGTGTCACCAAAGGGGACGTCTTTCTTTCATGACAGAGTAAACTTCATGCGCAAGAACCATTTCTTCTGTTGAGCCACACCTCTATCCAAAGCTTTACATCCAAAAGCTCCTTAGCTAAACACTTTCTCGTGCATTTCTGAGAAAACTCGAAGCAGATCAATGTTCCAAAGCCTCAGTCAGTGACCCATAGGGATTATTAAGGGTTTTCCTCAATGCACAACTGTTCAGACACCTTCAGTGTAGAAGACAGGTTTTACCTTATTCTAAAGAATTAAGAAACAAACAGATGGAGATAACATATCTAAACTCTAAAATGTTTTCCTGCAGCTTCTTTCTCAGGTGTCTGCTAGTGTTTCTTGATCACAGTCAAATCAATCATCAGACCAGAATTTAAAAGGAAATGCATACAAACTTATATTGGCAAGGATGTTAGAGGGGGACTGCATGCGGTGTGGATGCCACTCAAAAATTTCTAGGTAAATTTACTTCATGAATTCAAGACATTGGCAATGCATTGGTCTTTCTCATCTTCTGGCTGTGACACACAGGTAACTTTCTAGGCTTCTTAGAGATCTAACCCAAATTGCTTGATGCAGTATGCAGGTGAGCTACTGAAATGTAATTGCTTTTTATACATTAATGAAACAAAATGATAGTCAAATGTAAAACTAACTGCTCAGAGCACAGAAGACTCTTCAGTATATTCCGGGAATTAGCAGAAGACATTCAATGTCAGTAAATGCAAAGTAACAGGAAAAAAAAAAATCCTTAGCTGTTCATCAGAATAACTGGCCATAAACTTACCCTTAACCCTCACAAGAGACACTTTAGAGTCTTTGAGGAAATTTCTCTGGAAACATTGTCCTTGTGCTCATGAGCAGTCAGAGAGACGAGTAAGAGATGAGTAAAAGAATGAGAATCCTTAGGGAAATGAAAAACTGGAAACGATCGTGCCATGCTAAAAATCCATGGCACGAAGCACATTTTAAATACCACGTTCAGTTTTGTTCCTACCACCACACAAAGAAATATGCATAAATAGAAAAGAAACACAGACGGGCAACACAGACAACCAAAGACATGGACCTCTCTATCCAAAGAGAGGCTGAGATAGACTATGAAACTTGAAAAAGAATTGGAGAGAGTAAGTCAAGGTCTATAAAATCATGACAAACATGGAAAAGGTAAAATGAGTAGGGAACAATTATTTACTATTCCTTACAGAAACAAACAGATATCAAACACTCAGAAAATAAAAGAAAGCCAAATAAAACAGCCTTCTACATGCAGTACAGTTAACAGACTCACAGATGTTACAAGTGCCAGTAGCAATAATGCATTCCAAAAGTAATAAAAAAAGTAAAAAAACCTCACTGAAGGCTACTGAATGCCAAATTACAAGTCTTGAATATTCAGTAAGTTCATATTATTTGTTACAATAGCCTGAAAGACTACTGTCTTTGGTTTTCTAAATACACACTGCCGTGAAATTCCAAAAGTAAACCTTTTACATATAAATTACAGCTTACTCTTCAGACTGCTCTGCTTTTATACAGCTTTATATTTAAGGAACTATAATATTAAAAAGCTTATTAAAATTAATACTTATATTTTAGCTCCAACAATGCTAGGAGGAAAAAAATCATTTACATAATAAAATGTGGTAATATGGTAGATAACTACTAACTCAATTCTCAAGTATTGTAAAAAGTATTTAAAATAAAAAAGCTGTTATGTAGAGAACAGTGCTTTCATTATAATTTAACAGCAAATGAAAGCAAATGTCAAATACACCCCAATTCTTATGACATTTATTTTCAAATAAAGACAGAGAGAAGATTCTGTTTAAAAAATATGTTTGTACTATGGATGCCTAAATCCACAGGAATAGTAATGGACACATTACAGATGCCTAAAACAGACCAGTCCTCCTACATCACTGCCAGTCAATCACCCAGAAGCTCAAAAATACACATTTATTATTTATTTCTGTGTATTCAGAACGCTTCCACTGTAAGAACGGCTAGAACTCAACATATACTTACTCAAACTTCAGCACGACGTCATCAAGCATACAGGCCATAGGCCATGTCCGCCTTGCACGGTGCATTTACGTAGCGGCACGAGAGACTCAAACTGGACAGGTGGGAGGGGGGTGACTAAACTTTTTCCTTTTCTCTTAAAAACAGAAATCTAGCATTAGTAGCCTCGGAGATTCAAAAGTAAATCAGTGAATGTAAATTCAAGTTTGTGTTTGAGCATGCTGAAAGCCTAAAACCAACTCAGAAGTGCAAATTCTCCAGGTCCCTAGTAATCTCGTTAGAAAGTTACCTTCAAGATCAGAACAGTCCCTTAGCGTCAACATAATACTTCATGTTATTGTTAATCACTTCAGAAAAAGAAAGAGCAAAAGTTTTTAAAGAATGGGAAAAACAGAATGAAGACATGGCACAGAAGGCAAACAACAGAAAAGCTAAGATGAAGAAGGAGAAATTATAAAAGAGCTCATTTTCTCATAAGAGTTACTGTGACACTGAGGCACAGAAAAGAAATAAAAGTTCTAAAAAACTCTAAAGAGTTGTTTGCTTCCATTGCTATCCAAAAAATCTCCCATTAATGTAAGAAAAAGATCTAATATAAGCTAGAGGGAGCACAAAACCTTGAATTTAGTTATCGTGAATAATAATTAAATCATCATCTTGGTTATCAGTATGGAATCTCACCTTTCCCTCTCACCTGTCAGTTAGTCACAGGTAGATGGACACGACAATGATGGATGAATCAATAGTACAGTTAAAGCCAGGTCTAAACAGGAACTTCCACTTAAGGAAGACTTCTCGGGGCAGCAGGTGTACATCCACCCGGGACGCTGCTGGCTGCTAATCGTTCAACTGTCCTAGCACAACTGTTTTCTCTTCTGAAGCGGTGTGTGCCTCTTCCAAGTGCAGGTCCATCAGCACGACGGCAACAGAAACACTCATCTACAGGCACGCAGACACTTCACCTTCAGTCTCACACTACAGTTCCCTTCCCCGGCGACCTGCCCAGAGGGAATGAAAGTAACCGGCAGCCGGGAGAGGAGGAAAGGATTCGCAATGGACGAGGAAGCGGTATTCAGCTTCAGTCAAGACGGGGATAACACGGTAAAGTACAGCGAAGTAGCCAGCAGCCAGGAATTGATCAACAGCCAGCAGAAACATAGATACAGACCAGTGCTGTTGCAGCAGTGGATTTTCTGTCTTGAAAGCGAATGCTTAGACAGTATAGGTAATCATTACTAGTAATCATTAATAATGTTATCATTTATAATCATTACTTACGTACACAAGTATGTTCTAGCTCTTCAAAACCACATGACTTTGTATTTATATCAGACAAAAACATACACAGAAGGGAAGAATTCCAGCCCTACTGCTGAAAAAGAATCTTTCAATATTCAAGCCACATCCATCCATTTCTCAAAAACCTCTTTGCAAAGAAACCCGTGAGGAGTTTCATTAGCACCTGAAGAGCTCGCACACGGCACCGGCAGCCAGCACAAGAGGGATGACACGCTGCCAACAACTGTGCAAGACCTCCAAGAGAAATGAAAGGCGCCCGAGGATAAACGCGACCACCACCGGCGAAGAGGAGGCAGGGATCCCTTACAGAAGCAGCCGACCCCGCCGCTTCGACTCGCGTCCGCCCGGGAGGACCAAGGGCTGCAACCTCAACGCCCGGGGACAGGGCACCTCCCCCGCAACCGCCCGTCCGCACTGCAGCCAGCGAGCAGGACGGCGTTAACGAGGCGTGCGCTCATGCACCAGGCGCTGCCTGGACCCAGCCTCCGGACTGGGAACTCTGCCAGTAACAGAACCGTTACCGGCACCTCAGCGGCAACTTTCTCAGCAGCGGTCTGTGCTGCTAGTGCACGGTCTGCTTGAAAGCTCAGCTCCGCGTTACCAGCTCCGGCAGGGCGAGCAGCTCGGCAGCGCTACGCAGCACAGACCCGACGCACGCCGCAGAAAAGTTTGCACGTTTTAACAAAACACGCTCAGCTCTCGCTCAGCCCGGGAGCGAGTGTTCTCCCGCCGCCGCCCGGGCTCCCGCACGCAGGGGCTCCCGCACGCAGGGACGCCCGCCCCAGCCGCGGCACACGGCAGCTCGGCCCCGGCAGCTCGCCCCGCCGACGACGCCGGACGCTCGCGATCGCGTCATCTTCGACCCGCTCCCGGCCCCGGCAGCCCGGGCCGAGCGCCCCGCACTGGCGCCCGCAGCCCCGCAGCCAGGACGGGCCGGCAGCGCCCGGCCCCCGCCCGGCCCCACCGCCGCGGCGCGGCCCCACCGCGGGCCTGCACCGCTCCGCCCGGCCCGGGGCGGCCCCGCGCCCCGCCGGCGCCCCCAGGCAGCCATCGCGCCCGCCCCGGCCCGGCGCGGCGCGGCCAGGCGGCCGTGGCGGGGGAAGGGGCCACTCCCGCCCGGCCCGGCCCGGCCCGGCCCGAGCCGCCACTCACCCGGGCAGGCTCCGCGTCCCGCTCCCGCCGCCGCCGAGCCCGGCCCCCCGCTGCGGCCCCCGGCGGGGCGGGCGGCGCCGCCTGTTGCTCCATCGCGCTGCGGCTGCTCCTCCTCCTCCTCCTCCTCCTCCTCCTCCTCCTTCTCGAGGCCGCCGCCGCCGCCCCCCGCCGGGACGATCCCGCGCCGGCCGCCCGCCCCGCGCGCCACGTTCCGGGCCCCGCTCTGCGGAGCCGCGCGGCCTCGGCCCCGGCCCCGGCCCCGCCTCGGGGCGGGCTCCGGCCACCCCACGCGCCTCCCGCCCCACGGCGCCGGCACCGCGCCCGCCTCCAGGCATCCCCCCCGGCCCGCCGCCCACTCCGGCCCGGCCCGCCCCGCCCCGCCCGCCGCCAGGCATCCCGCCCGGCCCGCCCTCCCCTCCGGCCCGCCCGCAGCCGGCCATGGCCCCGGGCCTCCCGCCCCGCCGTCCCCGCTCTGCTCCGCAGCCGGGACAGAGGCGAAGCCCGCGCCCCGGCAGCAGAAGAGGCAAGCGGCCTTCCCCTCCGGCTGCCTCCCCCCACGCGCTCGCCGGGTGAACAGCCCCGAGCCCCCTCAGCCCTGAGAACGTGGGTCCGAACCATTTTATCGACGCAGGGACCGCTCTCCCCAAAGCGGCGGCAGCCCCAGCCGCAGCTCCTTGGGGAAAAGCCTCTGCCAGCGCGGGCACGGGCAGGTCGCTGAGGGCGTGCGGGACACGCTCTTACCCGGCACACCCAGGCGCAGCCGCTGCCTTCCCATCACCTTTACACGACCAGCAGCCAAACTGGAGTCGAAAATGCGGCGGATTCTTGCCTGTTGAAACAAAATAGGCAAGATATTACGCTGCAAGCTCCTGTACTGTGAATACTACCTTTATGAACACCCTGCAGTCTCCTGCTCAGGGGGAAAGAAACACAAGAGATTAATTTCTTGACTAAGTGGAAATTGGACACTGCTTCAGTATAGTGGAATTTAGTAACACTCTCCAAATTTACCCTCTCATGAGAAAAATATAAAAGTCTGAAACTTCAGAATGCTTTCTGCAGTAATGTGATGAGCCATAGGCTCAAAGGTTTGACTTTGAATGAGTGAGATCAAAATTAAGATTTCCTTGGGAAACGGACCTTAGTCAGGATCTGAAAAAAAGGTCCATGATGGCAGTTAAGAAATCTAACAATAGTGGGATGGAAAAAAGATAGGAGGAATCAATTTCAGAAGTTCTTCTGTTTCTACAAGACCACCATTACAGTTAAATTACAGTGTAAGTGCTAGCTAGTGAATTGTCTTCTCTCTATAACGATACAGGTCTTCCTAACCAAATCCCAAAGGCATCAACTTTTGCAGTACACCATGTCGAAAACCTAGCCGAAAAACATCGAGTCCTTTACGATTCTTTTATCTAGCAAAGGGCAGCCGAGTGTTCCCCCCTGCATCCGAGGAGCCACGGTAAGCACCAGCGTTCTTTGAGGATGTGCCAACCACTCGCACGTGCGCCCAGCAGTGAATGCTGCCAGAGGATGTACATGCATTTCTTCTGTTTTCTCACCTCTGTTCATCTGGATTGGATTTGAACCAACAGTATTTTTCATCCAAAGGCCTGTGTTCCTCCATCTGGTTCATTAAGGAAAATATACAAATGGACAAGAATTGCCATTTTATCATTAACAACAGCTAACATCAAATATCTCAAAACATACCAGCCCTCTGCAATAGGCAGATGTGAGAAAACCTGCCTCATGAATGTGTTATCTTAAACTTGTCACTAGTTTATTTCATAATGCTTTAGTCTTTTTTCTTTACAAATCCATTTATACTAAATGCCTCTAACCAGAAAATGCATGTTTTAGAACAAAGTTACTAAATTCCTCCCTGACTCTCAGTAAACAGTGGAATTAATGCCCTGTAGTAATAAGTACATAGTCCAAAAACTTTTTCACTTATCAGACAGCAAATTAAATATGGGTAGTCTCTCAGTTCCATTCCTTGTTCTTCTCTTGCAGGAAAAGGAACTTCTTATCCAGCTCCGTTACATCATTTGTTATGCTGCTTCTTACTCAATCCATCCTAAGGCAAACAAGCACAGTACACACTTTTCAAGAAGACACCGATAGCACCCATATGCAGATGATAACCTTTGCTTTGAAAGCCTATCAACCACTTCACAGAACACAATACTATTGAGCATACCAGCACAGTATTTAGCATTAACCTTTCTTTATCTGGAGTCCAGAGAGCCTCAAGCTCCATCAGTACTTATTCAGAACTGAGTAAGAAATGACAAAATTAGTCCCTAATATTTTTTCAGGATGAATCTGTGGAACAAAAAGAGAAGATGCTGTATCAGGTACGATCATTTGACAGACTACAACTACTCTACTCATAATCCTTCTCACAGCAAAGTTCCCTTTATAAGTTTCTTCAGAGGTCTGTGGGGAGCATTTTGCAGGTAATACTATGGCTGAGGCAAGAGCCCAGCAAACTTAGTATTCCTGTTTTACCTGCGAGTGCACTAAGCATCATCTCCACGCCTAAGCTAGAAATTGGAACAGAAGTAACAAAGGGTGTAGGTGGTGATGAAAGTAGCCTAAAACATTTTAGTAACTTCATGCAAGAAACAGATACTAATTTTCCCGATATTCTCCCTGAATGAGACAGCTGGATGAACTGTAGTATGACTATTTGTGTAGGTTCTCATGCATACACAGTAGTCACTTCAGTCTTACAAAGTTATTTTTATTATCAATTGCATCTTCAACAGTTATTCCATTATTAAGATTTTTTTTGAATAAAAAGCCGCTTTACATAAAGTAAAGCTACAGTTAACAAAAGTCACTTTCTTTTTTTCACCTCATTTTCTGAAATGACGTAGAAGGAACAGCACGCTTAGAAGAGCCAGATTCTTCCTCAATTTCATGGAGACGCTTTCTCGTTGTGGTTGGCTAAAAGAAAGATGCAGCAGGATGGCTATATTAATCAGATAAGACAGAGCCTGACTGTCATGCCTGCTACAAAATTACAGATGTTGGATAAAGTCTCCTTCCTGTAACCACAACAGCAGCACGACTAACAAATATTTCTCTATTATGACCTATCTAATCATATATGATCCTTCTTACATAAGACATTGTCCTTCATTCCTCTTCCTGCTTCCACTGCCCCCAGTCTTTTAACAAAATCAGCTTTATCTTTCACTAGTGTTTAAAGTTCTCCTAACTACTGTCTAGTAATGAATGTCACAACACCATTTCTAAACTTTTGCTAACATGAAAATTTTTTCCTTGGATGTTAAGCATCCATGACTTGAATCCATCAAAATATACATATTCATGTAGTTAATTTGAAATAGATGAAGAATCCTTTAACGCCTAGGAGACTGTTTCTATATGTTTAAGCTAAGTGTCTTGCCAAAGCACAAAGGTCCATGGCTTCTATTCAGAAAGCAGAGATCACATATGTAGCAGACTACTACATACAGCCAGCATCCACACTTCTACAATAACTTCTGGAAGTTATTTGATTTTCTTATTATGAATTACTTTCACATCTGGTTTCTCTATGCATCAAGCATTAATCTTCAAATAATCTGTTATACATACCATTTTTGATGTTTGTGGTGGATTCATAGTGGCACTTGCTTGAGCAAGTAAATGTTCAAATGTACTCTTCATATCCTCATCCTGTGAAAAAGGTGGTAACTCTAGTACATGGAATATTCAAGGGAAAAGTCTACATTTTGTTTAAGCATGTGTATCAGCAGTTAAGGATTTTCAGAGAAGATTGCCAGTATATTAAGCAACCACACAGACTGAAGATCAAGGCTAGGCACTGAACACTTAACCATTGCAAGAAAAACAATAATGGCACTGACATATTCCTAAAGAAAACTCATCCAATGTACTTCAATTTTTGATGATATGAAAACTGAAAGATTCAGTTTGAACACAGTTGTCAAATACATCATCGTTCATGAAGAATACTGAAAACACATTATTTTATATTAATACAGAGTTAAAGGTAGGTATTATCACATAAGCAATTATTTCTAGTTTGGCCCTCAAATGGAGGAAAAAAAAATTCCTTGCAGAATAACAACAGGAATGAATGAATGTTCATGGATGTTATTCCCTCCGCCATCATTTAAAAAAAGAATCATATAGCGCTAGGAGAAAGAATCTGTAATGCTAGTCCCAGATTGCTATGGAACACCACAACAGGGCTCACAATCCATTCATTAGTCCAAGGCTTAAGAAACTAGTCCTTGTGAAAAGAAGTGCTGACTCCATCCTGAATTGAATGCAATTGATGCAACACTAATTTTGTGGCTATTAGACTAAGCATGATCAGCTGCAGGTCAGCTCAAGCTCACTGCTGGTCCTTTGAAACATCTGCTTTATTCCCCAGGGAAAATTCGGAAAATATATGTTTTCTAGAAAATAACATGCTAGCTAACAGAAATTTTCAGGAATGAACACTCTCAGGGACCTTCAACAGTAACGGTCAACCTTCAATACAGACTCTGTTGCTCCCTCCCACTTGCCCCAAAATTAACACCTTCCTAGTCTGCCCCACAGTAGAATTTTGAGCATGTGGTTTCTGTATACCGCTGTTAAGAAAAAATAATTCTATTTTATTCTACAAAGAGACAGTTTCCCTCAATAACTACTACTTAGCTAATACTAGCCAAGATAAAATTGAACTTGCATTGTCATTCAACTAAGTAGAATAACATTGAAACAAGGAACATAGGCTAGGAGTTTGTGAGGAGAATTCATTAGTCAAAACCTTATCAGAAGAGGGCTTATCACCTCTTGCAGACTGGTCTCATCAAAACAGAGTTAATTGCTCTTGAAAGACCAAGTGTTTTGCTTATAGTCTCACATTCTGTTCTCATAATGACTTCCCATTGTAACACAGTATTTTTGTTTCCACTAGCTTGGCTTCATCAGTATCTCAAATATAGGTAGCTTTCATCTTCCCGAGGAAAAAAGTAGTATATGACAAGTAGAGAAGAATCAACTAAAAGACCCATATCCTACAAAAATCCTTCAAACAAAATTATATCTTAAAAAAATACCCCACAGTTACACTTAATGTTAGTAAGTCCATATAACATATTAAAGGTCATAAATGGAAACATTTGTAAAGCAAATATTCAGGTTTGGGACAAGCATCTGCTGAAATGAAGTTTCCCTTTTAAAAAAAACTAAATTATTATCAACAAATATCATTCACAGAGCATTCATACTGCTACAGTAGTTCACTGGATAGTATAGTTCATTCTCTGTTTACCAGGTCAGATCAAAAATGGTAAGCCAGAAGCTGCCATTAGTGGAGACAGAACAACTGGGAGAGGTGTGCTTGGAAAGGAGGGGACTTAAGGATGTTATTGGGCCCAGTTGTGCATAAACAGGCCTGACTGCAGAAGCATTAAGAGGCTGGAAAGGCAGCACAGATCATTTGTTGAGAACAGCAAGTTTGGTAGAAATTCAGAACAGTTTCAAGAGAAAGAGCTAGCATTTAGCCCCAGTTCTGGTTCAGCAGCCGGTGACCAGGGTGCTCATGGTCTATGCTGGGCAACCTCAGGGAAACAGGAAATGAGTGCCAAAAAGACGTCTAGCTGGCATTGTACTCCCTGTTCTAAAAATAAATCTCTTTCTCTAGTTTCAGCAATTTTTCCTGCAGGAGTTTTATTAGAATAGGTTACTGTGGATTAATTTCCTGCAAACCCTAAATCAGGCTTCCAAAGCTGAAACTCAGTCTTTAAACCTTTCCCAGGACTAGTGGAAGTGTGATACTCATAGTGATTTAACACAGGCTCTTTCCTTTGGCTGAGATTGAACAGCAACTGCATGTGCACCAGTTGAACAACTGATCTAGAACCAAAACCAGATTTTTATTCTAAACAGACTGAAGCGAACAGGTTGCGTAATAAATCTATTCCACCATCACTGCAAAGACTGGTAAACTCAGTATCGGTGAATGTCCCATTCACTTCTGACACAATTAGAAATAAGGACCTTCTAACTCCTAAGGGTTTCAAATATTTAACCGTTTGGAGGGGGGGCGGGGAAGGCAGGGAGGGTTCTTTTTCAAAGCTATGGAGTATTGCAGTATCTCCCTTTTTGCTTTAAGTATGTTCTTAAGTACTACAAAAAGGCTTTGATGTGAACATCAAGTTTATTTTATAATGGAATTTGTACTGACCTTCCTTTTCCAGTGTTGTATGTTTTCACTTTGGCTAAGTTTGAATTTGATAGGAAAGATACATATTTTCACTTATATAACAGATTTTTTTTCAGTACACAACTAATCTTGTCCCATTCAAAAGATCACAGTAAAAATTTCGGAGGCACAGACAAAAATTTATGGCTTACATACCTTTGAAAAGTGCTTTACTAAGTAAGTATTTTGCTAATGCAGATTTCTTGAAGTTATAGTTGGAAATCTCAGATGACTCAGGTAAATTCAGGTAAGGCATCTCCAATGAATAATACTCAGTTTTGAGCAGCCCGCTAAGTTTTCAAGCTTTTGATTTTAACAAAGAATGGAGCAAACAGCACAGGTATTTGAAACGCTAATTTGAGAGCCCTACTGGTTTAGATAAGAGCTGAAATTAAGGGTTTGGTTTTTTTTTTGAGAACATGCTTACTTTTAATAGCTGAAAAATTCTCTAGTGGATCCAAAGTCTCTAGAGGGCTAACATGCATCAGCTATACACACAAAGCATGCGTCTGCTGCTTTTTTTCTGTACTAACTTTTAAAGACAATACTTACAAACAATGCAAGAGGGAGTGGGGAGCCAGTAGCTCCTCCTCACTACTCACAGTAACAGCACTCAAGTAGCTCTTTTGGTGGTAGTATTCAAGATGTGTGATATCTAGAACTGAACGTATTGGATGTTGGCCTTCCAAGCAGGCAGTGTACATCACCTGTAAACAACTGATATTCTTAGTAAGAGCCCATGAAGGGAAATAGCTTTTAGCATCTTGATTTATATATTCCCTTGGGAAGAGCTCTTATTGCCAAATATAATTTTGAAGACAGGACAAAAAGTTTCAGAAGATATCATACCTGTAAATCCAAGTATCATTAGGATTCAGATGCTATTCTTTAAGCTATTTACATACAGATCTCAGTTTCTTAGCTTGTCTGAATCACTATCTCGTGTTTCCCCTCTCCCATTGTGCATACCCTTGACTCTTAAAATCAGTGTAACATGACTTATCAATAACATATCCTGCTCAGAATGATAATCTAGATGTAAGAATTTGCAGCCAATTAGCCCATTTTTATTTTAGTTTTGTGTAGAAGTTGCACACAAAACTAAAATAGTAGAAGTCAGGAATGCCAGGAAGAATTTTCTGATGCCCAGCAACATAATTAGGACGAGTTAACGAGTCTTAAAAACAAGGATCCAAATGCATTCTCTGTCTCAGGAAACTGCCAACTGTTGAGCACAGAATGATACTTCATTGCTTCTACCCTGTTTGTTATGCTCTTTAGCTAAGCATTTAATACTAGCTCCTGTTCCCACTGGAGGAATATGAACAGCACTATGCACAGCATGAATAGGTAGAACCTGTTGTGTGGCTCAGAGGCAGACTGGATGACTTTTGTTCAGCCTACTTAGGTAAAAATTAGCAAAAAATACAGAGGACCAGTAGTCACCTCGGGGTTGCCAAAGTTAATAAAAACGTGAAGACCATCTCCCACAAACCTAACTAGACTATAACAGGAGGCAGGGCAACTATCACCTCCTACTCAGGGCTCCCAAACACCTGCCAGGAACCACATCTGCAGGATTCTGCACTGCCTGCCCACACAAAAAAGATGAAGAGTGTGACTCTCTTACAGTATTCAAAGGAAGAGGTCCTTCCTATAGGAACCACAATTGGACTTGGTCTCCAAAAACCTCATCCTGATTCTCAGAGAAGATGTTAAAGAAATCTGGGAAGATGCATCTCAGAATGGATGCAGAAGCTGTCAGTTGTATTAAAAGGAAGGTGTTCACCAGAATACTCTAGGTGTTTTTGTACAGCCATCTCTGCAGGGACCAAAGGTCTAAAAGTTTAGAATAGCTACAGATGCAGACTGGGCTTTATTTGCTGAAGAAAAATTGCAGAGATCCAGGATTTTCCATTAAATTCAGACCAGATCATGGAGGCACACAAAGGATGTTGAAGCAGGACCAGAGTATGGACGTGACTATCTTAAGACCAATATCCTACAAAAATAAAGACAGAGAAGCCTGTTAACCTCTGCTGCTGAACTGGTGCCATAGCCTGCAGCAGAAGCCAACAAGCTGGTGAGAAAGAATATGGGGCAGAGAAGCTGACATTAAATAGAGCAGCAGACTCGCAACATGCTGGATGGAATGGCACATGGGTGGAAAGAATTGTACTTATCACTTGTGCTTGACCACCAGTCTATAGTGTTGATCCAGGAAGATATTTGCAAGCTCTACCTATTCCAAGTCTTCCAGAGCATAGACCATGAGGAGCTCATTGTTTGTATTTACCATTAGGACTACTGAAATCTATTTCTCTGAACATCAGTTTCTTCTTCTTCCCACAAAGGAGACAAAGGTTTTGATAGAAACGCCAGAGATGGCAGGACTGGAGAACTCCTGACACACTCCTTGACTAAAGGTGATAGGCTGGAACAGGACCCAGATAAGCTTGACAAAAGAATTCTTCAGTCCTGTACAATGCCTACAAAACAGGATCCAAAGTTAAACACCCGTAGGATAACCAGACAATAGCCATCATACAAACTGTGAAGTGCCTTCTTCCAGCTGAAGACAGGAGAGCAAATTCTGCATAGCATCTGAGATCCTCTCCCTTATCTGAATATTACTGAATAGGTAATATTCAGTTAGAGGTTACTAAAGATGGATCAATCATAAGATACTATGGGTTTAGTCTGGGAGAATCGTATTAATCAGCAAGGACCGAAGCTGCATGGAGACGCCTTTATTATAAAGCCTTTTCGTATGAGAGCAAAAAGCTTTTCTACACAATCTCATGTGGCTGTTGCCAAGGGTTCCAACACAGGCAGTGATAACATTCCAGTCTGAGTCGAGGTAATCATTTTGGTCAAGGTTGAGAGATTCCCTCAGCCTGTGCAGAGAGGGTATAGGAAGTCACGAGATCTGTAGTGCTAGTAGATAGTTAAGCCACAAAGATGTTGCAGTACCCAATGAATAAAAGAAAAGGGACCTGACATAAACTAAGAATAGTGCAACCACTTTTAGAAAGAGAGGAAGTTACTCCACATGTGGAGATACCAAGACAAGGTGGAGGGCAAAGGAGAAGCTGGGAAAAGGAGGATGGGAAAAGGCACTGGACAACATCAGGCAAGGCTACAAGACTAGGAATAGCAGCAGTAACAGTTGAAAAGGAACATGGAACATGCCAGGGAAAGGGACCAAGACAACAAACGCCATGAAAAACAGCAGAGGGAGTAGTTGCCATTGCTAGAAGAAAACCCAAGAACAGGAATAGGAAGAAAGCTGTATGCAGATTTGCTTGTTGGGAGAAAAAGAAACAAGTCTATTTTGTATGCTGTAAGGAAGGGATGAGGTAGGTGCATAGAGGGTTGACAGAGAGATGGCCCCATCCCACAAACTCTTTGACACAAAATGCTGCAAGATCATCTCGCTTCCAGCAGAGAGACAAGGCAGCAGTCTCTTCAAGATGTTCACTTTGTTTGGTTTAGAGTTGCCCAACAGGAAGGTGGTGGCTAGGGCATCTGGGCTAATGTCATCCTACAGGTTGAGATCTTGTGCCTCCTCCTCCTGCGTGTCATCGACAACGCCAATAAAAGAAACAAACAAACAATTCCCAAACACACAGCCTTGCCTTCTACTCTTCTTCTCTCTCCATAAGTAGGCAGCAGGATCCCACCAGTCTCACAGAAACACTAGCCAGCTGGCAGGCAGGCAGCAGTGCCTGTGAGAAGCACAAAACGGCAGTTGCTGTCCTGCTGGCTATCGTCAGAGAGAGCTTATGGGCAGGCAGACTTGAGCTCTAACCTAAGATAACAGCTGTTATTCCCATGAAGCTACAGAATTGGAGTTCTCACTGCCCATCATTGTATCCGTTTCATGGTGTGCTCCACAGAAGCAGGATCTGGCATACATAGATCTCTGGTGACCAGAGTAGCCACAGTTCCCCTGCTTCCTTACAGAGACAAAACATATGATGTTAACAAAACCTCACAAAATTCAGACTACTGAACTGCCTTTGAATTTACATTAAGAATGTATTCCCAGAAAAAAAAAAAAAAAAACAGCTTTGCTGTAGTTCAACGAAGGCTCAACTCCTACCTGAAGCCAGGGATGCTCTAAGGCTTCCTCTGTTGTCAGACGTTTGCTTGGATCCACTACTAGCAGCTTCTTCACAAGATCCAGAGCTAAGAAGAAGAGTTGGTTGGCATATGCTCAATAAATTCATAACTTGAAAATAAGTTACGTAATATGCATACACCAAAGCTTTGTGCAGCAATGCATCTAACGGCACTTTGGAACAGTGATGCCCAAAAATACTGGCTGGGCAGATCACTTTTCTTTTTTCCATGCATAGGAAACCACAGAGCATAGCCACTTTTCATCATATGCAAACATAGTTCAACACTTCCAGTATACCAAAGCTACCACTAGATTTACTGAGCATGTCCACAGTTTATGTTCTGTGCATGCACAGGAAGCTCAATACTTTCTTAAAAGCTTCAACATTACTGTGGATATGCAAAGATCTATTTGCTATTACTGGAGAAATAACAACAGTTTATGGTGTCTTGGAAAGCACGAATTTCTCTTCTTCCCAGATGGACACTCCTCTCAGAGAGAAAGAGGAGCAAAGACATATGTATGTGTGCTTAACATGATCACATATAATTTCATTTTCTTAGGAAACTACTTAATAAATACTGTGAAAAATATAGCATTTATGTCACATTTAATGACACTCAATCTCCCACAAAGGATTAGTGGCAAGATTTACTTTTCAGTGTGCAATGCCTATAAAACAGGATGCAAAGTTAAACACCCATAGGTGTTTAGGACTATTTACAACCTTAACATACTTCCCATTCTTTAATATGTCCAATTTATTATTGGATAAGCTTCAAACAATTCAGGAAGGGGTTACACTTGGTAAGTTTATCAGAAAAATAGTAATCATATCATTTGTTAGAAACACCTCTGCATATATACAGGATTATCCGTGGCAAATACTATAACTATTTTGTTCATCTAAAATGTCCTGAAAAGAAAAAGCATGCAGACAGTAACTGTCATCTTCGTTTATGTTGTGCAAAAACTCATTTAGCTTTGCAGTCTACTTAGTTTAGGGCCAAAGTCAACAAGTGATTCCATAAGTGTGGCTGATACTTCATGGTGCTAGACTTTGCATTTCAGGCTTAAAATTACTCGTTAACATTTTTGTCTTGGAATTCTAACCCACATTCCTTAAACTCCAGGCATTTTTCGTTCAAAACTTAAAAGAATCTTTGAGCAAGGCAAAGCCTGCAGACCAGCTTGAAGAAGTCAGAAGAAAAAGCAGAAGACAAAAAATAGACGTATGGGTCCAAGAGCTAAATAATTTTGGAGTTAATAATGCTAAGAAAGGTACTTGTAGCTAGCTTTTCTTCAAGAAAAATTTGCTCATTCTAATGCTTCAACTCCAAACAAAAAAGAAATGTTTGCTTTAATGGACAACTTAAAGAAAAAAAAAGTATCATTGTACAATGTGCCATACAGCTGAAAGCTAGTAAGAAGTTAAAGAAAAAATACAAGGAAAGAGCTAGATACACTGTCAGCCATTGTAATGGAGTCATACCCATGTCTGTTACATGCTTCCATTCTTTTGAAATAAATGTGTATTCTCCACGGGTGATTTGGTCTTTCAGAGATAGTTGAGTATTCTGCTCATTAAATGGTGGATATCCACACAAGCTATATAAAAGAAGAAAACAAGTTAAACACTACAGGTTTTGCAATAGTGATTGAAAAAAAAAAATTATATGTTTTAAAGCATCTGCTCTCACAGCCTCTTTTACACGTAATGTTTTTTTAAAAGCACACATGCACTTCCTAATAAATATACTAAAGTTGCAAAGTCTTGAGCCATGTATGTCAATGACTGCCCAATCCAGGTAACAGCTATGCAATTTCTTACCATACAAAAAGAATAACTCCTAAACTCCAACAGTCCACGGCTCGGCTGTATCCAGCAGTCCCAAGTGAATTTAGAACTTCAGGAGCAAGATATGTGGGAGTACCACATAATGTTTTCATAAGAGAAGTTTCTCCAAGAATCTTGGATTGTCCAAAATCTGTAATCTTGTATTTAAAAATAGTAACACCGCATTACATATTAGGATTGATTGTACTACAACTCATCAATACAATATAAAATCAATGTCAAATTGATACAATGTCAATATACAGTATCAATATGCCTCAGGAGGTAACATTAAGTCTCTGCTTTCCAAGGCGCAGTTCTAGTACACCACTATGAACCAGTTACCTAAACCATTATTAAAAAGTCAGTAAACAACATCTGAGAAGGGTAGAGGAAGAGGAAGGAATAAGACAGTGGATCACACTCAGCACTAGCAAAAGCTACTCTCATATTTGAATGTAAACTAAAGACCTCAAGATAAAGATCTTCTACCTTATTAGAAAGAGACTACTTGAAAAATAAGCAGTTAATGTACAAATCTATTCATTGCTTTGTCTGAAAAACATTCTGTCACCAAACAGCCTAGATATTTGTGGAAATGCTGTCTGTGATTCAAGAATTTAGATTTTATTGAAAAAAATGCAACTTAAACTTGCACACCATTAAGTGCAATGCAAGATATCAAGCACAAAATTTCTCAGCTGTTCTTACATAAATGTATGGATTGAAATGTCCATATCAACAAAACTAAATTTACAAAAAACTCTCAATGTTTTAGGTTACTTCATAGTTTGTATGACTAATTCCATAATACTTTTTATTGTTCTGTTCAACTAAATATTGAGAAGACTGGCAAGGAGTATTCTCAGATTTCTAAATGAACAAAAAGAAATTTAAAAATTTCTTACCTTTATAAGACATGTTTCTTCAGAAGATGAAAGTAGCACATTCTCTGGCTTTAGATCTCGGTGAATAATTCCATTATCATGAAGGTACTAAAAATATGTAAGTATACACATACATCAAAAGACAGACTATTATCTTTTTTTAAATGTGAGCTTTCCAATCTTTCTGACAGCTACGGTGGGATAACTGAAATGCCTGTCTAAGAGGCGTGCATGGATTTAAAGCTATGCAGTTCAATTTTTTAAAAATAAAACAAAAACAAACAAACTTAGAAATCATCATGCTTCAAATGTCAATCTTAATGCAAGCATCTGATCACAGGTTCTTTTTTTTTTTTTTGAAGGCGACTGCAACGATGACTCTTCGTCCACGCACTGCTAAAGGTCTCGCACAATAATCCTACCATGAATGAGCATGGCTTGTATTACTGTTTTAATCCCTGCTTTTAATAAGTAAGAGAATTTGAATGTTCTTTGGCTGCAATGAGGTAAAGAATCTTGTTAAATTACCTTATGAAGAGCACTGTACTGATTGCCTGCACATGTTTCAGAAGTGATAAATGACAGAAAAAATTAATCTGATGGATATGCATATGCACAACCATACTTTTTTGACAGAATTCATGATTGCATACCTTTACAGCCAGAAGCATCTGATAAAAATACAACTTGCAAGTAGCTTCTTTCATCTTGATTGGTCTTGACACTCTATCATACAACTCTCCTCCTTCCATTCTAAAAAAGAAGCCAGTAACAAGTCACTATATTAGTTCCAGAAGATGCACCTCATTAAGCAAGACTGAAATCAAAACAATTTCATTTGGCTATTTGGGCTAAAGAGAAAGAATACATTTAATTTCTGAAAATGACTGAGCAATGCTTTAAGCACAGCATATGCACTGCTGAATTAAGCCTTGTCTTCTGAGTCTTCACTGGGAGTTGTTTCAACACTTTTGATCAACCTTCTTTTACAAGCTTGAATGAAAGTACCAGCAATCCACAACAGCATGGTGGACAACTGCCCAGGCACTTCAAAATATAAAAGGATCATTCTCCTATTATAGTTCATAAATTTTACAGAGGTTTCAGACAGTTGTTGAGGAAAAAAAAAAAAAAGAAAAAAAAAATCAGGGCTTACAACTATTCACATTTTTGTGGCCATTTGTGACCAATTTCGTTTCACGCATTTACTTTCAAACAAGTTACTTACAGTTCCAAAACAATGTAGTAATCCTCTGCTTCATAGAAGTTTTTGATCTTGATTAAGCAAGGCTAATAAAAAGGGGACACACACAGACACAGAAAGCAAAATCATTCGCAAAAAATAACGTCACAAACACTGCCAACACTGTATCATCCAAAATTTCCTATTTCAGTATGATTTTAACCATGCCAGTTAAATTAACACTTATGCACTAGCATCCCAGGCTTTAGCAAACATTCAAGTCCAATTGTTTTCTCCCCCATACCTCCACACACAAAAATATCAGACTTGCAGTTACTTCAACTCAAGTCATCCTTCTTTTTTCCAATTGCGAGTTTCCAACTCTCAGTATTTTCTCTATAGGCAATGTTGCATTTAAAGGGAATGTTAATTAAATTATGCAAACTTTCCACACAGCAAAAGGAAAAGAAAAGCTTTTTGGCAAAAAATGGGGGGAAGGGATACAAATCCTAAAAACTGCCAGGGGAATGTAATCTTTATGTTTGGTTATCTGGCAATACCTACAAAAATATGCATCAAGGAAAAAAATTTTCTACAAGAGTTGAAACATGACTGTAAAGTTTCCTCCCAAATTTACATCTCAGTTATTCTAGGTTTTAAAATCTCAAGTCTGTAGACATAGCTTACCTAGAAGAGTTTTCAGTGAACTTATTTACAGCAAAAATGATAAACATGCTCTAAAATATTTTCTAAACAAAATGTTAAAATTGAACTTTAGCTACTATGCTAAGGTGAGTGAGCTAGAGAAGTACAGTAGGCAGCAAAAAGGAATCAAAATGTACAGTAACACTCACATGATCTATTTTCTTCAAAATCTCGATTTCTGTGTTGATATTAAAAGCTGGGTTCTATTAAAAGAATCAAATATCATACAGAGTAAGACAGTGATATTCTAAAATAAGACATTTAAGAAATAAGAGACAGTAGAAGAAAAACAATTGTTTCACGTCTCTCACTACTTTAAGCAATCTTAACATATAACCTTTTTCTTAACCGATCAGGTGCTCTCTGTGAATTAAATAGAATAGTCTGCCATCACTATCTGTAGCAAGCTATTGCTCCAGACATGTCATTTCACTAAGAAATAGAAATCTTCACCTAATTTCCTAGCTAAAAAATTAATCTTGACCAGCATATATCAATACTGTCATTTAGCTTAACAGCTTCCCTGCCTCAGAGATGCTTCCCACGTGAGCTACCCCTAAAAATAAATGCTACTCACTCCTAGCCTTTATTTTGCAAGGTAACATAAACAGGTTCTTTTAATCTCTTTTAACACATGGTTTAGGTTCAACTCATAAAACCATCCCAGCAGTCTTTTTTGTTCTTATTCCAATCTAAATTAATCATCTTTGAAGACACGTGACCAGTTCTGTACATAACATCCCAGATGAGGTCCTATCTTGCTTTGTAAAATGGCTTTTCTTAATAATTATAATTCATAACAACATTTCTTAATCTTTGCTAGAAATTCTCCAAAATGGCATTTAGCAGTTTTCAATCACACTGATGCCACTAATTCATCTACAAATAGCTATATTTACCTCCTCCTTTGAACTAGGAAAAGCATGGATTATAGCAGAAAATGTCACAAGTCCTGAGATACACAGCCTTGCATTGTCTGTTAAACATTATCTAATTTTTATTACTCCAGCTCACAAAGGTGTCACCTCTTCTTACGCAATGCTGCAATCCTCCTTTCCATCAACACAACTTCAGGTCACTGTCAAACAGCTAAATCAGTACATTCCCACCTTTTGTGCCATGATCTCTAAATATTCTTCTAAGGAAGACTAATCTCAAGACAAATTCTGAGAACCTCCACCAGTAACTTCTCTTCCATCCACTAATTCCCCTCCCAGTGAAGCCTCCCGGTAGCCAGCTACATTCCCACCTTAGAATTTTTGTGCTTATAAAAATGTATTTCTCAGATTAAGTAGTAGTTTCCTACACAGTACCCTATCAAATACTTTGTCAGAGTTTGAACAGATTCTGTATATTGTATCTGTGCTTTTAAGTCCATTTTCTTAAATAATCAGGTTAGTCCAGCTTGATCTAACTTTGTAAATACACAGCTACACAAATTACACCACCCCATTTACCATTCACCTTCATCTCTAATTGTATTTTCCTTTAGAATTTATCCTATACCCTTACATATACTTAAAGTTAGATTAATAGATGTGAAGTTGTTTGGACCTTTTTCTCATCTGTTGGAATACAGCCATTTGGCTTGTTCTTCTCCTTCAAATTCAAGCTTCTGCTACAAGACTAGACACAGAAAAAGCCCTTCCCAAAAAGCTTCATAAAATTTTATCAAAAATTACTATGATGGAGAAAGGTGGAGAATAACGATGGTTACAACAAAATTAGAGAAATGATGGTTACAACATAAAAAATTAATGGGATTACAACAAATCAAAAAAAGAGAAGAGTTCGTAAATCTCTGGTCAGACTCCATGGGTTAATGATGTACCTTTCTGATGTATTTTAGAAGATATATCCCGCAAGACTCCACCAGCCCTACCTTTGCACATACCACATTTACAAATGGTCTGAAAATATGAGCATAATGAAATGTGTTCAAAGAAAAATAAAACATTTTCTACAGAATTCTGTGGATTCTGTAAGATCAAAAGGCATTTTGAAATTACATGCAGAAGAAAGTGAGAAAAACCCCATGAGCTGAGGACAGCTGGGGAGTCAGAGAGAGACATAACCAAATATTTCAGGACTACTCCAAGATGAACGAGAGAAAGAAACAAACAAACAAATAAACAAACAAAAATACTTACTGCCTCTCTAATACCACTTGCCATAAACTTCCGTTTATTGATTATCTTTACTGCAACCTTGTTACAGGTACTTTTCTCAAATGCCAGTTTAACTTCTCCACAGGCGCCACTAGTAGAAAAGCACAGCTATGTTAATGCTTACAAATACTTTTCAAAACCTGCATAACAAGTATAAACACGTAAAACAAAGGCACTAGGCTGATTAAGATTACACACAGTTAGAGGCTACTGCTTTCCAACCCTCTGACTATAGCAGGTTATCAAAACTTTCTCAGGAAGCGTTCAATAGTTAGGAAGGCACTATTTAAATAGTAAGTGATGTTGAGGACCACCAATTCAGAAATGCAGGAGTAAATACGTAGAGCCAATCGTTGGTTTGTACAAAGAGTACCGATGAATATCCAGGACAAGCTCTGTCAACATTTCCATCACATAAATGCATTTGTACGCTTCCTGTATTGAAGAAGAGAATAAAACCTAGTAAAGAGCTCCTGCAAATGAGACTGCCCAAATCTGAAGACCAGGTATGGCAAGTTTTTCCCCCTTTTTTTCTTCTTTTTTTTTTTTCTACATAGTAGAAAATATATTGTAGAAAGAAAGCCTTGCATTTTCCATTCACACATCTTTACTTAATCATTCTCTCTGATTTGTTTCCACTTAATCACTCTTCCAAATTCTTCACTGACCATCAAGAGAAAAAAAAAAAAAAGTGCCTGCCTAAAATGGCCTGTCACCCTTCTCCTGACAGCTCTTTCCTCTTCTGAAGGCCTCAAAATAATGTTGCAGAACGCTATATTCAGACATATAACCAATTCTTTCTTCTACTTCTGATCATTGGCAAAAATAATACACAAAATGTTAAAACTTGCTAAGAATCTACAAACTTTGTTCTCTTCTCCTAAAAATTCGTGCTTCCAATTAATGGGAGTTTATAAACCCAAGCCAATGAGGAGAATTAAAGCTAAAATTCCAGACTAAGCTGCTGGAAAGAACAGGTTTGCTCATGTGTTATCATTCATATACTCAATTTGTAATTATTTCATCATTTAACAGTTGAAACTGGAGTACAGAGCTAAAATCCAATGAAAGGATTTTGCTTTGATGGCCAAAAATGTTGAAAGAGCAGATCAGAGAGCCATATATTTGGGGAACAAACAAAGGAATAGTCTACTACATTTCAGATTCACTGTCAATATTGCTACTCTGCCTGTAAAGAAGAATTAGTTCCTTCTGCCTCTGTCCCATACTTTCAAAATAAAAACAAAGAATAAGCTCATTTTATACACAGTTTTATAAAATAACTTAATTTTAGAAATGCCATACTTCAAAAGCAAACAATTTCTAAAATAAGTGACAGAAAAGAATATTTTGTCTGAAGGATAAGATCATGCTTTAAGTATTAAGCTGTTCATCATTAACACTACAATTTTTCCAGTATTCTGAGAAGAAACTTCTCCAGCAACGTTTTCAAATTCCAGTTTCCTCCTTTTAACAACTGTAAACATATATAAACATTCTTGCATGTAAAGAAAGTAACTATATCAAAGGAAAAAAATGTTTTTTTGAAATGTTGAGCAAGGAACTCAGTAATCACATGATTTACTGCCTTAAAGTATCTTCTATTTCCAATCACCCACATACAAAGACTGTATTCATCTGCATTCTCAATATTCTGGTCTCAGTAAGTGCACTGTGCCACAAAGTATCTTAGGTTTAATCTCTTTCATAGAGAGAAACCCTTACCTCTGGGGCAAGCAAAATGCTTTCTGAAATAGCATTAGCTTTAGACCATCCACGTAAAACGAAGCAATTAAGTACTACACTCTTCATGGTCTCTATTAACCTTTATCAGTCCCAGACATCCTTGTACTGACTCTAGAAAATTCAGTGAAATCAAAGCATTCAGTGCTTATCTGAATTGTTGCGTGTCACTGAAAGAGTAAAATAACTATCAAAACATCAAGAACGGTATCTACTTTTTTTTAAACAGGGTTTTACTACCATGTAAAACACCTTGAGTATTTGTGGGATTATTAAAATTAAAACAGAAGATCACTTAACACTGGTCATAATTCTAGTACAATGTACTGAAAACTGTAAGAAAATTAGCACTTAATATTGTGGAAAGAAGGATGCTTACCTTCCCAAAGTCTTTGACATGATATATTTCTCTCTGAATTCTCTAGGAAACCCCAACTGATCATCCACCGTAAGATCAGAAAATACAAACACTAGGAAGATGAGTGGAGATCATTTTCCTGTTATTAACTTAAAAACTTCATTATAATGAACAGTTACTCTTCCTGAGCATTTAGTCAACAACATAACTAATAAAATGCTGCCTGCTAGAAGAAAAACAAATATATAAGAAAAATTAATTGATGCTAGAAAAGACATCAGCCGTGGATTAGCAAGATGATCTCATTACTGAAAAATAAGTTCTACACTTAGTCACATTTTGGGTATAAACTCCGCACAATAGCTCTTAATCAATTAAGACTAAACTTAAGGATAAAATTAACAGGCAAGAACTTCAGTCTCATATCAAGGAACAAAGAGAAGTGACAATCAGGAAGAGAACACCTTGGTGGGAAAACAAAAACAAAAAACCCAACCCTCCTAATTTTTTAAGAGGGGTTTTTAATATTATACAGCAGACATTCAAGGGAAGTGAAGAAAACACTGACTTAAATAGTCATTTCCCCTGTTCCTCCACCACATGCAGCTACTGAGGCAAAAATGTGTTTCAAAAGTAGGAACGCAGCTATAAAAGTTTACGGTTTGGTATGCTGGTTCCTGATGCAGCTGCTTTCAAATTTTCTTTTTTCATTTTTTTCTAGGCTTGAGGTAGATATAGAGAATTTTTATACGAGTACTAAAACGTCAAATCATAACTGTATTCTCAGCTATTATTTTTGCTATACAGCATCTGAGGAAAAAAGTTCAAATTGCAAGAAAAAAATATTCAAATCTGTAGAAAGGACCTCTTGGTCAACACATCAAAAAATCTACTTATATTATAGTATATTTTACCCTTATTAGTCTGTACAGATAGTGCAATTTCAGAGTTGTGAGTCAGTGGAAGCCTCTTCCCTTTCCCAATGAGCTCTCTGTTAATGAAAGTTCCATTTGCACTGTGGTCTTCAATGTAGGCAACATAGGAATTTTTTGGACCCGTTTCCTAAAAGAGAAAAGGCGGGAAAGATAACAGGGAAAATGGACATTACTGTAAAGATGTGACAGACTATAGAAATGTATTATCGTTAGCTCAGGAAGTCAAACATTATTAAGGTTATTTCATAAACCTGGTTAACAGAGTGTTGTCAAGAATCTTGTTAAAGGAGTCAACACTGAAAAGTATTTAAACTTTGATTTCATTAGAATTATGTTAGGACAGAGAGAGACAGTTAACCTTTTTAACACCTACCCTGAAAATTCGGAAGTGCTTCTTACTATAGTTTTGGTAAAAGCCAGTCTCAGACAATCCTAGTTTAGAAAAACTATAATCACAGCTTTTGTCTCTTCCAAACCAGTACTCATCATTCACGCAGTCTGTAGAGGATGGGAAAGTAAAGCAGAGAGAGAACACAAAATGGTAGTTATCAAGTGTGGCACTACAGAATGATGCCAAACAATAGTAAGTAGGATAACAGACAAAGACAAGATTCTTCAGATACGATCAAGTTTATTCATCTCAACTCAGACAAAACAGCACACACTGTGAAAATCTTCCATCTTGCTACAATATTTTAATCATAGCATAACCTGTTTATTAATAGTAGAGTCACCTTCAGCAATGCATAGAGACTCATATGATGTATAAACAAAATAAATTACAAAATGGAAAATGAAGCAAGTAACCAAGAACGTGAATACCTCAGAATTCCTCTTCTAAATCCATGGAAGCTGTATATCTCAGTTCTTAATGCAAAAGCATTATTTAGTGTTATTAGTATTATTTAGCATTACTATTTGTTTATTTATTAAGTTTTTATTAGTTTATTACTTAGTATTTTCACTAGATCATTATTAAACTGTTATTAAATTATTAGGTTGTTTAGTATTATTTAACATCACTTTCATGGGATACACAGTTGTTGCAAGCTCCCATTTGCTTGTACTTTGAAAATGAAAAGTAGTGCTCTACCAAGTTGCTCAAGGTTTTTCTAAACAAATAGACCAAGAGACTTATTACAGTCTGTACATACCACAGTTGCTGAAACCTTTTCCAAGTGCAAAGAGGCGACCCCAAGGCTGAGGAACCAGCTCTTCAGATTCCTGATCCTCAGGAATTGATGGGAGCTCCTGAGTGGGAACGGTGTCCAAAGAACTGAGGGTCCCGGAGCTGAAGGAAGACTGACTGGTGCTCTGCGACCCACTGGAAGTGGAGCTGGTAGCACCCTGCGACTGTGGAGCACCTTGAGCCTGCTGAGCACCTTGAGACTGCTGAGCTTCACCTCCAGTCTCCCGAGACATGTTGGCTTCAAAGAGAAGGTTTAAAAGATAAATTACTACAGCAAGGTGAGGAGAGCAGACAGTCGCCTGTACTATCCACATCCAAGTCTACTTCCAGCCTTCAAGTAAGTAAAACTTTCGACCAAAGTGTGTATGAGCGGATCATACTGAAATCTACAAGTTTTTGTAAACGGTAGCTTTTTTCTTTTTTTAAATAAGAATGTGGTTCTCCCTCTACTGATTCTAAAGCAACCACGAGATCTTATTCCCCAATTTTTAGTCAAGCTCTTCAGGATTCAGGCTGTATCTCATCATCATTTGCACAGCACTCTCTGACAAAGCCCCCCACACACAACCATAACCATCGCAGCTCCCCAAACACAGAGGGGAAAAAAGGAAAAGAACTATAAAATGACGGTACTTTCTGTTGGCACCGAAAGTGCCCAACAGACGTAACACGTCAGCGAACCAGGTCAGCGTTGTGGCTGAAGATCCCTCTAGCACAGCTCACCACCGTGCACACGTGTCTGTCAAGCAGGTTCTATTCAGCGATTTTATTTACAAAACCACCACACCTGTACATAGTTAATACGCAAGAAGTTTACGTACAGAACCCTGCTAGACGCAAAGACGCACACAACAGCCCCGCCAGCCGGTTTCAAACACAGCGGCAAGAGGAGACCAGGCACAGCACTTACCGGCTCGGCTAGCGCGGGGGTGTCGGTGAGGGCACCATGCCTTCCTCCTGCCCGGGGGAAGCCTCGCGTCACCCCACGCCCCGCGGCCGAGCCCCCAGCGCCGGCCGCGCTCCGCCCGGCCCTGCCCGGCACCCGGGGTCTGGGACCAGCGCATCGCTGCATGGCGCTTTTTAACTTGGTCGCTGCCCAGCCAGTACATACATTAGGCCCCTTACCAGTCTGCTGCATTTCTTCACTAGCCACAGAGAAAAAACAGCTTCCTTTCTACTTTTTACGTGCATATACAGGTGTTTGGAAATACAGACAATGCCTGTCAGACCATTACTTACTCTGACCAAAAAGACTTTAAGAGCAATGTATTTCTACCGTGCTTTATGTGCCACATCGGTTTTACTTAAAAATTAACGTGTGGTGTTCCGACAAAAAAAGACTAATAGCTAGCAGGAATAAGCCAACACCAAGTGCTTCAGTCAAAGCAGCGTTCAGCACCGTCCGTCATTCATCCCACCGGCCTAGAGGAGGCGGCAGGGCCGGGGGGGGCGGGCTGGGGGGGGGGCTCCGCCGGCAGCGCGGGAGCCCGGGGCGGAGGGAGGGGGGGCGGAGGGGGGGCGGCCCCCCCCCCAGCGCCTCCCTCCCCCCGCAACACACGCGCGCGCGCGCCGCAGCGCCCCCCCACACGCCCTCCACAGCTCCCGCACACGCGCGCGTGCGCCCCCTGCCGCTCCCCCCAGCGCCCCGCCGCAGCGCCCGAGTGCGGCCGCGCCAGGCCGGGCGCAGCGCGCGGGCTTCCCGAGGCGCGGCGCCGAGCCCGGCCCGCAGCGCCCGGCGGGGAGCGGGAGCGGGAGCTCGAGGGCCGCGCGGGGCCGGCGGAGGGGCGGGGTGCGAACTCACGGACGGGAGCGCCCGCACCGGCCGCCGCGCGGACCCGAAGCCGCGTGCCTCAGTGCGCAGGCGCCCCGCGAATCCGCGCTACGAACTGCGCCAATCCGGGCGCGGGCGCGCCGCGCGGGGGCTGCTGGGAGCTGTAGTCCGGGGATGCGGGCGGCGCTCAGGCAGCACCTCTGCCGGGGGCGATGGGGCCGCCGCGTCCCCGAGGCGGCGCCGCGGCCGCGCTGCGTCGGGCCGGGCTCTGCTGCGGCGCCGCGGTGCTGGAGCTGCGGCAGCCCCGTCCCCAGCGCCGGGGAGCTGCCTCGCTTCTGTGCCGCCTGCCGGTGCCTGCAGCCGCCCGGGCCGCGGCCTGACCTCTTCCGCCTCATGGCCTGGTGAGTGCGGGGCGGGCGGGGGGCGGCGGGGGCGGCCGCGCGCTCACGGCGCCGCTCTCGCCCGCAGTGACCGCGCCTTCCGCCTCGACGAGCAGCAGCTGCGGCGGCGCTTCCGGAGCCTGCAGCGCGCCCTCCACCCCGACCGCTTCGGCCAGAGGCCGCCGGTGAGTGCTGCCCGGGCCCCCGGCCGCCCCGGCTTTGCCTCCTTACGCGCTGGCCGGAGCTTCTGCTCGCAGGCTCCCTGGGGGGGGCGGGGCGGGGGCGACGGCGCGGGGCAGATCCCCTCCCCTTTCTTTGTATTTTACTTCTTTTAAGAGTGAACTTTCAGCTTTACACACCTGTATTGGTGTGGAAATGTTATTTCTCCGCAGGAAATGAAGTGTCATGTATTTTGCCATTTATTAGTATGAATAACTTGCCACTGAATATTATTTATCTTCTGTTGACAGAAAGAGCAGTACTACTCTGAGCAGCACTCTTCCTTGATTAACAGAGCCTACCAAACCCTCCTGAATCCTCTGAGCCGTGGCCTCTACCTAGTAAGGTTTCTATTACATACTGTATTAATACTCCCATAACTAGTGGTAGGTGGTTAGGGCAGCTGGTGATAATATAACAAATTAGAGCTTTATAAACTTTCTCAGACTCCACTGCTAATTTGTGTTCCTTTTAAGAAGAAACAGGACCACCTAGGACAGAAGGGGGACCAAAAACAAGCTTGTCTGAAAGTTATCAGCCATTCTATAAACCACTGTTTTCTCTAACACTTTCCTGATCACTGTAATCTCACTTCCTGCTTATGTCATTAATTTATTACCTGTTTCACACATTGTCTTTGGCCATAGCTGTTCCTTCTAAATTTAAGTCAGGCTCTTTGCAGCCTTTGTTACCGGATTTTCTTGCTCTGATTAACTGTTTATTTTTACGGTCTACCTATGGAGTTAATTTTAACAGACTCTGTTAATGCATACTTCACTGAGTAAGTTGACATACTTGAAGTTTATCAAACAGGAGTCTGTGCACATTAGCTCTCTTTAAAGACTTAGTATTCTAGAAAATCATTTACTTTGAAATAGATGTAACAACACTTGTTTCTAAATTCTCATTTTCTTCACAAGCTGGAACTGAATGGAATACAGCTGGCACAAGAGACAGACTGTGATGCTGATTCAGAGTTTCTCATGGAAATCATGGAAATTAATGAGAAATTAGCGGAGCCTAATAATGAGGGTATCCTTGAAGAAATTGAAACCTTCATTAAAGGTAGGTTGCAATCTAGCAGTTTTGTACAGAACTAATTTATATTCCTGTATCTTCTGTCACATGAAAAGAAGCTAGTCTCTCTTAAGACTTTTAACTATCAGTGTATTTCTTATAGTTTCCTTTCACTTACTTGCATTAGACTTGAACTGACTTGCTCCAAGCACTTTTTTTGTAGAAATGTTATCTTTACCAATTTATACCACCTAAAAATCAAATTGGGCTTCAGAAAATCTGCATGATGGTACTTATTCTGAAGGTATATAGGTGTGCATATATATATTGGCAATAAAAAGGAAGTTCTTATTCAGTCTTCAGCAGATAAGGGCAAATAGATTGTTCTAAAGGAAAGAACCATTCAAAATGGAGTTTAATAAAATACTTAACTAGGTTAAGTCTTATTTATTTACTATTTATCTCAAAGGTATTTTTTTATATATATATGTAAATATATATATCATCTCCTTAAGATAGATATATATCTATATCTATCTTTCTCAAGGAGATAGATAATATGTGGAAATCTTGTGTGATGAAAGAGCCAAAACTGAGTAGTATTTTCTACCAGAAGTGGTCATTTGTCAGTGACAAGACTTCCAGACTTTCACTGGATTCTCTCTTCAATTGAAAATGTTGAGTATTTTGCTAAATATAGAAGAGAACTGGATAAAATATTTCATTAGAAGGCAGTTCATGAATCGGTGGTAGTGGAGAATCCAGACAAGATGTCGGCACAATCTGATGGTGATAAGGTTGTGGAGTTTGAACAAATCTTTGCCCGCTGAACCAAGAGGATAAGACAAGTGAGATACGACACGCCTTCTGTCAAAGCGATTCTGTACAGAGGAGACTTAAGCTCAACAAACTAGTTTCTCTATGTATTAACGCAAGTAACCGTGAGATAATTTACAAACACAATTACTGTTGCCATACTGTATTTGCAGTACTTTTCTTCAACTGAGTAAATGATAGCTATCCTAACACTAGCAAGTTTCTTTTTTATGTGGTTGGTGATATCCAAAACATGAGTTCATTACTATTTTTCATTCTTTGTAATAACAGTATGTCAAAAGCAATTAGAATAAAAAGTTATTAGAATAAAAGAAAATTAATTGTAGCAGAGTAAACTGAAATTCTCAAAGTCAGTCAGACTTCTAAGAAGCTAGTGACTATTGGCATCACTGTCCATAAAACCTATCTAAACAAAGCAGCATATGTTTGAAATGATAATGAAAGTAATTGACAGCAATAATAGAGAAAGCTCTCTTGGCTCCCAAAAAACTATGATACAAACAGTAATGTTCCTCCACAGACAATCATAATGCAGTGGTATTAAATATACTAAGTATGTGACAAACTGTGATTATTTTGTTTTACAGTTAAACAAGAAGAATTGACCAAAGAGGTAACTGCAGCTTTTGAAAGAGGTAGTTATTTGCATTAAGTAGTTAGCTCCCATAATATCAGTAATAAATGCTTAAAAAAACCCCACATTCTCTTTTGGCAAATATTTTCTGAACTATTCACTGCCTAAACAAGCATTCTGTGTGGAGTGTTTAAAATAAATACTTCTAGCTTGATCTTTCCTTTAGTCCCAGACCTCATATGGGAGGGAGGAGGGGAAGCACTCCAGTTAATTCCAGTTGTGTCAAAATGATCATTTCCAACGCATCCCAGGCACTAAGATTTGTTTTGTTTCCCAAAATATTGGGAAGGACAGACTCTTTTCTTAATCAAACTTCAAATCAAAATCTCAGGCTTCAAATCTGAATTTGGGGATCTTGTTCTGCAGACCGGATGCTGTTAACGAAGTAGTGTCCAGGTGCTGTATTTTTTGCAGCAAGCAACCAAACAGGGATGCTTTTGCTGGTTGCAACTGGACCTGTATAGCAAAAGAGGACCTGATGCCTCATTTAGCTAGGCCTGAGGTTTTAGGGACTGCCTGGGCCATCATTAACATAACTTTGACCAACATGACCAGTTGACATACAGGAGCTTGAACTAATCCATACTAGCTTATTACACAGGGAAGAAACCTCAGTATTTTTCTGCTGGGTCTCAGAATGCTTTTATTGTTATAATAAATATAGAATTGTTTATTATTATTAATATATTATTATTATTCTAATAAATAGAATAATGACTAGACCTGCATGTGAAGAATTACAACAGTATAATTTGTCACTCTTTGTTCCATGAGAGTTAAGGACGGTGTTGCATCTGTCCTTGTCAGTAGGAGATGAACCACTTTTCCCCTCCAATTACTTCACTGTTTAAGTAAGGAGCAATTATTTCAATCCAGTTTTGTAACAGCCTCTATCTGAACACCAAATCTTTTGCATTTTTCAATGATGGGAGTTGGTCTAATCATATACATTAAAAAAAAAAAAAAAACTTGTCTGTATACTTAAGCTTCCCCAGTTGCTACATCAACATTATAGCCACTTTACAGGAAACTCGTTAAAGGGTATTTGTATAACATTTCTTTTTTTCAGCTGTAAGCCATTTGTCCCAGACATTCTTACATATTTTGTGGAACACCTGAATTGAGGCCCCCAGAGCCTTCTGAAATGAAAATAATATGTAACACTGTTTTAATAATGTATGAGTCCTTACAACTTTTAGCTCTTAGTTCTAATACTGAAACAGTTGCTTTCAGTAAAATGTTGAGATTTGTCTTGAAAATTAAAATTCAGCCCTCTATGAAGTAGTAATATTTTATTTCATTTCAGATGATCTTCAAGAAGCTAAGAAGCTTCTAGCCAAAATGAAATATTTTGCAAACTTAGAGGATAAACTAAAGAACAAGAAGATCCCTTCCTGATACTGCTTCCTTTACCATTAGGAGTTAGTGTTATGTTCAATTAAACATCTGATTCAGTAACCAAAACTGGAAAAATGGTGCTTGCCTCCTGTTTTTTTGTTAAAAGTCTTTATTCTGAGAGAAGGAAGGTTAACATAAAGGAAATCCACCTGTTATTTAATCAGTGCTGCAGTAAGCACCGGAAGTAGGAAATGCTTATAAGCAGGAAAAATTGTAATAGGTAAGTTAGGACTACCATCCTAGCAGGGGTTACAGGTATGGAAATTAGTATCAAACAGGCATACAAACACAGTGAGGAATTAAGATTTTTGAGCTACTAAAATGTTAAGAATTTACTTTATATTGAGAAAAAGTCTGGTATGGAATGTTGAAGATTAAGCAGAAAGCTCATTCCACAGGCCCTCCAAGCTCTACGTAGTGCCCTTGTCTGTGTTCTACCAGATCATCCTGGAAGGTCTTCAAAGGTGAAATGTATTTAATTTCTATTGTCTGCCCTCTCTCCTACTTAGATGCTTTTTATGATGTTGATCTTGGTATGCTAGGAATTGGCCTTCATAACCAGTGCAGGTTCTACCCTGTCACACAGTTTAAAATATTAAAATGCTAGATGGGGGAAGGGAAAAAAAAAATCAACCCCCCAAAACTGTTATATTGTACCCTTTTAGGAAATAAGCCTGTCTAATAAACTTTATTAAGAATAAGGATAATTCAAATAGGTGCTCTACAGCCTTTGTTCCTATAGGATAGAATATCCTTGTGTTGTTACAACATTAGGACTGAGTGAGGATGTCCTGAAATCTTTCGAAGGAATTACTTAATTGAGAAACAGCAACTAAATACCTCAAGTCTATTCTATTAACTAGAATATTTGAAATACCAGTTTGAATGGATCAGTTCTCAGTTGGGTTTTAAGTCCACAGAACGCTATCTATGTTTTATTCAATAAAACATTAACATATATTTGATTATCTGGATCTGAAGACTGGGCTTAGAAATAAAAAGAAGAGCTACTGGATCTTATAGGCTGTCTAAAGAAATCTGCAAAAAATAGAGAAAGCCACTGAACACCTCCCCCCTGCATTTCTGCATTAATACAAAGCAAGCTGTGTCTAAACATTAAGTCTATAATACAATATATATTGTTAATAACATTTCAGAAAGATTAATTTGCCTTTTAATTAAACTCCATCTGCATGTGCAGGAGGAGTTAATAAGCTCCTTGTTCATGTTGTTATAGCTAATTTAAAAGACTTCCTAATTCTCATTAGTTAGTTACAGCTGTGAAGTTGCACAGAATTTTTTAAAATTCATCATGGAGTTGTCTTCTTTCATACAGCTCTGTTTCCTTTTCTTTAGTATTTCTTCCAAAATTAAGCTTGTGAAATTCCTTTTTGATTTCCAAAAAAGATTTGTTTTTTGTCTCAGGAATTACGACAAAGATGAAAGCAGCAACTACGGCGCATTCCACTAAGAACACCAGAAAACAATACTGTTTCAGTCCATTCTGAAAATAAAATATATTTGTGTGATTACACACGTCAAGTATGATAGCAGGTTTTGGAAAATACAAAGCTTCCTGTTCCCAGTCAAACCTAACATTGCCACCCAGATTTAAAAAAAAAAAAAAAAGCAGCAGCAGCAGCTCCAACTATTATCATAACTTTACATATTTTGTTTTCCTGAAGACGAAAAACTACCAAGTGGTTTGCGATACACGTGGTAATCTTTCATTAAAGTGGTTTAAAAAAAAGAAAAACCACACATTATACATGCACAGGCTTAGAGTATAATCTGACAAGTTTTTATCACAAAAACTTTTTATATATTTGATGCAAACTGACAACTCATTGTTTGCTCAAATAAAAGTTGCTTAGACTTAGCTGTCTCATTTTAAAAGTTGAAATTTATCTTTTTATAAATGTTTATGAAGAGTTTTAATTAAAAATACTTTTCAACAGCAGAATTCAACCAAGCAAGAAAGGATTATTAAGTTGAGATACCCTGCTGCATGCAGTTCTTGTATGTTCTAAAGAATAACTGCTAAAACTGGAAATAATAGGCTAGAAATGAAAGCCTATACTGTTTTTCCTAATATACTTTCTGGTCAGAGAACCCTCTGTAAGTAGGTTTAGTTTGGACAGTTTTGTGAGACCTAAGAGAAGAAGTAAGCTACCAGCCTCAGGTACTACTTCTACTTTGACACAGTAGCAAGAAAAGCTATTCAAAAATGTGTTACTTGAATCTCAGCATCTAATTAAGTTTTTCTAGCTTTGATAACCTTCTCCATTTTTTGGACTCTGAACATGAAAATTACCCCTCGTATATTCTTTTTGTTTTTCAATTATTGTCATGTTTTATAGTTGTTTAGATATCTAAAAATATTTTAAGAGGGACTGAATCTAGCTATACTCTGTTGAGGGTTTGTGCCCATCCTATGTGTAACTGTTACTGTACAAGAAAAGCAATTTGAGGAAACCTAAGAGAAGAATAAGGGGAGGTGAGGCAATTAGGAACAGTAGTATTATAGGTACTTACCACTATAAAGGGAAAGAGCATTCCAATTGTGAAGAAGCTAATCCAACTAATAGCTCCTCCTATCATGTAAGCAGCAGGACGTGAAGATTGTATAAATAATTCAGCTGTCAGGGTATTTGTTATGCCACCTGGGGGAATCAGTTTCAGAAACAGAACAGGTCATTATGCTAAGTGTGCATTTTCAGGGTATGTTTGAAGCCAAAAAAAAGGCAGTTGCTTTTGAATATGCCACTAGCTGATCTGCTTCTATTCAAAATTATTTTCAACAGATTATTCTTAACTGCAAAATTATACTTAAAGCATGAGCAATAGATTAATCTTTCTACAAAGTGTCTCTACTTCAGTGGGACTGCTCAGGGAGCTAGCGTCCCTTTAAAAGCACAACAGGCTTTTCCTTGCTTTTTATGTGACTAGAATGCATCAAAGACCAGAACTAAGACTTCCCTCATGTCTAACTGGCGCTGAGAAGAATGCACTATGAGCCTCAAAGTGTGTTTCCAGTTATATGAGACTATTCTGTTTTGATGAGATAGGACCACTTTTGTTCCTTTAGCCAGAGCATCAACAGCCTTACAGTAAGTACTTAGTGTCTGGCTTGCACAGCAGTTTCTGACATTTTTACCCAAATGCTCATCTTGCCACTTACAAACTTTTATTAGTGTGTAATACCTGGTCCCAACCCAAAGCTCAAAATGAAGGCAAATATAGATGTCATGCTCACATATGGCACCCATGAGTGCAGTTCCTGGAAAAGGAGAGAATGAAAAGTTTCAATTCAGATTGTGATTATCCGGTGTTCAAGCCTGGCTGAATAGTTACACTTTCTCACAGCTATTTTATTGCAACTAAGACCAAGCCTCTCTTCAAAAACAAAAGCAGAAGCTTACAAAAGTCATGATAAAATAATTAAGTCTAGACTCTGCCTAAAGCCTGGCTCAGTCAATTTTTTTGTCTGGCCTAGCAGCTTACTCTACTCCAACCTTACAGACATCCTGTAGGTGCCACTTCGCGGCCTGCTTGCCAACCTGTGCAGCCTGCAGACCTACCGTCCCTCCAAGCATCAGACCACATGTGATACACACAACTGTTCAAAGCGAGCTCTAAACTTCAGTGGTGTGGATGGGGAAAGGGTTACAGCTCTTTAATTCTACCTTAGTCAGGTAAGGATTTATCAGGCAATCAAATACTAACTGAATGGAATTGCTCGCTGTTGGAGCTCCTCCTCCAAGAAGCCGTGAAGGACTCGGCACTTAACAGGGACCTGGACAGCTGCACCTACATCATCTTGCTTGGATTACCAGAAGGTAACAATGGGGCCCTTAACACTGCAAGGTAAGAGCAGGCTAGCAGAGCATGGTCTTGAAATGTAGAGATGCATTTCTTCTAACCTTCATTTTCAGGAGGTTTGTGGGACTGCCTTACTTGGGCTGATAACGTAAGCAGAGCAATTTATGATGCATTTCCTTATACTACATCAACAAGCACATTCACATGGTGAATTTAGGGCACTATGAATACCTCTAATGAGCCTTCTGCAGTTTTTGTGAATTTACTTTTAATTCTGATTTAATGGGCTTAAGTATATTTTGAACCTCAACATCCTTTAAAGATTTCTTGTTTGTTTTACAAGTGACTGAAGCAGACTCTGATGCTCAATCTCACTATCTAGTATTTTGTCCTAAAATTACTTTAAAAGAATAAAGGTGGCTTTGTATTTACTTAATTTTAACAGCATTAAGCAGATAGCTGTAGCTTTAAGACAAATAGAGGATCAAATCTTAGCTTAAAGCATACTCTTATTTTAGGGAAATATCATTCTAGAATCAATCAAAATCCATCGAAGAAATGTTTTCATTGCTGTCATTAGTTACGTTGCTATTTAAACCTATGCAGCTCTCATCCTGACAGCTTCTTTTGAATAGCACAGATTTTCACTAGCTATTCTCATATCGTGTAATATAAATTCGCCCTTCTTTGCACCTGATAAGTCAGGGAGAATGTTAAAACAATGCTCCAAAGGGTCATAAGGAGATATCCTCCAACGATGAGAAATCTTCTTCCCACGCAGTCAATCAGTAAGCCCTATGGACAAGACAGAATTTTTTTTACAATAGCGACCACATATTTACCAACATTCTTTTTCTAGAATAAAGAGCAACAGTTTTGCTTTAAGGCAGGAAAATAAAATTTTTACATACACAGGTGAGGGCTGTGAGGCATTCACAGGCTCCAGTGCCTAGCGTCACATATGGGATTTTTTCTGCTGAGATCCCAGCTTGTTTAAAAATGTAAGTTGCATAGAAATAAATCTAGAATAATTTTTTTTAAAAAAAAAGGACATTAAGGACATTCCCAGTAGTTAAATCATCAGCTGGAGACAAAGTCAAGTTCATACTAAACATACACATGAATGTATTTTATATTGTGATTTATTAATATGATGCAGACAGCAAAAATTATATATAATTTACTGTGTAGGTAAATATGGTTACTAGCTTAAAAGCAAATATAATTATTTAGCTTCATCATTCTTAAGCTATATACAGCAGGATAAGCTGATGCACCGTTATTTACTTTTTTGGAAGAATGAAGATGTAAACACAAGTATTAGGTCTTTGTTGAAAGAAATTTATATACCACTTCATGGATTTTGTAAAACCCTTCCTGAAATACAACAAACCTACCTAAAAACCCTTCCTGAAATTCAACAAAACCTACCTTTCCAAATACACAGGGGAGAAATCTGTTTCAATTTAATAAACATGAATAAAACAAAGGTACTCTTTCTCATTTATCCCATATCTCTGAGCTTCTCTGTATGGATCCTTCATTTTAATAAAAGTTTAAAATCAGATGAAAATTAGTAATTATTTAGGTTTGTAAGTATGAAATCTTACAGCATTTATGCCACTGAGCTGCTGGCCCATAGTCATCACAATCACAGTAATGAGCTGCCATCTCACACCACGATCAGTGAATAATTGCCAGGGTTTCTTGGATTTCTCCCCATTTAAGGCAAAACATTCCTGCTGTATATCTTCCATCTCCATTTGATATTGTAAAGAGCCATGAAATCGCTTCAAAGCTAATAAAAAAGAGGATATTAGATTCTTGTACATTTACCTATTGAACACACCCTCTGGAAAATCATGTTTTTCCATAATGACCTGACCTTTGCTAGGATATGAAAAATGTATGTTTTAAGAAGCTGTGGAAAAAGCCATTTGGTTAGTGATTTGGTATTTGCTTGTTGGTTTTCCACCAGGAAGGGTATTCTTTTTATTTAATTTTTGCTCTGGTGGATTTGGACATTTCACTGATGTGACTTTGCTTGTGTTCTTTTTGTTTGATTGTCTTAGAGGACTATCTCACTTCAAAATATTAAGCTTAGTGAATATTTTGAAGTATTTTATATCTGAATCACAGATCTCCAGCCAGTGTTTGCAAGCACCTTAAAGTCTTTTGCTTAAATTATAGGCTGATACTGAGTCTTTTGTTATGTCCATGCCTTTAATTTTGCCAGTGGAATGCATTTAGTGAACTACAGGAAAGAGGATAGGTAACTCTTTGAAAGCAAGTATCAACAAAATTCATTAGGATGCAAAACTAAAAGATCTCTACTAAATCAACTCTTCTAAAATCTTCAAGATTAAGTGTATCATAAGTGACCATTTGTCTTTTTAAGCAGAACAGCAGAACTTTGATGATCCTGAAAGCAAAGTTTTCCATGCTATTGTTATCGCTAACACTGCAATGTGTTGGAAGCTCTAGCCATTCTTCAGTATCAGTTCAGGAGCAACCACAATTCTTTGAGGGGGGGAAAAAAAAAGACAAAAATTCAAATGATAAAAACGCAAACAAAAAAACAAAAGCAATCCTTGATTACACTATTAAAACTTTGAGGCAAAGACTTCAATATGACATGGGGCTTGCAAGCTTCACGTACATTGACAAAATTGCATTAAAAAAATTTGGAACCCCATATAGCCATTGTGATCTTTTGAAGGTTCAGAGAAAGCATAAACACTCTAACTTACCTTTGACACAGCTCAGCTCATCACCTCTGTCAATAAGAAGATATCTGGGACTTTCAGGAAACCATGGCAGGAATACAAGTTGGGCAAATGCTGGGAAACAGCTGCTGGATAGCAACAAAGGCCAATACGTTTCTCCACCTAATAATTCCCTGGAGGAAGTGTGGAAAAGGAAGAAAAAAAAATCAAGTAATTAGCTAATGGTGACTATTTAGAAGACTGCTGGGAACAAGATGTTTCTCCCTTGAGAAAAGTTTCTCTGTAACCAGTTACCTACTTTTTGTGAACCTCAGCAGAAAGTTTGGAAAGTAAAGAGATGAGCAACACTGCCTTACTCCTGCTTACTGCTGTGTTGGTCCTAAGCATTATTTTCAGGTTTGCCAAAGCAGTGCTTCCTCGTAGCATGGAAAAGTGAAAACATAAGGACCACACCTTAAGGTCAGCAGCAATATATCTGCTTTTGATAACCATAGAATAATTTACGTTAGAAGAGAACCCAGGAGGTCATCTGATCCCACCTCCCATTCAAACTGATCTGATGAGAAGGTGTATTTAAATAGAAATTAATCATTAAAATTGGTATAGCTAGAGTCAGCAGAATGATGCATTATGGGCAATACAAACTTGTTAAAATAGAAATTGTATTGCATTTTAAATAGTGCTCCTAGCTTTAAGTAAGGTAAGATTATAGAGCCTGAAGTTTGTCTCCTACTTTATTTCGTAGAATCTGGTAGGACTTCATGCCTGAAGTATTCAGCAAAAGAAGTTAGTTAAGAAAGTGGCAATATAGAAAAAGAAAAGGAAGTCCAGTGGCTCTTAGTACTGGCACAGAGGAACAACAGATGATATGCTGTTTTTCAGGGTATTAGCAGTGGCTTTCAGGGCAGTTGGAAGCTTCCAGCAGACTTCATGAAAGAAGCTGTTCATTTTGAGGTTGTACAGTCTCCATTCTTGGAGGTTTTCAAGACCCAACTTGATAGAGCTGTTAACAACCTGGTCTGAGCTCAGAAAGGCCAAGGAACAGCCATAGCGCTAAAATGCATAAATTAATAGCCTTTGCTCTCAGTCCGGTCTTACGAATTCTTTTATGCCCCACTGTCTCCAGCAAGAAACTGGAAGAAACACCAGTTCAGCATAACTGTACTTGCTTTACTGAAGCTGTTCAGGCTGATCCATCTAATCTGAGAATACCTCCATAGGGAGACAGTATAGATGGTTTGCAATAGTAGAATTAAGGTGGTGAAAGCAGGGTTTTCTTCCTACAGGTAGATCTTCTGTATGAAGCTGATTCACTAATGCTACAATGACTGCTTTGCAGGGAGCTGCGGGGAATTGAAACTCTGTGTATGTGATTAATACAAGGCACACAAAAAATTGTATTTCTAACCTCAAACCAATTATTTGTCCTGTCAGAATCCCTCCAGTCAGAAAGATGGAACTGCCCATGGCCATACCACCTCTAAGATGCTTTGGGGCAACCTCCCCAAGATATAGGGGCTGCACACAGATGCCAATACCTGCAGAGAAAAGAAAAAAACATTTTTCTTTGAATAGATTAAATCTTACTAGGTTTTCACACAGTTCGTGGCAGTCAGCATGTACCCTGGATTTCTATGCTCAAGAAAGTTTTTTTCCTTTACCATATTCTGTTTATTGAATAATACTGAGGCACCCTTAATGAAATATTGGTTTATTTTGGATTCTTTTCAACTGTCCTCTCTATTTCCTCCTAGAACTCCAAAGGTTCTTCATAGGCCTGTAAGCATTCTGGTTGATTTTATATTCAGCTTGCAGGATCAAACATCTGTTGTGACAAAGAGCTTCTTTTAAAGCATACAGAGCTATGAATTTATCCTTGGAAACTTGGAATAGTTTCTTCTGAATTTTGTTGCATTTAAAGGACTTTCCACAGGAGGCTGTATCATCGAAGTTATTTTGCCCATCACCCTGATTCGAGTTGCCTTGATCTGCTTTTACTTGGCTTTTGCCTCTTATGTTCTTCCCAAACTATTGTTACGAGAATTCCCTCAACCAGCTCTAGAGCTTTTTCAGTTCCTGCAGTAATACCACAGCCCACTGCTGAAACTTGTGACAGAATACCACCATTACTGTAATCATTATTGCCCTGACACCACCAGAGATATGGTTCTCCATGCCTTTACTAACATGCCATATTACACTAGGTCAGCATTACAGCACTTCCACAGTCTTTTTAGTCTCTAGATTTTGCTTTGAGAAGGGTTACTCAATCAAAACACATAAGAAATAAGATTTTTTCTGATCTCTCCATGAACTTAACAGCCTTTGGATTCTAATTTAGACAGCAGAGTATTTTTGTCATCATATCCACAAAGCAGCATACAAAGATGAATCATGCTACGTACAGAATCAGCAGTAATGATAAATTATCATTCACTATAGTTTATTGAAAGTAGGAACAGAAATTCATTTACCTGAATTTATGCCAATCAAAAACCTGCCAATAATCAATAGCTCAAACATTCCTGTAGGAAAACTGATCCCCATTAAAATGGAGCCCAGTATTGCTATGATATTGTTCATCAAAAGAGCTCCTTTTCTAAAGAGGAAAAAAAAGAAAACATCATGGATATATGGAGTAATGTGGTTTTTAAAACCTTTTCCTTTCTGATAATGTGGAAAGAAGGGCTTTGTACTGAAGACGCACTCTATTCACTGGAATCTAGCTAATAGAACTATTTACTCACATTTAAAAATAAAGTCCAAATGTAAACATAAGGCATAAATACAATAGAAATGCTTAACAAAGTAGTGGTGTGTTTGTGTTCGTTCATGCTGTATCTACATGGAATGTTTATGAAATGTTACAAATTATGCAGCATGAAGGCTGTAAATGCGTGTATGGGGAAACGGTGTTTCATGCCATACAGCATGTGCATACTTCTGCTTAGATATCAATAAATTTAATGGAAGGGCTGGACTGGAAGACTATAAATCAGCATTCTTCCTCTTTTAAAGCAACATGGGAATAAACTGTAAAATACTGCTAGAAAACTGCTACCTAGTGAAAACATTTATAATTACCTAAGGTACATTTTCTCTCATTCTTTTTCTATTTATTTACATTATATTACAGTGAGAAAGTATAAAAAGAAAACATGCTATATCTCTACTTGCTTCCACAACTCACCTGCCTAGCCGGATTGCCATGCTGCCTCCAATAAGGGCTCCACACAGGCCTCCAAGTGAAAATATAGAAGCAATGACAGACCAGAGAAAAGTCAGCAAATCTGGATTTAGCTTCTTGTGATAACGACTCATCCAGGTTTCATTTAAGAAGCTGTGTATATGCTGCAGTATGAAAGAATGAGGAATGTGTAGCACTATGTGTAAGCCCTATAGCGTAGCGCTATAAATAATTTTCATCTAAATCCTGAAATCCCATTCTGGGAGCTAACAAGAGGCATCTATCTTAGTGGCATTATATTAAAAATATTAACGACTAGCAGAATCATCTCTGACCAGAATACCATTTCCTACTCCCCATACACCTCAAAGACTGCTGAGTGGCTTTCCTTTGGTACCTTATCTCAGGAGAGTCTATATTCCACGAGGGACACATAACCTTTCCATATACTGCTGGGATAGAGCTTTGAGGTCCTTCTAAACGAAAGGGGGACAGGGGAGATGGGCAAGCCCTACCAGCTTTTAGCAACACCTCACAGAAAAGAGGTCTCAAAAATCTAACAGATCCTACTGCCAGGAAATTCATCCTGACATTTGTTTTAAATTTTGCTTTTAGTGTAACCCAACAATTCATAGTAAAATCCCCTTTTTCAACTCATATTTTCCTCCTCCTTTCTTAGTGTCTTCATGGGTCAGTACTCTCAAACTGTTATTCTACATGCTTGATTTTGTAAAATTTGCCTACACTCTTGAACTGACATGCATCTGCAATTACAGACTCATGTTTCTAGCCAGCAAACAAAGATTTAACACATGAACCAACTTCCTGGACACTCTCCATTTCCAGCATATGACATCTTCCTTCATGATCAGCTTATTTTAACGTTTGTAAAAAGCATACAACGCTATAGCAAATTCATTCTTCACAGCTGGATAAGAAAATAAATCAGCTGACAGCAGAAAATGATATCCATCACTTTCATAAGATCATTAGCTCAGTTCCTCTTGAGTCAGACATAAAGTATGCAAAATCCTCAAGGCCATGGCAATGGATGCAAAACTAACAAGTGGGTGGAAACGCCTCAGATACAGACTCAGACATCACAGATCCAACTTTTTTCGCTCTCTAAAAAGATCTTTCTCAATATGCTGTCTTGTAATAGACTGCTGCAACTATCTTTAATGTTCTTGGCTACAGTAGTCAGAGGTATTAATGGAAGATGTTACTTATTCATTCAGTTAATCCTTCAAAAACAGACTTTCAAAGAGGTATTTAGGTGGCATGTTTTGTCGCTTTTATCAGACATGGAATACCTCTAACGGGAGATATTCAAACAACAAAGTCTTCTGAAACCCTTTAGGAAATCAACAAGAATCCTTCCTACGAGAGGAAATCTGCTTTGGTTCCCACGGCCATCACAGTCAAAGTGCATTTGGCCTCCCAGTCCAGTGCAACAGAATACCTCCCTTATGATAAAACAACCCTGTGAACAACAAGACAATATTTTACCTGGGTGGGTGCATTGATAATGGAAACATTATACCCATATTGAAAGGTCCCTCCAATTCCCACAGCACAAACAGACAGAAGTAAGGTCCAGCTGGGGAGCTAGAGAACAAAAGAAAGTAACAGGGGCATGAAAAGGGATAAGACCTGGAACTCACACACATATTCTGTCTAGAAGAAAATCATAGTGGAAAAAAAATCACACAGTTATTTTTGAGCAGTGAAAGTATTTGGTTATAAAAACTATACAACTTCGCAAACATCTGCAGAAGGAGAAACATTTCACGTTGACTTTGGCCATGATCACTGGCATCTTTGAGAGATGAAACAATGAGAAGTTTCCAGATTAAACGTGGGCTACACAATCATTTTATATCTGATGGCATATTTACTGAACTGTGTAGGCGCTTTTTGAATGAACCATGCTGCTCATGGTGTCCATTTTTTATGAAAGAATGTCAAAACTGCTAATGCTTGGTGCTAAAGGCACAATGAATCAGTGTGAGAATTAACCAAGTCCCAAATTATGTAACTCACATTCCATCTAGATGTAAGAAACAAAAATATTTACCCCAACAAGACTCTATGTTGATTATTAAATGTCTACAGGTTAGCAGGTGCTAAACCTTAATACCTTGAATTACAAAACATCGTGCATTGATAACAGTATTCAATCCAAAGTTTATTAGCATGTGTTTATTTTTTCAGATCTGATGACCTGAAGTTACATTCTTAAATCAATATTTAGCCATGTTTTTTATCTTCTATTTCCTTGATGCTCATCTGTGACAGTAGATTCTTATGAGATGTTGCCATATGCCCTCTATTTCCAATTACTAATGAGAAGTGGTAATTCTGGAACAACTCCTTGCAAAAGAGTTTGGAGTTCTCAAGACTATTCTGCTCTTTCCAACACCCAGAATGCATGAAGGGGATCAGTTTTCTGATAGAGCCCATTGGTGACTTCCACTGAAGTACAACTAGATCAGAGAAAAAGCAGTGTTGATCAAATATCAATTTACTTCTCGTTGAGAAGAATTTTCTTCGACATAATCACTTGTTAAATAACATGACTGCTTGCCTTAACTCTTCCATGCCCATATTATCTTTTTGTACCAACCAGAATGAAATTTTATGGTTAACACTTAATTCTAGAATAATCCAATATCAAGATGTTCCTGCAAAGATCTCCTACATTTAGCAAGGTCATTGTTTTAACCTACATAATATGACCACAGACAATCAAAGCATGCTTAACATGGAATAAATAAGAAATAACATCGTCCTTATCAAGACCAATGAAAATGCAGCAGCACTGACACAGTAGCAACACCAATCACATGCAGAAGTGCAAATCTCATGAATTCTGCACAGAAATAGAAGACGGGACCCATGGATTTGATTTCTGTCTTTGCCACTGACCGTTTGACCGTTTGACCTGAACTAGCCACTTAATTTCCCTGCAACTCAGGTTCCTGCTTGGCAGAATAGATGGTTAAAACTTTTTGTTAAGAACTTCAAGCTCTACTGGGAGGAATAATTAAGAATTATTATTATTTTACAATTACAAGAAAGCACTTTTCTACATTACTTTAAGCAATGCCGTTACCTTCTAATCCTAGTTAAAAATAGCACAGGAGCCTTATTTTTCTCTCCAAAAATATCTTAGGTTTATTTAATATCGGACCAAGAGCTAAACAATAAAACAGTGAAAAGATATCACTTAAGGGGAAAAAAAAAGAAAAAAGAAAAGCAAACCCAGAAAAATTAACACATATCATGTAACTTCTATTTTGTTAGGATACCTCCATTCTTCTTCCTGCTCAAATCAGTCTGCTCATTACCCTCACATGCTGTGTCACATGGGAGCTTGGGCCCGGACTTTTCAGAGCAGACAACAGCCTTACCTGTTCTGTGAGCCGCTTAACTCATGACAGCTTATGAGCACTTTCAGCTCGCTTCAAAGCATGCCAGAAACAAACTTACACTCAGTGTAAAAACATAAGAATCGGAAAATGTGCTTTTACAGCTCCCATTTTATAACACAGCTAGGAGTCACAGGAAAATATAAAACTTCACAAGCTTGATTATTTAATGTAATTTTGATTTTAAACTTAAATGTGAAACAACCTGAGATTTTCAAACGCGCGAATCGTTGAAGTCACAAACTCTCCGCAGGAGCCATCCTTGCGGGTCAGGACGGTTCCGCTTACCTTGCGCTGCGTGCCAGACCCTCTCAGCAGGGGCTGGTACTCCATTCTCAGCACGGGCTGAATTACATTTCCTTTGTAAAGCTTAGTAAACTGCGCTACGGGAGTAAGAGGTGCCAAAGAAACGAAGCTCCTGTCCCACAGGACACAGGGCAGGGGCCTGCGTGCCGGCGCCAGCCACCGGGAACTCCCTCGGTGGTTCACGATACCCTCACGGCAGCAACACCGACCTCCGTAAGCTCCGCCGCGCCACGGCAGCACGGGAGTAACTCAGGACAGAGCTCTGCGGGAGCCCGTAACGCGGGGGGAGCCCGTAACGCGGGGGGAGCCCCTCCGCGCGGGGCGCCCCGGGGCAGGAGCCGCGCCCGCGGCCGCCCCGGCCAGAACCCCCGAGGAAAGCGGGGCAGTTACCTTGCGCCTCGGCGGCATGCTCGGGCCGCGCGGCTCCGGGCGGCAGGACGGCGAGCAGCCAGACTAAGCTCCTCATCTGACCGGGATTTGGCCGCGGCGGCAGCCCGCCCCGCCCGCGGCCTGGCGCCGGGCCGAGGCCAAACGCGCCGTGCCCTCGAGGCTCCCCGCGGCCGCCGGCTCTGCGCGCTCCCTGCGGCCCGGCCGGACAAGGCCGCGGGGCTCCCCGCCAGCCCCCTCACCCGCCGCCTGCGCAGCCGGCGCGGCCCCGGTGCCACGCCCAGGCCCGGGCTGCCCCGCGGCTACGGCAACGCCACAGCCGTCGCGCCGGCCCGGCCTTCACACCCCGCAGGCGGCAGCCTCCCCCGGACTACGGCTCCCGGCGTGCCCCGCGGCCGCCACCCGGAACTACGGCTCCCGGCGTGCCCCGCGGCCTCCGCCCCGAACCGCCACTCCCGGCGTGCCTCGCGGCCGCCACCCGGAACTACGGCTCCCGGCGTGCCCCGCGGCCTCCGCCCCGAACCGCCACTCCCGGCGTGCCCCGCGGCCGCGCTCCCCAAGCGCCGCGAAAGGCCTGGAAGGAGCTGGGTGCTGGCGGCGGCGTCCCGCTCCGGGCCTGGCCCGGCGCGGCGGAGAGCGCGGCGCGGCGCGGGCGGCTGAGCGAGCCCGGGGCGGCGCGGCGCGGCGGAGAGCGCTGGGCGGGTGAGCGGCTGCGCGGCGGCCCGAGTGCGGCGGGCGGTGCAGGGCTCCGGGGCGGCGCTGCCCGCTGCGGGAGCGCCTCGGCTGGGGCGGAGCCGGTGGGAGGCGGCGCGGCCCGGTCGGGTCGGTTCGGGTCGCCGGTGGCCCCGCGCGCGGGCCGCCTCCATGTCCCCTCTCTCCCGGCAGCAGGAGATGGCGGCGCTGGGCAGGCCCTGCCGGGGCGTCCCTGCCCCGGCCGCGGAGCGCCCGCCGGCCCCGGCCGCCGCCCCGGACCGCCACGGCCCGCCGGGAGCGGCGTGGGCCGGCCTGCAGCCCGGAGCCGTCGGCCTCGAGTCGCTGCAGCCGCGGATGGTGATGATGGCGGGGAACGGGGACGGGACCGGCTGCGCCCGCGGCTGCGGCTCCGCCGACGTGCGGCTGCGGAACAGCTTCGACCTGGCCTCTCTAGCGGCTGTCGGGAGCTACAACGAGGCCTTGGCTGTTGCTCCGGTGGGTTCCTTCACGAGCGCGCAGCGTCCGCCGGGCTCACTCCAGCAGCACGGACACAGCCCGTGAGTACAAAACGCTGAGCAGAGGAGGGAAACGTGGCTTGGTTGCAGTAGGCCTGTGCAATCTTTAAGTTTTCTTTTCAAAAAAGACCATAACTCGTGCTTTTCTAGTATTCCACTGCTTGTGCAGTGTTGGAATCGCAGGAGTTGTCCTGTTGCCTTGGCGTTTATTGGTGGGGGATACTGGAAGGAGTCTTCTAGAGAGGAAAGAAACATGGTCACGTTTAGCTAGATCTTGATGTGCTTGTAGATTCTTATGTTTCTGTTTTACTTGCTCTTTTTTCTATGTGAGCACGAAGTATTTGTATGAAGACAAAAACCGTGATGCAGAATTTTATTGTTTGATCACATTTAATTTGAGTATGTCACTGTGCGACTGTATTTAGAGACTGAAGTTGGATCACGTGTTGCTTCTTGAAGCATTTGAATTTTAGAAAAAATCAGTCTCACTCACTATGGAAAAAACAAATACCATACAGGAAGAGAAATTACCATGGAATTCAGCTCAGAGAACTGAGTAATTCCACCCTTCTTTGACTTTCTTTGGAGCAAACTGGTCATTTATTATCCAAAATTTCTACTCCCTTCACAGCTGGTGATACATTATGAGTTGCTCTTAGCATTGTTCAAGCTGTGAGTGAAATTCTCAGAGGGAGAAAAGTATTATTTGAAAATCGCAGTGTCCCTCATTATTATTGTCCCTTAAATTACCAGCCAAATAACCACTTGCTTTCTTTTTGCAGTGCCTCTGTTCGCTGTGGAAAGAAGCATAAACTAGAAGAAGAGGCAGAAGGGTAAATTAAATTTGTCTTCTATAGCCTGACACCTTAACTTACTTTTTATTTTCTGTAAGGATTTCGGTGCATCTCATCTACAAGATACATATGAAAGGAACCTCTGTCATTGTCTCTGTTTGGAGAGTTCTCCCCCTGAATTGCAGATACAAACCCAAATGCATTTTATTTACCTAATTATTTGTGTAGCATTGATTTTTTTTTTTTCTTTCCATGGGTACCTGCATTTTAGTAAGAGGAATGTTGGTGTACGTGCTTTTGGAGAAAGAGATTTAATTTCCATAGTGTGTCAATTCTATTGAAATGCGTATGACTTTCTAAAATATTCTTTTCCTGTAAAATACAGGAAACAATTCTCAATACAATTTCTCTTTTGTCAATTGTAAATTGGTTTTGTTTCCTAGTTGTCCTGTGAGGAAGAAGAGGCTGACAGGAGCCAAAAATTCCCCTTTGAATCCCAACACTGAAGAATGGATTCTCTGTGCAGGTCAGCAGGCAGCTGGGGAGGTAGCAAGTCAGTGTGGTGGCAGCCGTCCTGAAGCTGCCATGTTAGAAATTCCCGGTGAAGAAATGGATCAGACAATGGGGGAACAGCAATGCGAGGTTGCTCGCAGGAAGCTTCAGGAAATTGAGGACAGGTAAATGCAGGGATCGAGTAGATGGGCTTTGCTGAGCTTTCCCTTTTCTGCTGGGCATTGAGGGGTAATTAGCATTGAGCAGTGTGACAACACTGCTATAAGTCTGAGATGAACCTTTTGTTCAAGTGATTTCTTTTTAGGCTCCCTATGGTCTTACGCCTCTTGGGATTAATGCTATGATCTGAACTTGAGGGTTATAGAGCAAGAGACACTGAATAAATAACTACCTTTTTAAAATTATCATGCAGCATCATAATATCAGGGTGGGTTTTGTATGCTCTTTTGTGAGTATCCAAAGCTCAAACTTTAACTGATGTAGTCTGCTTAGGTTTGAGCTCGTCATTTTCTCTGCCAATTGCACCTTGTTCTGATTAATTCTTCTAGATGCTCAGGATAGAGGTGAAGTTATTAGTATACAGAATAGCAGGAACCAGTGAGATCTTTCTGCATGTATGCAGTAAGACAGGGATTCCTCTTGTAGTTAAATGTCAGGTGCCTTGATATTGGGATAATGGGGCAGCTATGGGCAGTCACTTAATAAATGTACTGTGCATTCAGCTCTTGCCTTTGAAAGGTTTCTGAGAATGTCATGTGTATTTATCAGTTGATCACAGTTGAGCTAGTATTCCAAAATATTCCAAAGTGACCCCTGCAAACAGTTATTAGAAAAGCCAAAAGTTATAGAAATTAGAACTAAAGATGTTTTTAGGCGACTACTCCATAGGCAATGTTGGAAAGGATGCAAGGTACTGTTAGACAATTTTAATATTTTGTGGGCAAATCAGAGTAGTAACACTTGTCTTACCATCTGGTTATATCTACATTACAAAGTTTGCTTTAGCTCTCTCAGAGGACTGTTATCCGTCCCTCCCAGCTACTCTGTTAAATTTTCTTTAAAAGGTCTATCAGAAACAAAGGAGTTGCCTTAAGTTTGTTCTAAATGCTTGACCTTTAAGGACATTGCATCAATTTCTCTGGGATTAAAATGACATAAAAAGTGTAAGAACTGTATTCGGTAGCTTTTCAGTAATTCTCAAGGTTAAGACATGGGGAGTTGAGAAAGTTAAGCTGCTGCATAAATAAGATTCATTTTCGTAATATGACTGAATTGTACACTTTCCCCTGAAATGAATTTGTTTTCTTTCTCCTAGTGTATGTCTGCATTGCGTACTGCTGGACAATGCAGAGATAATAAAGCTAGCTCAGGTACCAGAAGTGGCATAGCTGCTCAAGTGGCTTATGTTGCAACACTCATTCTTAGGTTAAATTGGCCCAAGAGAGACTCATGTTAACACGGCCCCGCTGCTTCTGGTACCCAGCCTAGGTCAGATATCTACACTGCACAATGCAGTGCGTGTAGATATAACTGTAGTCTGCAGTGGATGTGCCTATTAACAGTATGCTCAAAGGTGTTTATTTCCCTCTTCCCCCTCCATTCCTAGGATAATTGATGAAGATGAGGAAGTTCATGCTGATGGAAATATTAGCAATCTGCCCACTCTTATCCTGTCAGATACCCTTAAAAAAGGGATGAAGAGGGATTTTGGTGAAGTCCTGACAAAGAAAATAATAGAATCTATGTAAGTTCTGGAGGAAATCATGGTGCTATGTAGCTAACATATGCGAATTGAAAGAGAGACCCAGTCTCTTATATTTGTGGAGATGTCCTTTATTACTGCATGATGCAGCCAGCATTGTATAACACACCATTCATCTGGTCAAAAATAGGAAAAGCTATCTTAATGTAAAACAGAAGTAAGTGTAACTATAGCAGTCATCAAGCTGTCTGTTTTGTACTCCTCATTTGTATGGAGTGAAATATGTTGAGTGCACATACATGGCCTGATTTTTATGTATGTGTTCTTCCAAAAGAAGGAGGTCCTGAAGTGTGACCAACAGTGGTCATTAAGTTTGGTGCAACAGAAAAGAAAATTTTATTGAATACAGGGTTAGAACTAGAAGTAATGGAACTAGTTAAGGAAGAGGAAATTTAGTAGGAAAAAAACTGGTATGTGCATTCTGAGACATAGTTCCAGGTTAGCACAAAGGATGAAGATACTGACTGGTCTTCTGCATTTAATGGTTGTGATTGGAGAACTTTAATTAAACTGAGACTCCATCCCTTCTAGGAGCCGTCCTTCTATGGAGCTGGTGCTTTGGAAACCTCTTCCTGAATTTCTCACAGATAAACTGACGTCTGTTTCTGTTGAGAACTTCAAGCAGCAGAGTACAGAAGGGTGTCAAGCTAAGCAGTCACCACCAGGAGCTGCTTTTCACCCACAGACTGACTCATTCCCTGAACCACAACAGACTGCAATGTCTCCAAATTTGTATGATAGTTTGGGGATCCCTGGGTGTGCAGAAGAAGAAATGGAATTGTAGATATCAGATTTGAGACTGGAAGTGGTGACCTTCTGATGTTTTTTATTGCTTTTTTAATTCCCTGTTTATTTCTGGTTTGATGCGTGAATCTGGAGTTTTATTTTCTTGTTTGTTTGTTTGTTTTCTCCTAGTAACAATCTTATGAGTATAATTGGCCAGATGCAACTTTAGGAAATTGAAAAAAGACTTCTGTAGTGTAGTCTGTTAAATACACTTTTTCTTTTTTTTTTCTTTTTTTTTTTTTTGAGGCGGAAATCCAGAGGCCTTTGGAACACGGAAGTAGCTTCCCATATTGGTTAATGGGGAAATATCCTCTTAATTGTCCCTGGTAAAGTATGTAATGCAAATTCTGAATGTAACCGTGGCTCAAGCCACACCTTTCACTTACTGAGCCATAGAGACTTTGATGCATATACTGTGCTTTGTCAGTTAGTTCCATCTGAATTACACAATGGTATTGAAAGAAAGGAATACTTCTGAGTCTGGTCACAGCTTTTTTTTTTTTTTTTTTAAGAAAAAAGCAATCCCTGTGAAAATACAACTTTTTTACACAATTGTTACTTCATATGAGGCTGGTTTGCATTTGATTTAAACTCAAATGTAGAAATGATACATTCTGCACTATGGTAGGGAAGGAATGTCATAGTTGGGTATAAGCCTCTTGCTTTGTAAAAAGTAATTTTGACTACTAACTTGCAAGATAACTCCTAACATTAGTCCTCTTTGGTTCACTGCCCTGTAAAATTGTAGTTGTGGGTTTTCGATGCCCCCCTCCCCTTTCAAATGATGCAAAGTCTAGAGAAGAGTATTTCCCAGCCAACTGATTCACATTTTACATTGTGCCGTGATTTTGTTTATATGCATTAAGTTGAAAAGTCAATTGACTTTTTCAGTGTAACTTTTGATGAAATAAATGGTATGCTTTAACTTTGATAAACATAGTAAGTAAATCAGATAACAGGGAGCTGCTTTTTGGGTAAGGAAGGTTAAATGCTGCCTACCATATACAACTAAGTCCCAAACTTTAAGTGTGATTGGTGGTAAAGTGAGGAAGATACTTGCCTTCTTCCTGAGTGAAACTAGACTTGCAGTCTAAGTCAGAACATGTGCCATTAACAAAATGCCACTTAGTTAATACAGACTTATGCCGAAAGAATTTATCTCAGTTTATGGTGTTAGGAAAGGAACTGTCAATGAGTTATTACTTGCACCTTTCCTCAACACATAACACTTCTGTTATGCTTAAAACCCTTAACCAAAGCAAAGAATCTTCTGTTCAGTCTCCAAGCTTTCTCAGAGATGTCTGAATTGAGACTTTTCTTAAGAAATTCCTTTCCTAGTAATAGGTTCTGCTGGGAGTGTTACCATCCCAGTCTGCTTTTGACTTCCATCTGACATAGAGAAGCAGATACATTGACCTTTCAGTAATGCAACTGTTTGCATGAGAAAATCATCTGTACTCTCTTCGCACAGCTTCTTGATAATCTTTGTGATTTTTTTGTTTGTTTGTTTGGGTTGGGTTTTTTTGCTGTTGAATAACCCATAGTTGATAGTTTAAAATCAAGCTTCCCTCTCTCGGTTGACAGCAGAAGCTTCTTTATTGGAAAGATATCTTTTGACAGGGATGTTTGGGTCAAGGGAGAGGAGTCCTGCATTTGTTAAATCCTGTCTGTCTTGCCGCTCTTGTCAGAGGTTGTGTAAAATTTGCTGTCTCCTGCTAAAAGATTTCAGAACTGCACTAAAATCATACCAACATTTGATTAGGTATTAGTCTGGAAACTGGTGTGCAACTTTACCATTCTGGAACTTATATTAAATTGCAGAATGTGTGCAGCTTTTTCCTTTTAGTCTCTGCTATAAATCTCTTGCATGTACTGCGTAAAATTTCTCATGTGAGTATTGTTAAACTGCTGAACTTGCTTAAAATATGCAGCCTTCGACTTGCTGTTTTGCTCGAGTATAATGTAAAGCAATGCAGTTCGGAGAAGGCTGTAGTCACTAAGGGTAGAAAATATGATGCCTCTAAATACCTGACTGTTTTTAAGTTTGCAGGATTATAGGGAAGGTTCAAGGTTGGGACTTTACCTGATGGCTCTGATCCTAAATGACCTGAAAAGAAAGGAGAAAAAATTAAAGACTTGATGAAACCATCTCAACAACACTCGAATTACGGCAGAGGATGTGGAAAACTGTGGGAGGCCTAAATGTGAAATCTAGATGCAGAGTTTTTTCCTTTTAAAATGTTAAATAACAAATTGTTTAAATTGCAGGGGAACAAATTTATGTGGATGTCTTTTTAAAATGATTTTTTCCTGTTACATTTGTACTAAAGGTTGACTATCAGCAGAGTATTTCTTCTGTTAATCCTTTGATGACAGTTAAGCATCACTGACGCCTGTCATTCTGCCATCTGAAACAAGAACTTAGCAGTGAACTATTGATGAAGACCGTGAGATTGGGGAAAAAAATGAAGTTTGCTTTAGTACAGATGTTTATTTTGAGTCTTTCACAATTCATTTGTGCTCCTGTTTTAGAAGGGAACAGCTAAATCTCTTAAGTTGATTGGGGGAGGGGAGAAGAGTATGAGTAGGAATCATTATTATGTAGGAGGATTGAGCAAATTTTTTGCTCTAACAATGAGTTGGAGAGTGTAAGGGAGGGGAAGGCTACTGAGTGATTCCAAACTTCTGCATTTGTGACAGTTCCATTTGTTGCTGGCTTCCTTAAAAGACTTTTATTAATTCTGTTTACAAGCAAGATGGCACATGTGATGCAGTATTAGGAAAATCTTTATCCTTTATTTTTAAATATAGAAGATCTGATCCTGGTCTGTTTTCTCTTGGGACCAACTCACCCTTTGTATGTCAGTTTTCAATAAATTTTTTAGAATATTTTTTAGATGGCTGTGTTTCATTCTTAATAGAGGTGAAGATGAAGATTGAGAGAGTATGTCCGGTCCTTTTTATGAAGGTAAAATACTATTCTGGCCTCTGGCCTAGAAAAGTTTTTAATTTAACCACATATTCCCAAGGACATGTCACTTTCCTCAGCAGTAGGGTAGAAAAAAACTGAAGCTGCAGGCAGTGAAGAGTGCCTATAGATGGGTCATGACCTGAGGGCCTCTGGGAAAGCAAAGGGACACCAAGAGGTGTTGCGATAACTTTTGTTTTCAAATCTTTCATTTTACTTTACACTGAAATTAGGAATGCCTAACTTGGCTAGCTCTGTCTAAAATCAAAAAATCTTTGAATGAGAAGAGTTTTAAAACAAATCCAAATTTTAATAGGATGTATTATTGGTATGTAATGCTTTGCCCTCTTTTAACATCTTCTGTTCAAGAGTTTTTCAAGCAGTTCACAGGATATATAAATGTGTATGCCATATCAGTACTACCTTTGCTTTCAAAATGAGGGAAATCACACATCAGATTTATTTAAAAAAAAAAAAAAAAAAAAAGGTTTCCAGGTAGAGTCAAACACGGACTCACTTAAATTGTATTGTGGATTTAAAAAAGACTTAAATACTTCTCCAGTGCAGGGAGCAGGGCAGAGGAAAAAAATAGTGTAAAAACCAGCCCATTTAGGATTGTGTACAGAGCTCTCAGCTGGCTGAGAGTCTCATGGGAATGTGGCTGTCAAGTTGTGGAAATGGGAGGATTATTTCATTTACAGAGCCAACTCTGTGGACAGAATTTATTTTGGCAGGGAGCTGGAGCTGGACTTGCAATTGCTCTAAAGCTTGTCTTGTATCAGTTTGCTATGGCAGATGTGTTGCTTCCATCACAGATAGTTTGTAATCGACTGCAGATGCAACACAGATGTGTGCTGGGTCTCGTTCCCTATTTGCTGTAATGCAAGTGGACTTACTTGTATCTCAGTAGAATGTGGGACTCCAAAAAATAATTTAGAGCAATCAGAAAGTAGTCATCTTAAGGAAGCATGCTGTAAAGGTGACATCCCTCAAAGCATGTATTACTCCCCCCCCCATCCTCTCCACACACACACGCTTTGGGTTCAGTTTAAGTTGACTCCCCTCATCCACAGGAAAATCTCAGATAAAGACCATCTCCTGCCACTATAAATTCTCACGCTTTAATCTGTGGATGTTGATGTACTATCTAAATGCATAAAACCCTGTGGTGCCTTAGCTCCTATGCTGACTTGACTCCATTAAAAAATATTAGTGCTAATGGAAATTCTGAATATCATTAGGCTTCCAGATGCCTAATTCCTCTGAAGAAATATCTGTGTGCTTTTAATGGGAGAGATCTTAGTAAGAGATAACAGCTTGCAATTTAAATTTACATTGGAACCTGTACTGACAGTAATTCTTGATAAAGCATTCCAGGAAATATATGTGGCTGTAAACTTCAAAAAGGGAAACAAAGAGGTGTAAATAATACTTAGCTGAAGTTTTCATCTATTGCGTTTAACAAGGTTTGTCTGTGAACCTATTAAGAGAAGTTCATGTTCCAAATACGATGGGAATGTATCCGTAACAGAACTGCTCTTTGAATTTTTTTAGATCTGTTTAAAATGTTTGTTGCTTATAGAGACATAAAATGTTTTCATCTGTAAGGTAAGTGAAATGATATGTCTCTGAAAGTGTATGCTCATGCTTACGAAGCATGCAATACTGCAACTGGGCACTGGATGGCGGTGTTGGCAGCATTTTAATTTCTAAGTCACAGCTGGGAAATTACTGGGTTACCAGGGTATTGGAGCAACTTTCAATAGAAAACATTGAGGATTATTTATTGCACTTAATCTTGTATGACCTTTCACAATTCATTCAATGCATGGTCACAAATGGTGCTGCAGTGGCTGAACAGGATTGGCCTAGGCTTGATACAGGGCTGGACAGTGATTACAGGCACCTACGCTAGCTAGTGGGGTAGAAGTGCTGTACCATGGAGGCGGTTTTGGCAGAAAGGTGGAGAAATTACACGTTGTCAAGCCATGCAGAGCAGCCCGTTGCAGGGAAGAAGAGAAGGCCAGCGGTGAAGTGATGATGTCCCCACCTTGAGGAGTTTCTGACCACAGGGCACAAGAACTGCTTTTCCTGCCTGCTGGGGCAATAGCAGAACAAGCTGCAGTGGAGGTTTTTCCTGTAGTAGATTAAGGCAGGTTCCTGCTACCGTATCACTCACTCCCAGCCCACTCTTCTCCTTTTGCCTAGTTGTATCTGTAATAGCAAAAGAAAGATTCTGAGGATTGCAGTATTCCAGTTCAAAGTGATAACTGGCAGCTGCTGCAATTAAGGTAGAGAAAAGGGGATCTGAACCACCATTGCTTCCCCTCGCTACTTTGGTAGCAGCCTTTGCTTTAAAGCACTTGGCTGCTTTAGGGCAGGCTCTGAAGTTGACTTCAGTTTACAGGAGCCCTAAAAAGCTTACCTGTGCAGCTATCAAATTGTATGTTGCCCAAAATGCTGGTTAAAACCACCATTAACTACTTTAACTTTTTAAATTGCTTTGATTCATTAAAGTTACAAGCACTGAACTCTTGTACCGGTGGCTCAGAATAACTGCCGTAGCAAGAGCTTGTCCAGGAGAAGCTGAGAACTGCATTTTGGCCAGCACAAGAACAAAGGAAAGCAGTATGCAGTAGAGGTATAAATTTTTGGATTCTGAATGTTGTCTGAAGCAGTCCTTTACGAAACTGGACTTTCTGGTGGTGATCTTGATGCTGCAGCCCAGGCAAGGCAGAGAATTTGTCCAGGATCTTTTGTGTAGGATGGCCATCTCTTGCATGTATTTGTACTTCTCCGAATGTGCCATTCCTGTACAGCTGTTGGACTTTAACGTCTGCCAGGCATGTGAGCGGTAGCAGTTTCTTTAGTTTTTCACTGGCTTCTATCCTAGAAAACACAACAGCCGAGAGCAGTGCCTAAGCCATTTTCTGTGCAGATGGCTTTTCCAGTTCTTCTCAGGCAGCTGTATTTTTTCTGTGTCTCTGTGAAATTTGGTAATAGAAAGGAAGACAGCTTTGCTTTGGTCTTGGTTTGAGCTACTCTTGTAGAGTCCTTGAAGTTACTTACTACGAAATGTGCATATGATATTGGACAGTGCCATCTTGCTGCTGTATCAAAAGCTGAAGTTAAAATCGTTGCTGCCTGCCTTATTAATTGAAAACAAAGGTCCCACTTTCCCCAAGAAACTTGCTGCAAGTCTGAAAACAGTACAGGCAGTTCTCAGGGGCAGTTTGCTAGAGAGTTTGCATACCTCACCACCTCCTGTCTCCCCCATCCTGTCAGCTAACATTGTGAGGTCTTAACCTGAGCTAATGTGAGAAAAGAACTTTTCTTGAGAATTGCTGTTGTTTAAAAAAACTTCCATGAGAGGGGAAATATAGGTCCAAGCCTATTGTGCAGTGGAATGAGCTGCACGCCTCCACTGTGGCAAATTTTATCCTTCCTGTAGCCTGGAGGAAATTATGTGAAATCTCAGTCCTTCCACAGGTGTTACTTTCTAATACTGAAGAATATTAAAACTGTAAACCATTTTAAACTTCCAAGCTAAGGAACACTGAGTACCGTTTTAAAGAAATAAGAGACTTTCTTACATCTCATTTCCACTGTATTTACATTCATTTTTGAATTTCAGATGGAGTCATGAAAAATTATGACTCACTGTCACTTGCCCATTTGCTTTTCAGACCCACAACAACATACAGGATCCTCTTTTAGTCCAGCTACCTACCTGATCACTTCAAATTTTTACAGTTACTGTAAAAGTTTAGCTTGCTTTTTATTCCAAGTTTCTGCTACATTGCACAGCTATAGTTTTTATTGCAATCCAATATTGAGATAGATGTTTAATTACAGCATTCTAAGTCAAATTTGTAATCTGAAGAAGTCTTGTCACCTCAAAACTTAGTGACCGGTATCCTCCCAGTTATTTTTGTCAAAGTTTAATGCAAGACATGAAACAGCACTGAAACCAAGAACAACACACTAGACTGTACAAACACCTGGACCAGCTCTCATACCCGATTTCAGTTTCTTCCCCCAGTCACTTCAATGCAAGTATTTTTAGTACTGTATTGTTGCAAGTAGATGAGGGTAATGAAACTGCTTTTAGTCATACTATGGTATTTGAAATTAGTCCCTGCAAAACTATTTTTATACTTCAGCAAGTCCTGTGGTAATACAGAATCTGCAATTTTCTGCTCCATAAATGTAAGCATCTCCCTCTGCTTCAGGAATACTAGAAATGCACTGACCTTCAGTCAGGCTGTTCTGCAGTGTTTTTAAAGTGACATTAATTGCCAGCAGAAAGCTGTTACAGTAGTTTCATTCAGGTATCTGAAGCTCCTGCCACCTGCAATCCTTATTCTGGCAGCAGATTTTGCCATAGCAGCACTGGCCATCATCCACCCCCATTCTACCTTGAACAGAGAGTTTGCAACATCAAGTAAGTGCTGTAAGACACAGCAAAGGCTGCTAAAGCACCCAGCTACAAACATGCAGCATGTAAATGCTGCTGGATTGATGCATCAAGGTGGTACAAGAACCAGCCCCAGAAGACCCAATCTCTTATTAAGTTCTACAGAAAGTTTCAAACTCTGCAAGGCCCACATACTCTCCCCTCCCCATGAGACCCAAGACAAAAATAATGAGCTGCATTGCACTTTAATTGCACAGATACATTTAAATATTAAAATGGAAAAAGCAACTCTACATAGCAAATGGAAAACAAGCATTTACATAATAAATCTGTAAGATATACAGACCATTTAGTTTTAACCCAGCTGTCTACACAAACATCCCAAAGCTTTTGGTGTTAGAATTCTCTCTTTTAATAATAAAAAAAATCCAATTTTCAGGTTCTTCCAGAACTGGCAAGCTATTGAGAGAACAAGTTTCATTCCTCATAAGCCAACATTCATTTTATCTTCGGGGCAGGGGGGGAAAGAAGAGAATTTACTTTTCATCTCAGAAGAAATGCACTGGCCATCACTACTAGCATTCAGGGGGAGAAATGAGCAACACTTTTGAAGAAACTTGATTTCCTCCCCCCTCCCTAGAAGGGGCACGTCCTGTTATCCTACCAGTATAGTTATCCGAGGAGAGTTAACACTACCAGTTGTGGCGGAGAGATGAATGAATTTTTTGCCTTAAACATTTCTTGGTGCATGGGGTGCAGGCAGGCCATAACCCCAAACAAGCCATCTGTCCCTGGCGGAAACAGGACTGGGCTGCTGCGACCCCCGAGATGGTCTCCCTGCGACCACCCGGGACACACCGAGCCTGCATTGAACGAGACCACAATCGGGCAGAGACTTTGGGATCCGTTTTTAGCACAACTTCTATAAAACTTGCTTGGCCTGAGTGGCTAAATTTGCTGAAGCCTTAGGCCGCACTCCCTAGTTCAGTGAGAAAGGGCCCCAGAGCTGGTGCAGGCGGGAACGATAAGGGAGTTACCAGCAATTTGCGTTCCTGTGCACTGCTGAAACAGTGCTAATTGCTGGAGTTACCACCTCTTTGTCAAGACCTTGAGAGACGATGGTGGGACCCTAGGAAGGAAGACACACCTATAGGAAGGAAGACACACCTATCGGCAGAAACCACAACAGAAAAGATAAGGGAGAAAAGAAACAGCCTGTCTAGGAACAACGCTGAGATCCAATAAAGAGCAGGAGACACCAGACTCAAAAATTACTATTGATCTGAACTACTACGTGGGGGGTGGGAAACTTAATTTGAAAAAGCTATAATTGCCCAGGGATCTCTTTGTTCAGGGTCCCTCTTTGGAGGTACCCAACTTGAGCTGTAACCACTGCATGCGCGTCATTCCGAGCTAACCCAGGGTCGGACCCAACTCGAGTTGTAATTACTGCACGCGCACCGCCAAAACTTACACCCAGGGTGAAAAGGACCCACCTATCACCAGATGGGAGCCCCACACCACCACCACCGAGACTCCCAAAGGAAGAGGACCAACGGGACGCCACTGGATCCACGGGTGGCGATATCTCTCTCTCTCCCCCCCTTTTTCCCTCTCTTTTGTTAAATGTTGGTAAGATCTGTTTGAAACATGTGGCACGGGACTTGTCTAGCTAGTTGCAGTATTCGCCATTGAATTATCCTATTTGACCACATGCCTTATCTTTGTGTTAATAAATCTTAAAACCGGTTGGCTGGTGTCATTTCACCTTAATTCAGTCCAAGGGCATCACGAACTTGGTCGTTTGGCCCCAAGGGGAGGGAGGTCGTCCTGAACGACTCCTTTTGGGCCGCAACACCAGTCAGACACTGATCAATTGGGGAAAGAGTTCATTGGCAAAACTATCCTCCCAAGCATGGTCAGTGTCAAGTGGAGAGGACATGTTACTGAAGGGTGACAGGGATCCTTCATATCCAGAGTCACTACAGGCATCCAGCAGATAGCTTGAGGCTGCAAGGCTGTGATGAGAGGAAAGCAGATGAGAGATGCCCAGTTCAGGCATGAGGCTGTCTACAGGTTCCTCCTTCACAGATACTGGGGTGTCAGGGATAGCTTTATCTTCAGATTGAGAGAGAGATACTTCCTCTATTTTCACTAGCATATTGGTTTGGTTGCCCATTTTAACAGGAATCTCCAGAATTAGGGGCTTTGTGTATACATGATCAAACCTTATCAGTTCATTAATGGCCTCCAACTTAGCTGATGGGGACCCCAAAGAGGGAGAGGGGGAGGATGGTATGGAATTTGTTTCTCCGCAGATCTCTTCCTCCAGCTTTTCCAGGCACGTTGACTCTGAATCGGCATATTTGAGAAACATCTCTGGGTCCAAACTGTCCAGAAAGCCCAACAGGAGATCAGACTGCAGAATGAAATACTGTTTTAGAAAAACAGCTTTCTACTGTTAAAGGAAGACATCTGTTTTTTGGCATCTATACACCCTTACCTGGAAATTAAGGTATGCTAACATGAGTAGAAAACTAGAAGTTTACCAAGAACATTGCTATCAGAAAAAACACTTACAGAAGTTCTGAAAGTAGGTAATTGCTTAGTCCATTAACTCTTTTGTAAGGGTATTGGAGATCCCCACAGAACTCTTCATGTGTTTGATACTCAAAACCTTTATCAGCTGCTCAAGATCTTGGACCCAGCATGTACAAATACCACACCTACCTGCCAGCTCCACAGAGCAAGTGCCAGAACCTAGCTTAGGCAGATTTGCCCATGGCCAAAGATTTACTTCAGATCAGAGCAATTTGAGCTTTGAATGGCCTGTCCTAAAAGTTTCCTGAACATCAGTAATATGGGACAGTTTAAGCACTAACAGCTTTGCAAAGCCCCAGCACATCAGCATCAGAATACTCAAGTTTGCCTAAAACAACAATAAAGACACAGCATGCTTTCATATTTTTATATTTTTGCTGCAAGAGCTAAAAATCTCTGTAAGCTTTTATGGAAACAGGAGTTTAAGCTGCATGAACTTCTGCTGTACTCACTAGACAGACTTACCTAGCTGTCTTGAACCACATGTAAGGCATTCCAAAAGTTGTGGGGGGGGGGGGGGAAGGGGGGGGGGGGAAGGGGGGACACCAACTATGAGAAGCCATCAAGAAACTTTACGGGGAGAAGCCAGTGTTAAAACAAAATTTCTACTACTTCAAAATCCACAATGGTTCTGAAGTTCACGTGCATTTCAGACATGAGTGGACGCTCACCTCAGAGTCTGAAGAGTCATTGCCATCAGAATCCATGTGGAAGCTGTCAGAACTGGTGACTGCTGGGCCTGCACCTGCTGCAGAGGAACACGTAGTCTGAGTGCTGCGGACTCAGCGGACCCGGTCACCAACTTGATCTCATCCACCTGAGATTCCTTCACAACCTGTCCCAAACAAGAAGCCCAGTCAGTCACCACAGATGTTCTAGCTCACAGTACAGCCTCTTGAAGATCACACTCTTATTGCAAGGACCTCCAATACTAGAACCTCTGCTTACTTGTGCAGGAATAGGTGTCTGAAGAGACAAATACCATTTCAGAAGCTGGCTCAAACGTCCATACATTCCCTTAAGTATTTGCAAATACAGGCTGTACACCACTTCTAAGTAGCAGCCTAACCCATCTCTGTTCTTTAGAGGCAGGCAGACAAGATCATAATAGTTATTACTTTACTTCCAGAAAGAAAGAAGAACAGGTTATTTAGTTTTAAATAGCTTTGAACTAGCTAGCCTGCCACGTGCCACACTGCTGGTGGTGCCCGCTTCAGAATCGGCTCCTATTCAGTCTGTGGAAAAGCCTCTACTTGGAAGACAACAAGCGTCTTTCTGGCACATAAAGTCTCACGCAGAACATGCCTGCTTCTGCCTAAGAGCTCCCAGCACTAGGGCAATTTTTGTCCCCCTCCGCCCACTGCTGTTACCCTGCAGAGCACCCCAGACCTTGGCAAAAGCCTGCCACGGAGCAGAGGAAGACAGGCCAGCAGGCACCGCAGAAAGCTCACCTTGGACTCGCTCTCACTCTCCGTCTTCAGAGCATCCAAGCCCAGGCGGCAGCGAAGCTCCTGGTTCTCCAGGGAGAGGCTGCACGTCTTCTCCCGCAGGAGCTGGTTCTCCAAGAGCAGCTTCTGGTTCTGCAGAGGGGCCGCAGAGGAGCAGCGTCACGGCGGGCCGCCGCCGCCCCCCGCTCCCCCGCGCCGCCGCCCTTACCTCCTCCTCCAGCTCCACCACCTGCTGCTCCAGCTCCGTCATCCGCGCCTTCTTCCTGTCCCGCGCGCTCTGCGCCGCCACGCGGTTCTTCAGCTTCCTGCACGGCAGCGCGGCCGTCAGCCCCGCCGCGGGCCCCGGGCCCCCCTCACCGCCCCCGCCGCGGCCCCGGGCCCCCCTCACCGCCCCCGCCGCGGCCCCGGGCCCCGGCCCCGCACTCACCTGCGCAGCGCCTTCTCCTCCGGGCTCAGATGCGTGAGGCGCTGCCGCTTGCGGGCCGGCTGCGGCGCCTCCAGGCCCGGGGCCGCTCCCGCCGGCAGAACGACGGAGAGGTGGCGGCCGGGCGCGGGGCCCGCGGGCTCAGCCGCCTTGCCGGGGATGAGCAGCAGCCGCGGGGCCGCAGCGCCGGGCAGCGCGACCATGGCGGCGCCGGGGCAGGACGAGACGGGAGGCGCCGCGACCACCCGGCGCCGCGGCCTCTGCGCGCCGCGCGCCCCTCCCCGCTTTCTACCATCGTGGCTCTTCCCCATTGGCCGCGGCGGCATGACGGTGGCGCCGGGCTGGCCCGTGATTGGCCTGCGGATGAAAGCAAGGGGGGGCAGGAGTTGCATCAGCTGGAGGGGGCTGGGGCGGCTGAGGCGCCGGTGCGTGGCCGCGCGGGGGGGCGGCGCGGGAGGGGGGCGCGGCGGCCTCGTGGTCCGGCCCGGCCCGGCCTGAGCGGGCCCCTCGCCGCCCGGCTCGTGCGCTGGCCCCGTGTGGGCCTCGCTGCGGCGCAGCGGTGTCGCGGGGGGGGGGGGGCGCGGGGCCGCTGGTGCCGAGCGGTGCCCCGGGAGCAGAGAGCAGACGCGGTTAGAGACGGTGATACAGTTAAGCCTTTCCGTTGCTCTCTTCCAGGTATGATTTCTCCCAAAGCAATCACAAGCGGAAGGTCGTTAAAAAACAGGAGCGAAGCGAAGGGCGGTGTTTGCGGGAAGGCAGGTGCCCCGACTGAGGCTGCTCTAGCTGTCAGGGAAATGGGCTAAAACTGAAAGCCGAGGAGAGGTTAGTGATGGACAAGCAGGAGCTGCCAGGGAGCACAAGAGATTCCTCAGGTGATGTATTTTGAATTCAGCGTACTTCTGAGCAGTAGCAATACAGGGTTTTTACTGTCTGATAAGTGGAAAATACACTTTCAGGAATGTCTCATGAAGGACGTTACCATATCAGAGACTAATGTCTAATTTGAGATATCTTGGGCCCAGGCAAGGAAAAGTCTTATACATACAAAACCTCGAAATAGTTGGCACATGTTTAGCAGCATGCAAACAATAATATACAACCACCTAGGGCACTAAATTCATTTTTAAAGGTCAACTTTATCTTGGTGCACTAAACTTTCCATGTTTTGCTCTTCTAGGGCAGTTGTCCATGACCTGAGTAGCTACGAAATGTTAAAATTTTGGCTACTGAGTTTATATCTGAAGTCCATTTGTACAGTGAATTAAAAGTAGTTAAGATGTTAAGCAGGAAAGGAAAAACATTAGCTTTAAAAGTTCAAAGGCACTGCAAAACTGGTGTGCTGGTTTGGCATTATTCCAGTATTACGGTACTGCCAGATTTTCATGATATGGAGAACAAACACAGCATTTGTAAGTTTTTGTTTGTTCTTTCCTTACTCACTGCAGCATGACATTTAACTAATGGCTGAATGTTCACCTTTCTAATTTGACACTTTTGTGAAAAATACGACAGCTTTTGATAAGGCTTTTAATCTGAGTGCAAAGAAGTTGTTTGTTCTGGTCCTGCTAGGCCTCTCAGATACTAGTAATTAAAAACTATCTGCGTCACCTTTGTTTGTCTCTTCTGGATTTGTACTCCTATTTCTTCACATTTCTTCTATGATTGTAACTCACAATTAACAAATTTACTGTTTTCTAACAAAATGCAGGTCGGTATTAATATCTTTTCTCTGATTTCAGACAGCTACATCAAGTACTGAAGTTGTTCTTTTTTACAACAAACAAAAGTTTTGAACTTTTTACAGCAAATAGGCTGCCCCTGCTCTTGCTGCTTTGTGATGCTTTGTAGCCATACTGCTGAGACTAGCCATGGTGTGATTTATCAAATATAAATCCAGATTTCTTAGTATTACAGCCAAAGAAAAATCCTAACTTTGTTTGATATGATTTAATTTTCCTGTATAATTAATAGTGAATCAGAACAGAAACTTCTTTTTCTTTCTGAGCAAAACAATTATGACCATGAATAAGCGCAGAGACGTATGTACTAGTAGTGGTACACAGGACACTTCAGCATGTCAGTATGTGACCAGGCACAGAACTGAAAGCTGCTACTGACACTAGTTGTGTCCATTCTTACTGAATAAAATAATGGTAGCCATTAACATGGCTAGTGCCGGTTGGTAATAGCTGTCAAAAGAAGGTCATGCGACCCTGCGCTCCGGACTTGTTGAATGTTTGTAGTAGTATTACTAAGACTGTCTGTGATGTAATTACTGAGAATATATTCAGACTTAAAATTATGTTACTATCACCACGATACATAGAGTCTTTTATTAAATATGCTGTTAAGTCACTGGGTAAAATTGCAGAAAACAAAAGTTCAATAAAGTTGGTGTTGAACTAAGTCACCCTTCCATAAAACTTTAATTACAGGGCTTCGAGTTCAGTTCTAATTTGCACCACTTTTTGGAAAACTCACTGTTCACACATTCCTTTTTTTCTTTTTTTCCTTCCCCCCCCCCTTCCCCCCCAGTCATTTGGATTCAAGCCTGTGAACCATATGCTCAAGTTATTCAAGAGAGCTTCATACCCGGCCTTATAGTTAGCACAACTGTCTAAAGGATGTGCCAACAAGGATACTGTTGGCTGTCCTGCCAGGGACAGTGTGCCCAACTGCACATTTTAGTTCCTGCTAAAATGAGTTTTTGTGGTAACGTTCCAGATGGCCAACCCACCGAAGGAAATAGCTTTGTTTAACAAAGGTGGAGAGGCTTTGCTGTTGTGTAATGTCAGATACGGAGAAAGAAATATTTGCGTGTTACCAACATAAAAAAGGGGGGAATACAGGAAGGAAAAAAAGTGGACTAAGAAGGTGTAAAGAAAAGATAGTTTAAATAACTCAACGAGAATCAAGGGCATAGTTTGAGAAATAACTTATTTGTCCCATGTGTGTCTGAAAACACTTGTAAAGTGGCCTAGGGCCTCAGGCTAGTGTTGACAGCTGGAGTATTCCCAGATCTCTCAGTAGCTCATTGAATGAGAAAGGGAATTACTCTGCAGCCTAAAATGAGGTTATTCCAAACCTGTAACGTTTGCAATGATCTTTGTATTCATTTTACTCGTTTTGAAATGTCATCAGTACATACTGGGACAGAAGAGTGCACCTCTGAATATTCTGGTTCTCTCAGTCTTCAGGTGGGAAGTAACCATGACCTTCTGGTAGGATATTCGGACTAACCTAGTTGCTGAGCTCCTCACCAGCTGGAGCAGAGGAAGGGTTTTACTGCAGCTGCCTTACCGAGTTTTCTGGGATGTTGGCAACGTTGTTTCTTCCCTTCTTACCTGCTTGGAGACCTATGTTGGGATTCTTGCAGCTCCTCTGGGCCTGAGTGGAAGGATTGATCTTAAACTTTGTTAACATTTATGTCTACATGTGCCAGATATGGAGCCAGGGCATTCTTGCAACCAGGTGTCCTCAGCAGTGTGGTTATTGTGAGTTGTGGTGGTCTCTAATACTATCTAATACTAGCTCTCAAGACTCTATCAGAAGGAAAGTGTATGACCCAGATTTTAATGTCTTTAGAACACAAGTCCTTGTTTGGTATCTGGAGTGACCACAAGGCAAATGATGTCACCAATTTTTTCCCTCTTGGAGAGCAGGAGAGCTAGTCATGTCATTTGTGAGCAGAGCAGCACTACCCCTCTCTGTGGGTTATTTCTTTGGCATCAGGTGAGTCCTTTTCATACACAGCTATTTTCCCTGACAGTGTGCTAACTTTGTAGCGGGTGAGAGCAATCTACAGGCAACGTGACAGTAGCTTGGTAAAGGATACGGCACTTTTCAGCAAGGTCTGGCAAGCATAGTAGGAATGATGACATGTCTTTCCCTCAGCAAAGAGGCGATACTGCTATAGAAAGAGGAATTCTGCAGAATTTGTGTCCTTTGCCTAACATATGGAACTGCCAACCCACCTGTGTGCTGTAGGAAGTGAGGTTGGCTTTGTGTTCTCTAGAACTAACTCCAGCAAATCCTGCAGAAAAGTGATTTTCTCTCATCCATTGTCCCTTCTCCATTAACGCTTATTATTGAGACTACCTCACTGGCCTCTCTCATGGCCTTCAGTGTACCACCAAAAAAGTCTGGAAAAGACCTGTTCAATCCAACTTTAAGCCCTCATTCCCATACCAATGTGTGCCTTACATTCTATTTCCTCTCCCTCATATTACACCCACATACATTACTGGGACCAGTTATTACCCAGAATTACAAAGGACAGTCCTAGACCAGCCTGGGTTCCATCTTAGACCTGTGTGGTGGGCCACAGGCATAGGCTGGAGATTCTTACTTTGATCATCTTTGTGGCACAGTCCTCTGACCGCAGCTGCTTTTGTGGTGAGTGGGAGATCCTGTCACACCTGCACCTTGAGTGCATCTTGTTGCAGTTCCTCTTCCAACACCATCAGAACATCATGCTGAAGTTCGGTCTGTGTTTTCCTCCCCTCCTGTGTCCTGGCCACTACAGTCAACATCTCTTTGTTGTGTCAGGCAGCGTATGTCTTTTGACAGAGATCACATGCCCTCTTACCAGGCTCCTCTATCTCCCCAAGCTTTGTTTCTGGCTCACAAGAGATGTATGAATTAAGTTTGACAATCCTGTTAGGCATTTTGGAACAAATTCTTAAAGATTGGCTAGGGGCTGGGCCTTTTAACAGGCCTTTTTTTCAGGAAAAGAGTCTCTCTTCGCTGCTGTTGGAGTTCTCAGCAGCGACAAGCACTGAAGCACATCGTGGGGCTCCTTTGGGCACTTTTGTAGCGTTGCTCCACATTCAAAGTGGTTGTGCCCTGTTATAAGCTTAGTAGTAGCTTAATAGCAATTCATTTCATGCAGGGCCTCATAAAAAAGGCAAGTGTGGAGTACAGTTCCCCAAAACCATTTGTAGACTCATTTATTGCGACTGATTACCTTTTTTTCTTTTTTAATTTGAATTTCCATTGTTGCCCTCTCCTATAATAACCTTTTTGCACCACAGATTTTTTGGCAGCAAAATCATCTCGTGCTTCATGCTTTCTAACATTTTTTCCCTGTTAGGGCATACAAAGCAGCAGATTTATGTGAACCTGGCCTAATGATACAGTCTCTTTTTGGAGTGGTAACAATAAATTAAAAAAAAGCAACCTATATAAGAAGTTCAAAAGCATCCTTACAAATAGATGGGGTCTTCTCATCACTAGGTTTCACTTGCACTGTAATTTCCCTTTGCTTCATTTTGTTAGACTCCTCCAAAACTCAGGAATTCTCTCGTTTTAGGGAAGTCCAGAACTAACATATATACGAACTAGCATATATAATTTTGTAACAATTGCAATTTTTGCCAATTCTCTATTTTTTTCCAGAAAATTGGCATGTTTATTAAACAGCAGAGGTCTCTGTATAGAACTGTTAATCCCTGCTAATCCCTGCTCTGTTTAAGGTTGACTCCCCCCACCCTAGGCACAGACTGCTGTTTGTAAAGACAAAGCCAGCGTGTTTACAAGGAAATTCCAGTATTTTGAGATAAAGATTTCTTGATGGGATTTGTGCTGTCAGATGGAGAACTGAATTTCTTTTGCAGATTCAGAGAGTGGAGTACACCACTCATGGGAATTAAAAAGGAGACAAGCTATCCACAGCACAGCAAATGGAAGGGCATGCCTCCCTGCAACTCTGTGCTGCTAATTCTGTAAAAATGCATGAACACATATAATCCAAACATGGCCTCTGTGCTGCTTTGTGATCTGAAACATTACTGGAAAGCTCTGCAAACATTTGTCATTTAAACAGATCTTTGTACATAGTGACTGGATTCCCTTGGCAGGATTTATGTTACATCTGCAGGTCCCTGGGAGGCTCTACCTGGGAATCAAACAGCAGTGGACCAGCTGGCCAGGGGTCTAGGCTCAGGTCAGGGAAACTGGTGGGTGCCCCATCCATCTGATATATGAAGGAATCTCACTGGTCAGGGAGAGGTTGTGGCTGTTAAGAGTTTGTCTCGCTTTGTGGCCCTGCTTTGTTGTTCTGTCTTCTGTCTCCAACCAGCTTGCTTAGCGCTGAGCCCATCCCATTCCCCCGCTATCCTTCTATCCTTGCCTTTACTTCATTGTATGGATTCCCTTTCCCTTTAAGAGGTGTATCAGTTGGTATCTGTGGTGCCTGGGTGTGACTTGTCTGACTGAAATACCTGTTTCCTTGCTCTAGTCCTAGTTTAGCTCTTCGGCTGCTTTATTTCTAGCTTGGTCCTAAGCACAGTGCAAATTTCTCCTAATAGTGCTGAAGGCAAAATGTGGATCTGAGAGTTGTGCTGATTTTGCAATATTTAGAGGTTCTGGAAGATCTGTTTTTTAACATCATTTCCAAATGTGATTAAAGTCTTGGCTACGCTAGAGGATAGCGTTGTGTGCTGTGAGTTCTGTCTTTAGGTGTGGTGCTCCTTGAGAGGTATCCTGTCCACCTTTGTGCCATGGTGCCTGGTGATACATTGCTGCTGATAGTCACAAGTAGAAGAAAAAAGGTAAAGGTGCTACCGAAAAGCAGTCCCCTGCGCTTGGTTGAAATCATACTGTGAGTGTGTCATTGGGCAGGGAAATTTCCCCGTACCTGCTTTGGAGTGATGTTGCAGAATGTCCTTGGGCAATACTGGAGAGACTGAACTTACTGTTGTGCTGTCGCAGCAAACTGTCAGCCTGTGTTCTGTATTCTGTGCAAATATTTAACATGTTGAGCCAGCTCTCTAAGGAAAATAGCCAACTGTTGAAATCTCACATGCCTAAAAGCTCATGTTCCAGTAAGTTTTCCTGTTTGCACATCCTGGTTCAGAGTTGGAAACTCTTCTTGCAAAATACTGTGGGAGGTAAACAACTGTGCTTAGGAAAGCTTGATGACTGCTTCCTGCTGGCAAAAGCTAGCTCTTCTTTGGAATAGTGCCAGCTTTTGAAAGTAAATAGCTCTTATTTTTTAGCCACTCCCCAGGCTTTGGAATTCCCTTACAAGTTCAGAGCCTCTGAGAGTATTGGCAACTTTCTTGTTTTGTAATTTTAAAATGATTCCTTTATATTCTTCTATTTGGGTTACTTCACCTATTTCTGCATTTTTACACAGACGCCTGCATTCAGCTGTCATAGGAGACCCAATATAACAAGGGTTTGGGGAAAGTTACCAGGAAATGGCAAGTTAGGAAAGAGTTCTCTCTTAACACAAGTTCAAAATGACCCAAAATGTGAAGAGTATTGCGAGAATCATCTGTCTCCTCCCTCACTCATTTTTGCTTTGCTGAATGCTCCGTCAGTGCAAGATAATAGTCTATGTTCACAGAGGGACAAATCTGCTATGCTTTTTTTCTGATACCTTCATTTTATTTCCTCTGCTAGCTGCACTTAGTCTTAATGATATTTATTTATTATGATATTTACATATTTCTTATGTAAATAGTAACGGACAGATGAAGCCCTTTGTGTATTAATTAAATAAATTGTATGCTACTTCTTGTGTGTTGAAAGTGGAGTGCTTTAAGATCATTAATTAAAAGTCCCTGTCAGAGCTCATAACTCAGATTAGTCTTTAATATAATAGATAAGCTAGGATGAAATAGAATAAATAGTTGCTTAACTCACCTTTGTGTGAATGAATCAGTTTTTAATGTAGTTTTTCTTTCACTTTAGTCAGTCACATTTTAATAATGTTTTTTGCTTTTGGCAGTCAGAAACGGTGAAATCTACTTCTTAGATTTAACCGCAGGAGTTCTTATTAGTGCAGGATTTGTCCATTGCAATTAGTAGCAGCAGCTGGTACATTATAGATTTCGATTATATGCCTCAAGTTTATTTTGTATTGTTTACATGTTCACTTTAAATTGTGGATTGCTTGAGGCAGGGCCACTTGAACAGCAACTTGTACCATATAGGACTCCAGAAATACTAATATCAATATTGACTTAAAAACAGAAGTGTTTGTAGTTTTAAGCCAGCAGATAACTGTGGACTTGTCAGGACTACCCATGGTATTCAGTGGCTTTGTATCAAGACTGCGAGTAGCTTTGCTTTTGCAAATAATCAGATGAATAAAAACTTTGAGTCTTGAGGGAAATGCTTATATTTATGTGAAGCTCGGTTGAAACCATCAGGCTTCACAAGACAGTTCACTGACACAGATCTAGCTGCAGTATCAGGATTGGACTTGCCCAAGTGTGCAGTACTTAGAAGACTGGGCTCTGCTTGAATAGACAGGAATAGCATAGGAGAAATTCCATGTAATCTGATTTTGCTTATAACTTTCTTTATGACAATTACAGTGGTGGGAACCAACTTTTTCATTGGGAATTACTGGTATTAGAATGAGAACTTATAGAAAGTTGACCCAGATACAACTGAACTGTCCTTGTTTGCTTTTTTTTTCTTAAAGCATGTTAAATTTAGCATAACTCTACCTTTTGCCCTAGTGCTCATCAGTCAACATTGAGATTGTACTTAAATGTAATTTCTAGAAATATACAATGTATGTTATTTACTTTGGATGCTTCCTCAATATGATGAGAGAACAAACTGCTAAGCACTGGTATGTTGAACACTGATACAATTAATGTTGATCTATGCCCCAGAGGATTTATTTTGGGTGAGGTTGTAGCTGGAAGTGAGTAGAGATGATGCAGAGCAGTCTCAGGTGATTAAGAGCACAGTGAAAGACATTTATTTGGATGCGTTGGAGGGTACTATTTGCAGAATGAATGGATGTTGTTTCCAAAAAGAATTTTAGAAAATTTGGCTCCGAGTGCTCATACTGTTTGTTTCTGTTTGTCCTTGCAAAGATTTTAGATGATCAAATAGTATATAGCAACAATTTCTTAAGCGTATTTCTTAACATTCTTTTTCTTTCTTTGGCAACATGATCTGCTGTACCTGTACGCTTGGTGGGGGCCCTGAAGGAATGCATTATGCTTGTCTGTACTGTGTTGCAACTCTCATGTAAACTTTTACTTTATATTGGGTGATAGGTTGCCAAAAGAAAAGGATCCAGTTATTTACATGAGGTTATTTTTAGGATAACTTAACACACACCAGTTTTGCAGGCCTGATTCCTTACTATCTTTTCCCTTCCGTAGACAATTACATAAGTACAGAGATAGTGAAGTGCTCCCAAATCAGAATGTTATCCCTTCACACAGATTTAAGTGACTACACATTATTCCAGACATTAGAAACCTTAACTTTTCAAACATTAACAGAAAATTTGTTCAAAAATAATTTTTATAGTTAAAGTTGTCGTGGCTAGTCTGTCGGTTAGTTTGGATTGTTTCAGTGCTGTTTAACTTGGGTAAATTGTGTTGACAATTTTTAACTTTAAATAGCTAGATGCAAAACCACAGCTGGATAATACTTCTTCATAACACGAATCTCCACTGATTTTGTGATTTTGGGGTTTAGTTTTTTTGGCCTTACAGTGAGTTTACTAGTTACAGTAGTTTGTTACTTTAGTTTATAATTTAGAATAATTGATGATAACGATGAAAACATGTTTTTCGTAAATATAAAAATATTCTGTCTATTACAGTTGTCATTCTGTTCATAATTGCAATAGTAAAATTTGAGTGCATGAAAATGAAAGGCTATGGGAGACATCTTTGGTCAAACTAAAATTTCTGGCGATATTTTTTCACTATGTGGCATGTTTTGCCAGCGGGCAAAGGAACTCATCTGGCTTTCTGAGACCGTGAGGTCACCTACTGGCTGCTCTGCCTCAGTGCATGCGACATCTCACTTCCTGGAAACGCAGCCCCAGAAATGACCCGAAAAGTGCTGAAATATATCTCCACGTATGAAATGATGAAACCGTCGATGCTGCTTTAGGGATGGAAACTCATCAAGCACTCAGACATGTCTGAGTAAAGCTTTCAGTCAGTCCACAGCCTTTGTTTATGCTGTGCAATCATGTCTCCAGAGAGGCAGAATAACAATTTTATTTAGTGATAAAAAGGGCAGGAATGTACATGGCCTTGAATTTACTGGTAAAAGGACATCTCCTGTTTGTATAGCATATTAGGAGGTACGGCAATTTCATTTGCTTGTGAAATAAGCTGGAGTCCTGGCCTCTGCAGAGTGTGATGTTAAAGCATGTAGGGAAGATGAGCAGTAGAGAGTCTGAGTTATCAGTTACTGAAACCATCTGGAAGCGTAGACGTAGAGAGGGTGAATGAGACAAACAGCTCTCCTCGTCCTTCACACAGCCGCTCAGTCTGCTATGAGGCTTTCTCAGATACATTGTTTGCTGTGAAAAGAAGAATCTCAGGTTTGGTTTAAGAATCACTTTAATGAAAAACTTATATTCTCATTCAGTAAAGATTCTAGTAAGCCTCCTTGTTCACCAAAACCTGCATCTAGCTGTGCAGGACTCTCTGCTACACAGTTCGGTGAAGGTCTATCCTTAATCCCTCTATGAGGTTCTTTAATTTATACCAGTGCAGTTCTGACACACCACCTGCTTCTTAAATTTGAGTGTCATAACAGCCCAGACTTCGAAAACAAATGTCAGATAAATATCTGTAATGTAGGAAGGAGATGTTTAGTCAATGTAGTTTACAATTATATCATGCTACCCTTTTTCCATTTTTTCAGTTTAGTGGTTTGATTGAAACAAAAGACAAGACACTTCTCCCTTTAGGAGGAACAGCAGATAAAGCAGAGGTGTACCTCAGTTGCTAGTCTCAGTGAAAACAAACTTTTATAACATTCATAAAATACTGTAAAGAGTACTTGGAATACACTGGTTAATTTTTAAACAGAAGTTACAAACAAATCTACTGGTACTATCTAGATTTTGTTATTTCGGTACTTTTAAAATATAATGATTTAGCGTAATTCTTACATTTTAATCCACACGTATTGGCATCTTTCTTGATTGGTCAATGATGTTTTTCTCAGTTTCTGTTGAGTCTCACCTGGACTTTTCTGAGTTTGAAAAGAAAGGCAGAGTCTTAGGCATCGGCAAACAAATCAATTACTCTGGTTAAGCTGGGCTGTGAATTTATATCATAGCAGCTAGTTCAGGTAACTGTCTATATGCACATTTCCATCCTCTAGTTAGTGTGAGGTAATCTCGTACCCAGAACTATTTCATGGTAACGTGCTCAGGTGCCCCCATTCTCAATCCTTTCTCCAAATGCTTTGGAGCAATAATTTAGGAATTTGCACACCTGTCTGCAGTCATCATGCACAGCCTGATTTTTTTCCACTAACTGTTTGTCAGAAATAGTATCTGAAATCTAATGCAGAAGTGAGATAATACTGTTCTTTACTGGGGAAGAAGACGACCATTCTTTAACCTAAAGAACTCTGTTAGTCTACAACAAATGCATTAAATGGGTTACTGATGGGTGCAACCTGGCATTTCCAAGATTCTCACCACTTTCTTCACAGTAGTGAAGACAATCCATTTTAAGGGAGGATTTGATCAGCTTAGGAACAGGATCGAATGCGGTATCTGTAATAACAGAAGTCTGGGCTTATTGACCCAGGTTCTTTCCAGGCCTAAGCCTCCTTCTCGTGGACTTTCTCCCCAGTGCTCAAACACTGCATTATAACATTTGGGTTATTTGAACACAGAGCAGCGTACCTCAGTTAACGGAAGCGCCCATATTCTGTGGTAAGTGAAAGAGCAATGGGCGAGATCCACACACCTGCCTTTGTCAGGAATGGGCCAGGGTATGCAGCACTGCAGTGAGCTGCATATATTCCTTCCCATCCACAGAGAGGTGAGATTGCTACTGTTTGGGCTCTTTAAGCCTCAGCAACTCAGGATTACGTGGTTTAAACCCATTTTTTAGTGGGTTACAAAGCATTATTAACTGCAGCATAAAATATTTAATGTTTTAGCCTTTCTGGCTGCCTTCTGGCCACTACGATCATGATGTGTTAGTATGTAAATTAAAAGTTTTCGTTTTATTCTCCTACTCTGTTCTGCATGAGATTGCAGAACTTTTTCAGTGCTTACGTTCTTCTGCTTCACACGTTTATGTCAATCACATTTATGGAAAATAGGTCTTAGGCAGATCGCCTATTTTAATGAGTCTTTTAGTTTGGTTGATTAAAAGTAGCTGTATCAACGTAAGGAACTTAGACTTCTATGCAGTGCTCATTTCTCTAATTTATTGTCTAAAATAAGTCACAGATCTCCTAAAATGCTTTGGTGGCTTGTGTCTATTTAACAAGGAAGTGCGTCAAATAGAAGAATAAAAGGTTAATAGAAATGGTGGAGCGAGATTCTGATTAATTCAAAGTTAGTGGGGCAAGGCTTTTGCTCACGGAATAGGGCTGGAAGGAACTTCCTCTGGTCATCTAATCTGAGTTTCTTGTAATACAGAAGCATACAGTTTCATAAAAAAGATTCTTTCATAAAGTCCAAGTCTCACGGCTTGAGCTAAAATATATGTAAGAAAATATGGTCTTTCTTTTTATTAATACCTCAAATGATAAATAATCCACCACATTTGCTAGGTAAGCTGCAATAGTAACCAATTGCCTTGTTTAAAATGGACCTTATTTGCAGCTTCAGTTTATTAAGCATTAGTTTTCAGCCACTGCTGCTTTGACTGCTCTTCCTGCATGAAATTTTCTATTTGGACAGATAGCCATTTCAGGCCTGAAAAGCAAGTGTGTTCAGTGTTGCATCTTCAGCTGCCCCAGCACATTGAGAAAAGGTACCCAAATGGCGTTTGTTCATATCAGTCTCTCCTCTCCCCCCCCCCCAACATCCCCATCCCACAAAGGACAGCACATGCTGTGGCTAATCTGCTGCTGCGCACACACACAGCTTGTCTTGCTACTGCCACACAGAATCTGTAACAGCTGAACTCCACCGATCTACCCCCACTCCTACAGTCAGGCACTTGTTTAAGTTTCTCCACTGATAGTTTTCCTATAATTTGTGGAAGCCTATTCTTTAAGTCTTCTGCTTCTCTTTCAGATTTAGTTCTATTTAGCCAACTGCTCAAAAGATACTTGTGTAAACAAATAAATACATGGACAGTGCAAACACACAAACCTTATTTCCTTTGGAATCCAGGCTGAATATATCTGAAAAAGTGAATGTTCTGCAACACTTAAGTAGTTTGAGTTGCATTAATGTATATCGCATGTATATTTATATCTTGTTAGGAAAGTTTACTTCAAATTTTACAAGAAATTCATATATTCATTTTGGAAAACAATGAAAATTAGTATGACTTACAAATTTAGCACATCCATAGTTCTTCATATGGAATGTACCATGCTAATTTAGTAAACAAATGTGTTCTAGAGATTAGAAGAATTTAATATGCCATCCCGCTTCTGTGCAATGTAACAGTCTTAATTAAAGAAGCATTTGCTCAGGTAGAGGTTTGGATTTACCTTAAAATACATTGTCTACAGCAGACCAAGATTATTTTCTTCAGGCAACTGTCAAACCAGAGTTCCCTTCGTTCCTATGTCTTGCTTTTATATTAGAATTTAGTTATTTATCTATCTGCATAAAATTTTATACCAGATAGCTCTATGTCTACACTGTGCAAAAATTCTGCCGCTTGTTGCCTGAGTATATCACTAGTGTTATCAGAGTACTAACTTACAGCAATACAAGAGGTGTTTGCACACCTTTAACTTTTATATACCAAACATTTAAACACACACATTTATTTACTTCGTGTCCTGGAGGTAATCCCTTAAAATGCAAGCACAGTTAAAAAAGCTTCATGTTAGCTACATGGAATACCGTTAGAATAGATTCCTATATAAATGTAAAATCAACAACAAACAAACTGTTCTTTGTGCAGGAGAATTGAAAAAGCTCAGTTGCTTAGATGTTTTCCCACTACCACAGCCCCAGCTTCCCTGATGTCCTTTTTGGATACTGCTACAGTATCCACCCAATTCAGAGCCTCCGATTTTCACAAAATTTGCAAGGATGTACTATCTTAAGACCTCTCTTCTGCCTTTACACTTAGTTAAAATTAGCTGATAGGTTCAGAAGAGGAACGGGGCTGACAGACAGATAACATATGCTTAATTTCATTATGAAATGAGGCTAAAAGAGGCTCTGGAAGGGGTTCTCCAGTGTGCTGTATTTGTGGTTGACTGCACAGATGAGACAGAAAGCAGCCTTAAAGACATCTTCAGCCAAATGAATTTTCAATTACAGAGAGGGCAAGAGCAGGGAAACTGGGTTCCTGCCTCATTATAATGGTAAGAATGGCTGATGATCACATTGTGAGTGAATACTCATTTTATTTTCTTCTTGCCTGGTGTGCAGAGCTGTACTTCCTGCACGATATTCCAGTTCTGCTGTCAGTACAAAATTATTAATTTTGTCTTGGAATTTTTCTGTATCGTTCATCATGGTAATATGTGGGTACTTCACTGGCATTATTTTCTCTTAAGAGCAGCGTGGGGGGGAGGAGGGTTCTGTAATATCCATTTCTTAGCAAGGGAAGTGAGACACAGGTAGTTCAGTGTCAGAAGCACCAACTAATGTTGACTGTGTTCTTGTGAGATGCCTGGGACATACTTTCTCAGACTATCTGGCATTATATATCATTTTATTATGTTGAAATCACAGTTCCTAATGACCTCAGTTGCAGCTATAAATGCTTGGGACTTCTGTATTTCAGACCCTGGGTCTCAAGTTTGGTATATAGGGGAAAAGAAGGAAACATATCTGGAGTGTTATGGCGTAACTGAATTGGGAACTGTATGCTGCCAGCTGGAAAGGAAGCCAGCTAGTAATATTTGATTGCTTTGATGATAGACAGTCCGTTCTCATCCTGAAAACCTCTGCTTGGATTTCTGCCCAAGCAGAGGGAATTTAGTGACCTGAGACCTAGTGCTTCATGTCACTTCTCAGTAGGGACTGTGAAGCTAGTGCAAAGGCAGTTTTGCTCCATGATGGCAGATACTGATAGTTTTGCTGGGTGGATCACATCTTCAGCAATTTTTATTTTAGAATTAGGATGCTGTCTGCTTGGTATGTAGAGCCCCATTCCTGTATTTTTCACTAGTTAGTTTCCAGATCTATTTGGACTGCCATTTCTGCATTCCTACCTCTCAACCTAACTCAGAGAACGCCTACCTTCAGGCAGGTGTAAGAGGATCCCTTCCTAGAAAATATCCCTGAAGTAGAAATGATCCTACTTCATTAACAACTGAGGCAGCGGTCTTATCTATATAATGTTTTTTCCTCTATACTTCATTGATTTTTACCTACGGTGGGATTCTCCCATGAAGCAAGGTCCTGTGGGAAAAATGTACCTAGGTAAGAGAAGACTTTCACAGTACAGGTGCACAGGGGACAAGATAACTATTGGATTGTCTAATTTGGATCCACCTTATTTTCTTGATGGTTAAATTTGCAATTTTATTAATATCTCAAGCTATGATGTTTATGTAATTTTTAAAGGGGAAATAGAGAAAAAGAGAAACCATCTGTAGTGTTCACTGATGCCTAGTGAGGCAGTTAAACGTGATGCAGTGAAACTTACACATTTGCCTGAAATTTGAGCCCCTGTGACTGCAGTAGGGAATTGACATGGTCTTTGTTGACCAGCAGGGGAGGACATGGAGTGCTTGTTTCACAGCTAAGAATGAGGAATCCTGAATTCTTCCAGGCTTTTGTAGACCTGAAACTGTGAATTCCATATACACTGAGCTCTTATCCTGGTCTCTTAGGACTTAGATTTCCAGACCCCATCTCCACCTCTTAAGCTGCTCTTCCCAATACTATTTTAGCTTGCTGATTCAATTTAAAAATAATTCCCCCCTTCCCTCCCTACTGGCTGCTTTTAGCCTTGGTCTGTTCCCTGGTCCAGTTTACCACACAGCTCCACAAAACAGTTACTTTGGCATGATTAAGGAAGCATCAGAGAAATGAAACAAGTGGTGGGAGGAAGAGCTGTTTAAAATAAGTGTTTCTGCCCAAACAGGCAAACTTCTGCCAGATTTGGCAAGTCATACTCAGTACAAAACTCATCAGCTGGCACATCCAGTGCTGTGGTTGTTCTCCGGCTCCAGGCGATGCCTGGTGTAGAGAGCCCTGGAGTCGGACAAGTACCGTGATGCTTGGCAGTTCCTCCAAGCTGTGCAAGGGAGCCTACTGCAAGACGTACTCTATAAGGGGCACCATTCATTCCCTTTCATGTGACAACATGCACGTACCCTGATATCCTTTGACACCCAAACTCCAGCTCTCCTTACTCTTCATCACCTGATTAGCTATTCATTGAGTTTAAGATGGTTGGGAAGTCTTGTCCTACAAGAATTCAACAACTCAAGCTGTTTGCCTGTACTAATACTAACTTGATTACAGTGGTTATGGTCATTTGAAGAAGAAAAATACTGGATAAAAAAGAAATCCTGAGTCTAGCAAGCAGGGCATAAAAACCTACTAATGGCTGGAAGTTAAAGGCAGTTCAAATAAAGAAAAGAGGTACGTGGAATTGAACAGTGTTTGTTATAAATGTGTCAGATGAATGTGAGGAACTGGTTACAAAAATCCAGTTCTTAATGGTTTTAAAAAAATTGACAGAGGATGGATTAAAAAAAAAGAAAGCTGTTCTCAAACACTTTAATTAGAAATGATACTGGAACTAAAAATGACAGCTCCTTCGCTTTCACATGCAAATGAATAAGCATTCCATGCACTAGCAGTTAATTTCTGTAATGCTCTCTTGGGTGGGAGGCTTTCTTTGTTGGAACTGTTATGTCGTCAGTGCTCTCAGGTCTACAGTAGTTTATGGTTCATTCTACACGACGATTGATTAAGTTTTCCTGTCCTCCAATTCTGAAACAGGAAGCAGCTGTCTTGTGGGTATTAGTGAAGGAGGTGGTTGTACTTCAGCAGCTTTTGGTTTCCTGCTCTTTTCTTGCTCTTCCTTTCCTGAAAGAGGCAAAAAGTGGCCAGGCCGGCAGGAAGGGCCCCAGGAACAAACGTACCCTTTGGCACAGTGAAGGTGGGATAAAGGAAGTAAGATCAATGCATTTATGATAGTGCTGGAGTGCAGAACAATCTCTGAGTTACCGTCTTTAGGATACAAAATCCTACTCAAGACTTCTTGAAGGGACTTTTTGAAACAGGTAAGGAGGGAGCAGAAATGTGAGACACCCACGGAGAAGCGAGAAGGAATGATGGGATGTACTGAGTAAGAGCTGGAGCTCAGTCAGCTTTGCTTCTCCATTTTAGGGACCTCTGTTCATTAGAGAGGGAAGAATGGAAGAACACAGGGCCTACAGAACAAGCGCTTGCTACTGCCTTGTCTGGACTCCTGAAAGGATAAGAAGACAGAAGTCTCAGTAGCACTTGCTTAAGCCACTGAAGTTAGTGAGGAAGGATGGAGAATTAGCTGAACGTGAAGAGACTTTCTCGTCATGCCTCATGCACAGGTAACAGTGACCATCTCATCATCTGTGCATAGATCTACCCCCTTGCTACAGATTGTGAAACAATTTAGTTGATTCTGCAGGGAGAAAATCTCCCGCAGTTTAACCTTTTTCTGTGTTGATTATGATGTAGCAGAACCCATATTGTCCAAACACCCATCATTTCCCTCAGGAAAATTAAGTTGAGGTAGTTTGCAGTAGGGGATTAATATGCCTCTATCTAGTACAGTGCACGTTATGAATGTCTGAAAATATACTGAGCCATATCTATATCAATCTAAAAGTTCCATGTGTTAACCTGATCTAATTTGGCATAGCGGGCATTCTTTGCTGTTAGCAGGCTAAAGCACCACAGTGATGCTCTCTCCAGCTCTCTTCCTATGCAATAGTTTTTGCAGCCTTTCATTCACAGTACTAAAGTCTTAGGTTTGTGAGGTATTTTGTGGCTTATGATAGAAGCCCAGAATGCATGTTCCTGTAATCCCTTCTTGACCCCATGCCTTCACTGATTTCTTAAACTAATCTTGCTCCCTGTGCAACACTAAGGATCCCACTATTTTGCCTTCAATAGTAACAAGGCTATTTAGGGAAAGAGCAGGCATTTTGTAGATCAGTTGTTCCCTGCTATTATCCCTTCTGTTAGTGGGCTAGGGAGTAGGGATTCCCCCTGGCTGGAGTTTGCTTCCTGACATCGTGCCTCATAACCATCAAGAGATCATCAGTCTCTCATTCCCCTTGTAACTGATCTATGCTTTTAGCACAGATCTTGTGTTCATGAGTTCCACAACTTAGTTGTACAAACACTACTTGTTAAAAAAAATGTTATCACTGGCAGCCATTCAGTAGCCTGAGACAAAAGTCATTGCCCGTTCACCTCTTCCACATCACTCGCGGAGGCTTCGCAGACCCCCGTTAGCAGACAAGCCAAAGGGACCAGGGCTGTCTAGTCTCCGACAGGAGCAAGCGCAAGGGGCTGAGTTCGAGGGCTGGACCAGCCATTCCTGCTCCACGCAGACACGGAACCTGTTGGCCCCCGGCAGGGGATAGGGTAATGCCACGCACAGGCCACTGAGGAGCAGCGTCTGCCCAGAGAAAGCCGGTCTCTCCGGCACGTTTCGCTACCAGGACTCCGCGCCCGACTGCCCAAGGCGCCTCTGCGCAGGCGCTTGCACCGCCCGCCGGCCGGCAGCCGCAGAGCGGGGCGATAGCAGGCCCGGCCCGGCCCGGCCCGGCCCACAAGCCGCCTCCTTCGCCGCTCCGCGGCAGCCGGGCGGGCCGCAGCCAGCGGGCCAGCAGCCCCGCACCAAGGGCCGGGCCCCTCGGGCGCGGCCCGGGGGCGCCAGAGGCTCAGGGGGCTGCCGGCGCCCCGCGCGGGCCCGGCCCGGCCCGGCCCACGCGGGAGGCCGCCCCCAGCCGGGCGCTGCCGAGCCGAGCCGAGCCGAGCCGAGCCGAGCCGGGGCCGCCCCGCGGGAGGGCGGGTGAGCGGCGGGGCGGGGCGGGGCGGGGCGGGGCTGACCCGCGGAGGCTGTCACGTGGAGCACATGAAAGGGGAGCGGCGGGGCGGGGCTAACCCGCGGAGGCTGTCACGTGGAGCACATGAAAGGGGAGCGCGGGCCGGGGCGGGGCGTAGCGCGGCGGGGCGGGGCTAACTCCGCGGTGTCCGTCACGTGGAGCACATAAAAGGGGAGCGGCGAGGCGGGGCGTAGCGCGGTGGGGCGGGGCTAGGCCGGTGGTGGCCGTCACGTGGAGCACATGAAAGCGGAGTGGTAGGGTGGGGGGGGCTAACCCCATGGTGGCTGTCACGTGGAGCACATGAAAGGGGAGCGGCAGGGTGGGGCGGGGCGCAGCTGGGCGGGGCGGGGTAACCCCGCGGCGGCCGTCACGTGGTGCACATGAAAGGGGAGCGGCGGGGCGGGGCGGGGCTAACCCCGCGCGGCCGTCACGTGGTGCACATGAAAGGGGAGCGCGGGCCAGGGCGGGGCGTAGCGCGGAGAGGCGGGGCGGGGCTAACCCCGCGGCGGCCGTCACGTGGTGCACATGAAAGGGGAGCGCGGGCCAGGGCGGGGCGTAGCGCGGAGAGGCGGGGCGGGGCTAACCCCGCGGCGGCCGTCACGTGGTGCACATGAAAGGGGAGCGCGGGCCAGGGCGGGGCGTGGCGCGGAGAGGCGGGGCGGGGCTAACCCCGCGGCGGCCGTCACGTGGAGCACATGAAAGGGGAGCGCGGGCCAGGGCGGGGCGTGGCGCGGAGAGGCGGGGCGGGGCTAACCCCGCGGCGGCCGTCACGTGGAGCACATGAAAGGGGAGCGCGGGCCAGGGCGGGGCGTGGCGCGGAGAGGCGGGGCGGGGCTAACCCCGCGGCGGCCGTCACGTGGAGCACATGAAAGGGGAGCGGCGCGGCGGGGCGGGGCGGCGCCGCGGCGAGGGACGGGAGCGCGGGCGGCGGCTGCCATGGGGCTCTGAGGCGCGGCGGTGCCCGGCCCCGGAGCTGGAGCCGCTGGGGAGCGATGCGCGGCGGCGGCGGGGCGCCGCTCCCCCCCGCCGCGCGATGAGGGGCCGCGGGGCCGGCGCGGGGCCGGCCGTGCCGCCGCCGCTGGTGCTGCTGGGGCTGCTGCTGGCCGCGGCGCCGGGCGCGGCGCTGGGCAAGGAGACGGCGTTCGTGGAGGTGGTGCTCTTCGAGTCCAGCCCCAGCGGCGACTACACCACCTACACCACGGGGCTGCAGGGCCGCTTCTCCCGCGCGGGGGCCACGCTGAGCGCCGAGGGCGAGATCGTGCAGGTGAGCGCCGGCCGCAGCGCCCGCCAAGATGGCTCCGCGGCGCGGGCGCGGGCACCTGGCGGCACAAAGCGGCCCGCGCCGCCGCCCCACGTGCGCCCCGGGGGCGGGGGGGGGGTGGGGAGCGCCGCGCCGCCCCGCGCGCACAAAGGCCCCGCGCCGGCCCGCCCGGCCGCCCCTGGCCGCCCCTGGCCGCCTGACAGCCGCGCGTGCCCGCCGGGTCCCGCGGCTCCCGCGCCCCGGGGCCGCAGCCCGTGCGAGACCCGCCGGGAACGCGGCGGCTCCGGATCGCGCTTGGCCTCGCCCCGGCTTCCCGGGCCCCCCGCGCCAGCGGACCTGCCGCTCCCGCCCCGGCGGCTGGTCACAAGCGCCCTCACGGCGGAAAGCCCCGCGTTGCCGGTGCTGCCCTCCCGGCCGCGGAGAGGGCGTCCCGTTCGCCGGGCGCAGCCGCGCTCTGCTGCCGCAGCTCCCGAAGCGCTTATCTGGCTCCTTTGTAGTCACTCGTCATTGCGGACTTTCTTCCCCTTTGGCCAAGTAAAGAAAAACGATGTGAATGGTGCTTTAACAAGTCTGATTGTTAAGCAATTGCCAGTAGTAGTCCTTATTTCTCATTAACAGCTGTGGAGCTTGTTTGCTCGAGTTCTGTGTGTGGGTATATACATATATAATGTAGGTGTATTAAAAAAACAAGCAGTGAGGTAAAACTCTAAAAGCGGTTATATGACTGTCAGTAACTGTTTTTCTGCTCCTGTACACGCAAGAATGCTGCTGCCTTTCTCGTGCTTTTTGTTTTAAAAGTGTGTCCCAGGGAGAACTTCTTACAAAAGCTTCCGTGTAGGCAGAAGAGTTGTGAGGACAAGTTGCTGATAAGGGTTTTTATTTATTTCTCCAGAGAAAGGAGGGGTGGAGCAATTAATTTATATTTTTGATGTTTTTAAAAAAGAGGGTGTTAGTAGGGGCTGAAACAGGCATTGACATCTTATAACCTTTTGGTACGTTATCAAACTACGTGTAAGATTCAACACTATAAATCTTGGGGGAAAACAAGAGACTCTGAAGGTTCATTTTGTCAGGTGCTAGTGTTAAGAATAGAACAGAGGCCATTTGCTGATAATGTGCTTTTCTTGTGATTTTAAGTGAAAGTGGATGAAAAAATGAACTCTTTTTTTAAGACTCAGATTTGCTATGTGAGAACTTGAAGTAAATGTATTAGTTGAAGTTTTGTAGGCCTTTCACTTATAACATCAACCATCTGTGTCCTCAAAATAGGAAAGATTATAGTGAAAGCCAAATCATGTGGCAAACCTTTTGCAGGTTTATTTATCTCTCAGAACTGTTTTGCTTGTGAACTTGTGCATATGCTGGATAATATCCTCAGTTTATGCTTGAATGGGCTATTTTCTTTCCTAAGCCACGGAGCATTATATTTTTTTCAGAGTAAAATATGGCAGGCATCGCTCCAAAACAGCTAGATTGAATACTAGCAGTCACACCTTCACCATTGACACTTTAGATTACATATCGGATATCTTGTCTGAATGGTGCTTCCTTCATCTCCTCCTGAAAATGACTTTGTTAGAGCCTAAATTTATAAACACTTTCACAATGTCGTCTTGTCTCTATTTTTGACATAAGCCCTATGTTTATGAAAAAACTTCATATGAATCTGCCATTTGGGATCATTATTTCAAGCTCATGTTGAGATTTAGAAACGCATCATGTGGCTAATGATACTGAAAACCTGTTTAACGTTAGCTGGTAGTACATCAGTCAGGTGAGAAAGCTGCTCTTAGCCCCAGCCATCTTGTCAGTGTACACAGCTCCCTAGAAATTACAGTGCATTTTTCATTAAAGTGAAATATCAGAAATTCTTGAAAATTGGGTGCACATTAAAGAATGAATCAAAGTGTGGTTTTTTGAGGCTACGCGAAGACTTGCTTTTGTGTAATAGCATCAGTTACTCATTGGTCTTGAAAGTCTCTGGAAAAACTTAAATGATGCACTTTTAGCCTTTGATTGGTCATATGTTCACTCTTAAACTGGCTGTTGGTCAGATTCCTATCCAGTAGTGGTATGCTGTTATATCGTTTATCATGTTATTGTGACCAAGTCTTAGGGTTAGGTGCCTACCAGAGTAACTCTTCAGAAAGCTGAAACGTTCACGTGCCGCCTTTCATGTGGCCGCAGTATGTATTCAACAAGCTCAGCCTAGGTTGCTGTGTCAGCTGGTCCTTAAATCACTCGAAGGTCTAACTGCCACAGAACATCCCAGCATGCCTGTACACCGTGGTGTTTTGGGGGGCAATATCCTGGCATTAGTATGGTTGAGACTGTAAATTGAGAATTTCTGATTAAAGAGTCATTGTGAAAATAAGATTTTATGAAAAGCTCTAGAATGATAGTTTACTTTAAAACAAATTATGACCGTGAACAACTTGTGGTTGGGGCTTCTTGGGCCAAAGGCTCAGATATACTTCCGTGTCAGATTGTATACTCCATGACCGCAGACGTACGCTGCAACGATAATAAGCATCACTGAGTTGATCAGCAGTGGCTCTTTTGCTCGAAGGAGGGTTACCCGTCTTAATTCTGTCTGCATTTGGCAAAACTGTTTCAGTTGCTGTTTCTGCTGATAGCTAAGGTGCAGTGCACTAACAGCTGTTTCTTGTAAAATTGTGGTGATGATTCTGGTCAGGTGAAGTGTGGGGAAAAGAGGATTGAACTTAATGTTGATTCTGGTCAGGTGAAGTGTGGGGAAAAGAGGATTGAACTTAATGTTGATTCTGGTCAGGTGAAGTGTGGGGAAAAGAGGATTGAACTTAGTGTCTGTTTTAGATTGTAATAAAAAACTGGCATGTCAAAAACTTTAAAGGAGGGTATGCATCCATAGTTGTTAATTCTCCAAGTCTTTATTTTGCTAGCCCTGCCTTAGATACACTGCTGAATACAGTTGTATTGAGAGGTTGCTTATATATATATATATTTTTATATATATTTTATTTTTTATTTTTTTTAACAGCATGGAGAAAAGGTTTAGGAATGTCAGTGTTTTCATCATGTGATACAAGTTTGTTTTTTGATTGATCTCTTTCTGTTTGGAAGGTCCAGCAGGAGAATAATGTACTTTATGTAGCCATCAAACATGAGTGAAATACATAGGTTAAGTAATACTCTCTAGTTGCATTTATCTTTTTTGTGCTCAAAAGGTAGAGTTTGGGGAGAACAAATGTAACTCGGAGCTTTAAGCTGGAGGAGGAAAACAAAGTGGGGCACTTCTCAACTCCTTGCACTCCAGTTCCTTGCAGTAGTGCCACTGCCCATCTTCCTCTAGCAGGAGGTGGAGAGGCTTTGAATTGTACCGCAAAACTGTGTTCGTGTTCCTTCCCTCCGCTTCCCTCCCACCCCTTTTTCACTTGAATAACTTTGAACGTTCCCTCTGTTTTCTCAAAAAGCAGAAATGGTTAAATGCTATAAACGCCTCGCAGGTAGGCTTCATACTTGGAAGTATTAAGAGTTTTCAGCAGGGTTGAAATCAGTGACTTGAAATAACTGTGCATACATATGGATGTTCGGCAGTGATCAGAGGAGGCTGAGTCAAGGCAATGTTTGTCCTTTGAGAATAGAGAGGGGGGAAAAATTCAACAATCAACAAGATGGTGACTCAAAGCCACAAATAATTCCACTTCCTTAATCTGAATGGCCTTCAGGCACTCAAGTCAAGCAAGAAGAAACTTAACCTGCCTGTTCACCTAAAAACCCAAAAATCTTGAGTCACCATCTTGTTGGAAGTTTTCTTTGTTAGTTATCCTGTTAGAATATGAAGACACCTGTGACTGCTTTTATGTTAGTTCCTGTACCTTAACTGTAAAGCTCTGGCTTACAGTAATGGTCCTGAAGACATCAGGGTAGTATGTTCTTCTGGTAAAACTCAATTTCTAGTATCAGCTCTGGGGCCTCTGGTTTGCAGTGTCGTCTTGTCCGTGGAGCGGAGCGTCTGGCGCTGAGCGCCTTGGGCCGCGGCAGCTCGTTCACAGCAGAGGCAGGGCTGACATGCCAGGGATGCCAGGAGCGGCGCGGGGGAAAGGCGGCTTGGGATTTACTGTGTCTATCGTGGCATGAAGACAGGAGGAGACCTGGTATGTGTATGGTCTGTATTACATGGGAAGCCGGACTAGGTTACAGATGTTATCCGCTCTGATCTTGGTCTTCGGCGTTAGGAACAGATATTCTGATCTGGCAAACATTGCGAGGCAAGTGAGAAAGCTCATCTTCGAGATGTCCCTTTCCAGCCACTGAATCCAAACGTTGCCATACAGCAGAACCTCTCCTCTGGACCTGCTTCTGACAGGACTGGATGGAGTCCCATCCCTGTCTGGAAGGCATGCCTAATGTTAACGAGCTGACCTTAACCTGTTAAGAAGGCTGTCATGAATAGAAGGGACTTTAATTGCTGCTGTTGTGTGTGGGGGTTTTTTTTGGTTTTTTTTTTTTTTTTTTTTTTAAAAGACCTCTGGGCTTCCATGGTTCTTGAGTTCTTGTTTCCTTTTCTTTTTTAAGAAAGATAAGATAGTGACAGCTCCTTTTTGGTTATAGCAGTATCAGATGTATATTTGTTGCTATTCAGTCAGAGCAGTGAGTAATTTCTGTAGTTGTTGATTTTTATTGGCTTGTGGATCAGAAACCTTGTCTAATCTAAGCTTCTATTTTTCTTTTATTTTCTTGTTCCCATTGTACTGAGACTTGAGTGTCCAGCTGAAAGGAGCAAGACTCTGCCATGCTACAGCATTGCTACATGTGTAGAAGAGCAAAACATGTTAAAATGTTTGAGCATTTTATTTCTTTAAAACCTAAGTTCAGGTTTTGAGGCCTGAACTGGTGGCTTCTATGAGTTGGCAGGCCTCATCATCCTTCTTGGGTACTGGAGTGATTTGAGAGGCGAATGAAAGATTAGAATTGCAGGTTGGTCCTTCTAACAGCAAGGTGCTCCGCTAGTTACTGCTGCGTGCCGTGCCTGATGTGAGCTCGACGGGTGCTCATCCCTTGGGGTTGCCTGGCCGCTGGCAGGGCTGGGGTCCGAGACCCTGTTGCTACTCTCCAGTCCTGCCTACTGTGAGAGGAAGGCAGCGTCCATGTGAGCAGTGCTGGTGGTTACGGGTCCTGGGTCTGCTTCGGGAGACGGCCAAGATGATAGAGGAATTGTAATTGCATTTAAAATGAGGCTTTTTGAGGTAAAGATGTACACAGTTAAGGCACCTAGACAGCCTTTACAGTGAATAATGCAACAGCAGTTTGCTGTTAAGAAAGGTATTGTAGTGTGCCTGATTCCAGATTAGTCTGGCTGTTTCCCTCCCCCTGTTTTCTGAAGTTTCAGTCAGTCTGTCAAGTGCAGCGGTACATGGGGAGAGCTGGAGATAGCTCATCAAAGTATTTGTGCGTCGGTTGTTCGTCCTCCTGCACAGTTGTGTCCTCGCTGTGGGCTGCAGCTATGCTGCAGCTACAGCATTGCTGCTTAGTGTGCAAGAGATTGGCTTTTCTCATCAGCTTCTTAGTGTACTACTGTAATTAAGGTTTTCTAATTAATTCTTCAATATTGTGATATCCAAGATGTCTCTTAGAATGGTGGTGAAAAGACTTGATAGCTCCTTCTGCGATAGCTGGCTGCTGCTGGGTCATGCCTGCTTACAGGTATTGTGCTCTGCTTTGAGGATCCTCTACCTATGATATCCTACACTTATGACATCCTACTAAGCTGTACTGCAGCACTGTGAGAGGAAGTAAGAGGGGAACCCTGGAGATCATGGTGAAAAGAGATGCTTGGCTGCTTAAACCTTCTGTGGGCACGTCACTGTCCCTCCTTCCGTTGGACAGTTTGATGTTGCCTTTGAAATATTTTGTATGGTAATGGAGAAAAACACCTAGTGAAAACAGTTAAAACTCTGATAATTTTGTTTTATATTAAGGACTGATAAACCATATTTACCTAGTTAAAAACTTTGAACTTTTAAGCTTTAGACTAGTGTATGTTAAGCCTTGGGGAATAAGGGTACCAATGAAAACTGTTTCGAAGTAAGTCTAAGGTGGTAATAAATGTTTCTAGCCATTACTACAGGGAGAAGGCAGTCCTAAAAGATAAGGTACCAAATTCAGACATGAACTGCTGATTTTGGACGAAGCTCCAATGTGCATAGTATTTGCTGACAGTTGTGGCAATACTAGAATGCTTTTCACCAGAGCCTCGTCAGCCCTTGTGGGTGAGACGGTCCCTGGAGGAGAAGGTAGGAGGCACGGTATAAGAGAATGAGGTAGAAGGTATCCAAGTATGGAGGAAAAGTTGCACTGGAAGGAGGAAAAAACAGTAATGTGACCTGTTTACAGGAATTAGAATAAAATAGTTAAAGTAAATAGAAGTGGAAAGCTTATGGCACTGTGTCTTGTACTTGGCCTCTAACCAGTACAATTTCTGTTCTCTGCTAAATAAAGGTGGGGAAGAAAGTGGGAAAACAGTTTGAGGAAGTTCAGGTAAGTTTTTCAGCATAGTGTGAGTCTAGTTCAAGCGCCACACAGACATTTAACATCTGTACTGTTGTTAACATCTGTACTGTTGAAATCCTTGCCCTTGTTGGCAGGGTGCTGACCACTTCCTCTTTCAGGTACTCAAATTGCTTGTTTGGGAGATGGAATTAAGAAAAATCCCAGAGAGGAGAGAGACTCAAATTGTTAAACATGGAGCCGTTTGGAGAGCCTTTTTCATTTATATGTGTTTATGTTGAGACTGGATCTACGCGAGTATGATGGTTTAGATGTAATTACAGCCTGCTTGGTGGTATTACCAAGTGCTCGTGGCTGGCCGTGCCCCATGGGTAGAGCTGGCACACGCTCTTCTGTGCACGCCACTGGTGGACGTGATTACGGGCCAGGGCAACTTTGCTTTAATTGCTTTGTCTAGCGAAGGACTTCTGAAATGGCTCCAGGTGAAGCATGAAGTCATGATTTGGTGTGGCATAACTTGGTAAGAAAGAAATGCAGGCAGCTTTGCTGCAAGCAGATCTTATAGGAAAGTCTTGAGTAGTCGTATAAAACCATTGATTAGCATACGTAGTAATTTTCTTTCAGTTTATATCATCTTGTGGTGTAGTGTGCATTTAAAAATGCTCCTTTTTTATTACAGTCTTCTAGACTTTGTTTTGGAATTTCAAAGTGAGGCCCTCCTGGCCTGAAATAGCTTTCATAAACATAGTTTTTCAAAGTGTGAATACTTTTGAGAGGCCAGCATCTTATTGGTTAAGGAAAGGTAAAATTTGGCAGCAGTAAATCTGCATAACTGGGTAAAAAAAGTCTCCCAGAATATACAGCAAGCGGTACATATGTCTGCATCAATACACTTAGAGTACATTAGAAGTGCTTAATTTAGGAAGTGTTAAATATTAGCTCAAACTCTCTCTCCTTCTGGGCATCTGCACTTCTGTATTCACATGTGGTCAGACCAGAGTTTGTGGTGCCTACGTATGAAAACAGAATGTGTGTTGAATGCTTGGCCTCGTTTCTCATGTTGCCTGACTTGAAGGGAGAACCCCTCACAGTAGAGGAGACTGGCAAAGGAAAGGAATTTCTGTTTTAAAGACATGCTTTGAAATTGTTACAACAGTGGCAGAAGAATCCCATAAAAATCAAAAAAAATGAAATTTTTTGCATTTTTCTTGACTGCTTGACACTTGAACCTGAGGTGAACAGAGAAGTGTGGTCTTTTTAGATACCCAGCAGAGACTATCAAAAATTGCACTTCATTGCAGTTACCCCATTCATGGAGCTATACTTACGTTAGGATTGAGTATTAGTTCTCGAGGTTTCTGGTGGCTTAGGGTGTCATCTTCAGTGATGAATTGCTTTTATTCATTTTTATCTTCTCTTCATGCTGCTTTAAAAGACTTTTGTTATTGCACTTGGCTTTAAGATGAAAAGCCAGTTTACAAAGGTTGATTAGGTGTCTGTTATGATCCAGACACAAGTACACCCTTAAATATGTGGCTTAATATACGCAAACTCTCTAGACTTCCCAGACCCACGTTACTCTGTGCATTAATGTAAGATGGCCAACAGCTTCGGAAAACGGCAAGAATCCTTAAGCTTTTTGTTGGTGGGTTTTTTTTGTTTTTTTTTTTTTTTTCCCACTTAAGCTGTTTTATCACCTTGTATCACTTTCAGTAGTAAAGCAAGCTGAAGAATCAGTAAGGAGGTGACTGGCCTGACAAGGTACTAAGGGGCATGTTTTAGAGACTGCAGTTGTGGTTTGAGTACAGCTGTTTAATTAGTTGTACAGGCATGCACAAGTACGTGCCTCCTACTGTGAATTTATTGCATGTGCTTAGTAAGCAACTTTTAAATGCTTCTGATTGTGGTGTTTGAAAAATTACTTTTAATCCAGGAAAGACCCTAGTTTGTGCCAAGATCTGGTTTCCTAATTTGAGCCTTTTGATGCTGGTCTGCTTAAAAAAAAAAAAAAAGAAAAAAAAAAAAAAAAAGAAAAAAAGGTGGATCAAGTGTGGGGGGGAAATCCTTTTCCTCCTCTATTTCTCACCTCCTCTCCCCTTCCCCCCCCCCCCCCCTTCCTAAACATAGAGGAGACTCTCACCAAACTTTTCAGTGAATTCCCCTTTGGAACTGAGTTTCCAGCCTTAAACAATCCACTTTGACAGATTAAGAAAAGTGCAGAGTTGGGGACTGTCTGTTTATTTTGGAATTGTGGAAAGTATTCTGTTCTACTTTGTACCCTGATGCATCGATTCTCCTGGAACTTGGTCTTCTCTGTGAATGAGCATCTCCCAGGCTGAGATTCTCTTTTGCAAAGAGTGCCCTTGAAGACTTACAGATTTTTTTTTTGTGGTGTAGGCTTCGCTAAATGGTGGCAGTCACAGTTGAGCCCTGATAGGTTTTACTTAATAATATCATCTGTATCTCATAGCTAAAACATATACATACATATATACACACATTCATGCATGTGAACGCACATGCACAGCGTGCCAGTTGTGCACACTGTTATCTGTCCCGGCTGCGCTCCAGGTCTGCCTCTCCATGCTGATTTTGGAGATACGGATGACACATTTGGTGTAGCTTTTGCTGCCTCCCTCTAGGCAGACGGGTTTCTCGGAAGAGTCTCTGATGCCTGCGGCGTGTGCAGTAACAGGAAGGTCTGTTGGTTCCCACCGCGGTGTTTTACTTTACAGGGGTCCAACATGCTGTCTCCGACCTGTCCGGTATTAATTCAGGGGCCCTTTGGAGCAGGTACCGTCTTGCCCCCTTTGAGGGTAAGGGGGAGCTGGCCGGCGCTGGGTGCCAAGGTGTCCGGCTCCTCGTGCGCCGGGTGCTGAGCCGGCCAGCCTCCGGGACGGCGTGCCGCGAGGCTGGGAGCGGAGCAGGGAGCCTGTGGAGCAGCGGCTGGGCAGAGCTGCCGCGCGCAGGACTCGGGGGAGCCAAGGGCTGGAGACCTCCTGGTGCTTGGAGGCAAGGTGCCCCCGATCTGTCTCTGGCACGGTTTTGCCTGTTTGAAAGATAGCATCTCTTGCATCCCGAAACTGTCTGAGGAAAAGACATTACAAAGTAGGTAATGCAGAAAATTGTCAAGGTATGATCTTATTTGTCTTTCATTACTTGAGAAAGCTGCACTGCCATAGCTCCTCCTCCCTCGCTGCATTTGTAACTTTTGGTGCTAGTCTTTAAGTTTTGGTACTCAGAATTTGCAGAGACTTTTTCATTAGTAGAAATGCAGGGTGGTTGTGGCAGATTGGAATAAATTTCTCAGTGTGCATTTTGTGTATATGTAGTTGCCACTGGGAGCTGAATCTCCCCAAATAACAGAAGTCAAAGTGGTCTGGTCTCCTTTCTTCTCCCCCTCTTATCTTCAGTCAGCTAATGGGAAAATGCAGAAGGCTTCTGAAATCTTTCAGACAGCTTGAGTATTAAACATAGGCCACTGATGTGTAATAGCCAGGCAATATGCCTGTATAAGTGTGTGCCTGTGTGTGTGATGCATGCAGTATGATTAATTTAAAGTTATACCAAGACTAATCCAACAAAATATCTCCGTTTCTGAAGTCTCTTTCAGTATTTGCATTGGGGGCTTGGATACCAGTGTCCCAGGAACCTAGAGACATGCCAACGGTGAAAATAATATGGGAAGAAACTACTGTCCTTGTCAGTAAAAGATCTGAAGAGCTGTGGTAGTATCCTGAAAGAGTTAAGCTCTAATTAGCTCACTCATAAGATATTTAATATCCTTATTAAACTCAACTGCTGGTTCACTTTTTTCTCCTCCTTATGGTGAATAAAATTTCTCAAGGAGCGGAGCCTCTGCCTCTCAGATCAGAGGCTCACATGTTGAAGCTGGTAGTGCTAGAGGCTAGTTCCTATCTGTGTGACAGCATTTTTAATTTAACAGGACCGGCTTTGATGTTCTCAAATATTTATAGGCAGCTTCAGATCACTCCAGTATGTATTCTTTTTAACTGGAGCAGAAGTTCCTCCTCACACAACAAACTTTCTTTCCTTCTGTTTACTCTTGGGTCCATTTTGGATTTGCTGTCATCTGAGTGGTTTTATGTTGCAAAAATACTGTTTCTGTGGGGGAGGAACCACTTGATTTCCCTTCTAGTTTCTGCAGCGTAGGGTTAGTCTGGCTAATAAATCTTAGCTCCTTGTTTGAGCCTCACTGAAGATACCTATATTGTAGAAGAGAGATCTAGTGAAATGGAATTTAACCAAAATGTAGCTATGGTGAAAATGTCTGTTTTCTCTGGGAACTCGGCTACTCGTGTCCACGTGGGATCGGATCTGGATCGGTTTCGTTCGGCAGACTGTTACGGGCTCGGCAGCGGGCCCGCCCTCGGGAAAAGGCAGAAGGATCTCTCGGATGTCTTGGAGAAGGAGTTTCTCTCTTAAATCAGGCTATAATCATGGTTTGTAGTTTAAAGAGGAACTGAAAACTTGAGGTTAGGCTCTCAGCGGGAGCTGGTCAGAAATTATGGAAAAACATTTTAGTTGGAATTTGCCGATTTATTAAAATGAGCCGTTCCACTCGGATGGTCTGACTTACATGAAACTGATCAAACTCAGGCAAGAATTTTAAAGATAGCAGATGGGTCAGCTACCAGCTAAATCTTTTCTTCTTCCCAGTTTTTTTGCCCAAGCAGCTTGTCAGAGACTGTCTCTGACTTTGAGGCTGTCTAGCACCTGTGCAGCCAGGGGCTGGGCTGAGAGCCGGGACCCTCTTTCCTTTCAAAAACAGAAATGCGTGTTTCTTTCTTTGCCACTTTAACTCTGCTAGTTTTGGTATCCTGGAAAGGCCTGGTTGTGATGTGAATCTTTGCCTTGGTGGTGCCACATCAGGAAGTGTCTATGTCGTATGAAAGTGTTTCTTCAAATTAGCTTTGGTAAACTTCCAGTTTCCTCCTTTTCCTGACGTTTTTCTTTACTGCTTTATCCCCTCAGCTCTCTGTTTTGGATCTCATGTGGGCTACCTGGTCCCAGAGAAAATGTCATGGTCAACTGAGATGGCAAAACTGTGTGGCTTTTTTTTCCTAGAACTTTTCCATGTGGATGCCAGTAGTACAGGCTAACTTCTACATGCTGTTTTACTGAGCTTCGCTTTTGTTGTAAAGTTGTGCTTGTTTCACTTCAGGAGATACAGGAGGAGATAATCACATAACTAGCCTCTTCTCTTGTCTGGACTTCAGTTTCCCAAGTAGCAGACTTTTCATGTATTAACTTGGATGGCTTCACTTTGTAAAAATTCTGTCTTTGAGTGATGATAATGTCTTTTTTACTGTAGGCCATGCATTAAAACGTTTGTGGGCTTTGACATTCCTGCTAAAGGTGCACTGCTTTGCTGGTGCAGCCTATTCTAGTGCAGCAAGTGAAATCAGTTATGTCACTGCCTACATAACTAAGCAGTGCCAGGAAGCAACCGCAGGAGAAGAGCACTCGATCATCCATACTGCCTGTATGTCTATTTGATCCAAATAGCTGGCTCAACAACGAATCCTATGTTGTCACGTACATTCTTATGCTGTAAAATAATATTACTAGTAAGATTGGTTATCAAATTCTGTAGGGGGAAAAAAGGACCTGTAACTATTTAATGTAGCAATGAGAATTTCTAAATGAACGGAGCTTTATTAACATACAAAACTAAACAAATATCTTAACTTTGTTTTAGAAAAAGCAGTACTATGCCCACAGCATCTAAAAATCACTTTCAGCCAATTTGGAGAGAAGACATGTAGAAAGTAAAACAGCAGTGTCATATCTCCAGGAGGCCAATGCAGGTTGTAGGCATTCTGCTAATGCCAATGTGAAGTCCTTGCCTAAATTGTGTGGCTGCTGCACCACAGTGAGCACTTGCTTCTAGAGATGGTGGGTTTGATTGTGGCTTCATTTTTCCTCCACTTCCTTCTCCCAATAATTTTTAATGTAGATTGTTTTCCTTCTCCCCTCATACCCTACAACATCCTTGTGAGGTAGGGAAATTCTTGAAGTATGAAAATATTCAATACTTCTGTCTCTGGGAAGGATTTCCCCAAAGATCAAGAGCTTTCTTTTTTTGTTTGGTTTTTGGTAGGAGCTGTAATAGAAAGCTGGTCCTGCTGGTGTAAGGCTGAGCTTTACTAAACTTCCCTCTTTCCCTCCCCCTCCATTCCCCATCAGGATATGGTACTATTGCTAGTGCAAAAGAATTATAGAAATGTAAAGAAGCTGCAAGGGGTGTGAGATACATGTGTGGACTTTTTAACCAGCTCTGCAACATCTTCCTGAGAAAATAAAAAATACCCCAGGGTGGGTTTTCCCTGTTTGGAAGGGGGGGGAGGTGTTACAGTTCATGGAAAAATTTGCAAGTTACTTTGAGTCTAGACTCAGTAACTTAAAACATTTGGGATGTTTGTGCAGCCTAGATAAAAAGCATACTTGCATCTGCAAAACCACTCACTAAAACTGAAGAACCAGTTCTAAACTTCTGTCACTTAGGAATGAGCAGCACCAAACCTGTGGCTCAAACAAGAACTTCACTGCAGCTGTAACTTTCAGACATCTTAAGGTCAATAGAAAATGTGTTGTAATTTGAAAACTGGTATGCCTCTTCAAGCTGTGAGTAGAGTTTCTTTGAAATAAATTCCTCAAGGGGTTTTGAAGTATGGCTTTTCCTGTCCCTTCCCACTCCAAATTGTCCTGTACTAAAACTTGTGAAAACAGGGTAGACGGAAGGGAGAAGGGCATTTTGCCCCTTGTTGCCGCTCAGCATGAAAATTAATAGCAATCGGTATTCAATACAAAGGTCAAGCTGCAATTCAAAAAGGAAACTTTCTGATTTTTGGCTATGTAGAGCAATGTTTTCAATTTATGTGACTTCACTGTTACTGGTTTAAGATCAGTTTTCCAGACCTGCTAGCTGCCATGTTCACTTCTATGAACTTGACAACTGGCTCCACTTTGCAGCCTTCCGCATGGACTAACTATTGCACAAACTGTTGCAGTATGACCACTCAAATGAAGGGTGCTGAGCTGCTGTGCAAAGCTGCTGTCCATAAGCAGAGAAGTGAGAACATCGTATGCACTCTTACCCTTCCCCAGCTGTAAAGTAAAATGTCAGCTTGAAGCCATTGCATTGCTTTTTCTAGTGTTTATTTGGTTATTTGTGCTCTCCTATTTGGAAAGGGCTTTGGGAGTATAAAACCTGGTTTTGCGGTAGTAACTGGTTATGCTAACAACTCTTGCAAATGAGTGAACTCCTTTTTATAGAGCTTGCTTCCTCTACGTGTGGTCATCTGTCCCAGCAGCATCATTGTTAATGTTGTGTAGACTGAGACAGATGTCTCTTTGTACTTGCTTAAGTGCTTGCTGGTTCCTCCTCCTGCTGAACAGTCTTGCCTGAAGTCATCAAGACCAAAGGGAAAGCTACTGAAAAGGCCCAAATGCTGTTAGGGTTTCTGGCAGGTGATATTCCATGATACAAAAGAAGAGAGGAATGGGTGTTTGTGTGCAGAAAATCAAGTTTTCCTTGCTCCTTTCCTGCCCTTTTCAAAACTAGTTTGAAATAGTATCAAATATTCAGGTGTTGGATGGGCTTTTATAGACTCATGCAGTAGCAGGATGTTCTGGAGAGGACTGTGATTGACCATATAGTCTCAAGGTACAGCTTTTGTAGTACAGAGTTATGTTGGGGAAGAATCCTTACTGTGCTAGTGGAGAGCTTGATCCACTCGCCATACGCATTTAGTGAGGACTTCACGTTTGTCTGTTAATTGTTTCCCTGTTTTTTCCCTAATCTGTTTTTTTAGAGAAAATACTTTTTCAGTGGCATTTAGTGTTCTGGAGTGATTGATAAACATATATGGAAACAGTAGCTGTAGCCACTGTGGTCGAGTCTGCAGCTTTATAGTCTTCCTCCTCACCCCACCCTACTTGAGTTGCTGGACCCTTTAAGAGAACTAAACAACATGTACTGTGGCTGGCAAATGTTATTCTGCCTTATGTTTAGAGAAAGAATGGTCTCTGGAAAAGGTTCTGCTTTGGAGAGGGTTACTTCCATCTGATGAAGGCTACTGAATATGTTCTACTATTGGAGAAAAGTCTAGTTGGAAAGCATAATGTTTACATGTAGAAAACAAGTTTTTTGACAAATGTGTTGCTGGACTTTAGACTTCTTAAACACTAAACTTTTTTAGCTATGATTGTACCAACCTTGTGACTTTTTAGGTAGAAATGTTTTTTCTGACTCAATATATCTGGTCTGCTCTGCTTAGATTGTTTACTTAATATTTAGCATGATTCTGCATTTCTAGGGTTTTATTTTCACATAACATTATCTCCTTCCCTTTTTCTCCCTACCCTGTTGTTGTCACAGGTAGGCTATCAAACACTTGCTGCCTATATCTTCTAACTTGTTACCTTAGATTACAGACACAAAACTTTTTCTTTTTAACTGACAGAATTTACTTCCCTAATATTTTTCCCAGAAAAGCTGTGGGCCTGAAGCTGACTTAAAATAGGTCTTTTAATAATTAATTTTTCTATGTCTGTTTTAAGTAAGCCACAGGCTGCAGGTTCAGCTCTTCCCTTGGGATGTCCTGTGCCACCTCTGTGAGGGGACAACACTGGCCATTCTGGGATCTGGCTAGGATCTTGGACAGGCTTATGGCAGCGCTGAAACGCGTTGCTGTGGCTCCATGGGGACCCAGAGCTAGAGTATTTTGAGATGCTGCGGGACATGACTGATGGTGGGGATCCCAGCGTTCTCCAGCAACTTTAAGCAGGCTCTGCTGGTGCTGTTTCCATCTCTCACCGGATGCTGTTGTGCCAGCGCTTGTTACAAGGAAGCGGCAGACAGTAACATACATCTAGGTCAGTCCTACTGCAAAGAGAACTTTTGGAAATCAAATACAAATGACTTTCAACCCTAAACTAATTTCTGACTGGTGTCTCTGAACTTGAATTGTGATTGGTGAAGCTAGGAAAGCATTTGCTCCCTGTGTATGTGATATGACATGTGGCTGCTGATGAGGATGCTGATAGTGAATAACTTCTTAGATAAAGATCTTTGCTGGACTAGATTGCATTGCCCAGGAAGCTGGAGTGTATTTTTAGTAGTTTTACTATCCAAGTGATGCTGAATCTTGAAATCTAATCTTTAGAAACATATTTCAGATAAAATGGATACTGCAGTCCTCAAAACAGAATACACGCTAATACTGTATGTTTTGGAGATGAATGTCAAACATAGAAGGCAGATTTTGACCTAGATTAGGACTTGCAGTTCAGTTAGAAAAGGTTGAGAAGGTAATAGGAGTCTTGAATATCTGCCAAGGCAAGGTTGCGGATAGGGGACTTCACTCTTTAATAGCATTCTCACCAGAAAGAAAATGATAAAATTAAGCTCAAGAGAACAGAGAGCTTGAGCAAGCCTTAAGCAGTTGCTGGTCAAACTGTAAAAACTGAACAGCTGGAGGATACCCTTCAGCACTTTCTGCCTTCAGAAGCATGGTAGTTATGGCTCCTCTGCTTCAAGGAACAGCTCATGAACTGGGTGATAGAGGAATTTAATCTTTCTATCAATATGATAATGCAGTTTATCTATGCTAAACTACAGTGCTGCATTCCTGACCCCAGTAGTATTTCTTGGTTTGAGAGAGACTCTCCAAGTGAATTCATGGGTTTTTGCTGTTAGTAGTATATGGAATTAACACCACAAATTGTGCATCAGGGGAGGGGATGGTTTTGTTTACCTTGTCAAACTCAATTTAGAGATTGCTAAACAGAATATGATCAATTAAAGAAAAGCTTTTGAGAAACAAAAGTCATTTTTATATTTGCATAAATAATACTTTTTTTTAAAGTGCAGCCATTTTCAGTGTTTTTCCTGGTCAGTTTCTTTCTTAGGAAGACTTGCATGCAGTCATTTTGAAAGCAATTAAGAATGTGCCACTTGATCAGGACTTCATAGGTTCCTGGGCGGGGGGGCCTTAATGCCCATTTAGAAACTTTTCAGTGAAATGCTCTTGCAGTGCTGTGGGGTGGTGTTGGCAGTGAACTAGGTGAATTATTAGAAGGTGGAAAAAATGGATTAGAACAGAACATATGCTTTGCTTTGTAAGGGGGAAGCATATGCTGCAAATCTGAAGTGCTAGAAAGCGGAGCTTTTAAATCAGGCATGTTTTAGGAAGATATAGTGTGTTTTCTGACACTGGCTTGTTCCTGTCTCTTATTAGCTGGTAAGGAATTGCATCTCTGATGTTAAAGCTTTAGGATCATATTTCTATTCTTCTTGAGGTAGGTAGTGGGTGAATAAGCTTCATTCAGGCTGTTTAAAACTTGGCAGCTAATCCTGGCAGAGCAGCAGTGCTCCCCTGCTGTCCTCCAGAGATCCAGACTGCTTTCCCAGGCCACCTTCTCAGAGGTGGAAGTGGCCGGCACTGCCTGGGGCTGCTGAAGAGGGACTCTTCTGCTGATTATAGGTTGAGATGTGCTTCTGGGGGCGAAGGATGGTTACGTGAGCCCTGATGGATGAGGAGAGTATGATATTAAACGAGGATGTGTGTATGAAAGATAACAGGTCAAACCTAGATGTTTTTATTTCTTTCCAGAAGTCTTGCTCTTATTTTGTCCTTGCCTGTCAGACTCCAGTTATAAATAGACTATTTTGAATAATTTCAATTGTCTTGTACAAGAAAGGTTGCATCTATAACTTGTCTCTAGCAAAACTGTTTCTTTCCCATGCTTTTGATGTCTTGCCTTCTGATCCCTCCTGATTTCTGTGTAAACTCTCACTGCATTAGCATGGACACCCTCCAGCGCCTTTGACTTTTCGGAACTCTCGGGTGAAACTGATTTGTGAGCTAGAAAATTAAAAGGTCATGATGCTAACCTTCTGGCTCTTCTCTGAATATTGCCCTGTGCTTCTATAACACAGATTGCTATTCTGCCATGGCACTAGTTTGAGTGAGTTGAATAACTAAATGAGGGAGGATATTACAATGAAAATCAGCCATTACAAGGAATGAGGTAAAGGGGAAGAGGATGATCAGCTAGTGTCTGTGGGGTGAGCTCTGCCATAGCATGATTCCTAGCATTTCTTATCCTGTGTCTGACTTGGACATTGCTGAAGAACTGGAAACATGGTCTTCAGCCATGCAAATAAAGGTGTGGAAATTGGCACTGCTGTGCATTGAAAATAGGCTGAGAAATCATGGTATTTTTGAGATTAAATGGGTATCATTTCATGCTATTTAGCAAGAATGATAATACTAAATTTGGAATAATGGAGAATAGTTAAGAGGAACAAATGGGAAAATACAAATGTCCGTATCTGAGGTGAAAGTATTAAGATCAACGTTTTCTTCCAGGTTACATGTTGGAAAGGGATACGAGATTGACTCTGACATGGGAACTGCTGAATGTCAATAGACCATTGGATATGACGCCACATGGGGAAATGATTAGCTTTGTGGGGCTAGTACAAGAACTGTGCAGTGAGGTATCTTCTTTCAGCCATGCTTTTTGTTATACTCTGTGGTGTGTGTTTGTTATACTGTGTGGTGTGGGGTTTTTATTTAACCAGTAGAATTCCTTCAGGACTAGTCTTGGGATCAGTTCTTAATCTTGGAGTAAAACGGGCAGTGTACTTCCAATTTGCTGAGGGTGCAACTTTGTACTTGCCCCTCTGCACAGTTAATTGCACAGCTCCCTGATAAAAGGTTGCTATCTAATGTGCAAAATAACAGAGAATGTGAACAGGCAGAGAGCATAATTGTGATGGCCAAATAGCTCAGCAAATAGTGTTGTGTACCACTCTTCAGTGTGTGAGGTAGATATCTTAAGGCCCACGCTTGCCAAGGTGATAATGTGACTTGATGGGTCATTGGGCTGTATTCTATGAACTATATATACATGCATGGCTAGCAGTTTGAAGGGAACCAGGGGAAAACAGATCGCTGGGAAACTAAAGGGTGCTGAAGAATGAGCAGAAGGACTCTGGAATTTGATGGCTGGGTAGCATCTAAAGTGAGGTTTGTCTAGCTCTTCTAAAGCTCCTCTAGCTTTAATCTGGGAAAGCAGTCTTCCATCTTTCAGATTTCATACATGGGGAGAGACCAGCAAGAGATTGTAATGGTAGCGTGTTTGCTTGGGGTGGACTGAAGCATAGAGAAAAGCTAGAATAGAAGTTGAAGCAAGTTTTGGTAGTGTTAGTGGTGCTTTGAAGTATTTGGCAGTGCAATGCCAGGGCTGTTGGACCAGCTTTTTTTAAACTGCTAACAGGGTCCTGAATGAAGAGGGAGAACAAGGGTTTTTGAGGCAATGCTAAATGGTGAGAAGACAAATGCTCTCCCCTGTGGAATCCCAGAGCTGTAGACTAGTGCCATTAAGAAATAATGGTAGACTTTTAGGAGAAGGGGTGGGCATGGAGTGGGAAAAGTGCACGTAAAGTCCTGCCTTTCCTGCTTCTGGTAGTGGGGTGAACCTGTAGTTAACAAGGTGGACTTGGAACAGGTGAGGTTCAGAAGGGATGTGATCACAGAGCATGGATCAGAGAAGCAGTGACTTTGGATACAACACAAAGTGGAGGAGAGGGTTGCAAAGAAAGGAAAACTGAAAAACTGGAGGTTGTTCAGGATGAGAGAAGGGAGATGGGAAGCTTGTGATGGTGATGAGGATCTAGGGAGGAAGAAATCGGAATGAACTAAGCTCCTGCTGTAGCCTTCAGCTTTAGAGCTGTGCCTTGGTTTGCTCTTCAGAGCTACATTTGGGCCTCTGCAGGGCATGCTCAGGTAAGAGGAGACTGTTGCCACTCTTGAAAAACTAGCTAAACTTCAGTGAGGTGTTTCTGGAACGATTTCTCTACAGCGCAGCAAACGGTGGTGTGTCCTCAAAGCTATCTTAATTTTTCTTCTTGAGGGACTGTTGGAGTGTGAATAAGAGAGAAACAACAAGCTTGATACAACAGCAGTATGCAAACCTAAATCCTGTTACGTGAGAGAAGAACATATTTTTTTAAATAAAGTTTCTGCCCCATATATACTGAGTCCATTCTGTTTGTTTAGATTGTGGGAGTACTCCAACCTTAGGCTTCTTGTGATTACGATGTGAGATGAAAATAAACTTTATATTAATAAATGAAAACAAAACCCTTCCAAAAAATTTGGCTTACTGTCTGCACTGCTGTGGAAAACTGCAGAAGACAGAAACTTGGAGTACTCAGTCAGTCTCCTTTTAAAAATACACTTTAAAAGGGACTATACAAAAGTTCATGGCAGGGGTCTTTCTCAGACAGGCCTGTAGCAGAACTCTGTGCCCTAATTTAGATAGGATTCCGTAGTTTCCATGTCTGTTGTGCAGTAATACGTACAAAGTAGTAAGTGCTGCAGCACCTAGGGGAATGTTCTGATGGAATGGATGGTCAGGTGCCTGGCTTTGCAGAGGGTGAGTGAATACCAGGTGTCTGCCTCCCTTTGGAGGGTGTAGCACTGAAATAGCACATCAAACGTGTGTAGAAGTTCAGAGAGAGAATTTCTTTTTGAGGTAAGATGACAGTTTTTGATTCACCTGTGAAAGAGACTAAACAGCCAGTGTAAATGTAGTATTTCTTCAGTGTTGACAGCCTTCAATATACCTGTAGACACTTTTATACAAAAGGTTCTGTTTACTGAAAGAATCTAAGCTGTAAATCACTTACGTTCTTGATACAGAGCTGTGTTAGAGCAGGGAATAGTATGTTTGGGAAAGAGTGTCTAGGAATTGGATACCTTACACTCTTAATTTAAATCTGTGGCTCTCTAGAAAGTTTCAAATGTTTTACTTGAACAGTTGAGTAGAAAATGGGGGGGGGGGGGGGGAACCTCTAGTGCAGAGATGAATTCTGAGTTGTTGAACTTCATTTGCAAATGGAGAGAAGGAAATTTTGGGTTATTTTGAAATGTGATACTTCTAGCTTTGTGCAGTCAGGATGTGTCTGGTATAAGCTAGTTGCCTTCATTATACCTAGGCACAGAAGTGCGGTGAGACAATTAAGAGGAGGGAGAACTTCTTATGGGATCCTCTTTAAATGGCTTTAAGATAATATCTTATCTGTAGCCCTTTGACATGGACCAGATCTAAAAGGATGCTGAAGGGAAATGACAAGTTACTTTAAAATCTTGGCATTCTTGGCCCAACCCTATTGTGCATGTCATGCATGGAATAATTACTGATGGCTGAGTCATGGTTTTCCTTCATGATGATATTGTAGGTGATTTCTGTCGTGTTTCTGTATTTCACAGGTAAGTTGTATTCCAGATGGAGTGCAGACAGAGAAACCAGGGTGGGTGGTTCTTGTATCAAGAAACCTTACCTTTTTTGATTAGTGCTGCTTTGGAAATCAGTTCTGTGCTCTTCATAAAGGTTTACAGTCACACTGAGGAGTTCGACAAGGGGAATTAAAAATCAAATAAAGCAGATGAAAAAGCTAACCCTTTGGATACGTGTATCTCAAAGTTACAGCAGGAATTACTTTTTGCTATATTATTGCACAAAGAATGGGTCTCCTCCTACATAGACAGCTGTAGTGTTTTAGACTGTTAGCAGAACAGACTTCTTCCCATCCGGTGGTCTTGTAGACCATGTCATAGAATCCTATGCTGAAATTATGTCATCAACTTCCATTTTATTGCAAATCTCGTGATACGCAGCATTTGCCTGCCCCTTCTCCATGCCCAAACCATGTTTCTGAAATTGTAATATGAGATTTTCAGCTGCCACTTGGATGAAAGAAATTTCTGAAAAGAAATTTCTGGTGAAGACAGAGCTTCATTTTCCCCTCAATAAATATAAAACCATCTTTTAACTTTCAAAATATGATTAAATGGCTTTTGGGAGCCCGACTCATCCCCTTGCCTCAGTAACCCATGGCAAACTGTTTATCTTGAATGCTTTTTTTGCATCCATAAAAATCAGTCCATTCATAAATACTGCCCATGTAAACTTAATGCTGCTTCTAGGTAATGATGATATCTTGTTGTCTTATCAAGTATTTTGGATTCTGCCTTGTCTGCCAATTCAGAACTGATAAGGCTTGGAACATGAGGATTCTTCTTCAGCATGGTGCTGGGCATTACTGCGGGATGTCTGAATTCCCTGGGGCTTTTTCTTGTAGCTCTTGGTTGTAACATCATGTCTCAAACTGCAAGAAATGTGTTTTTGTGGTCCTGCTCCACTTGGTTATCTCTGGTTTATCTGCTGAGGAAACCTGCTGTAGGGGCTTGGCCAAAGTTGTCCAGGTGGTCTCTGGAAAAAATTTGAATTTTAAGGTCTTCTAGCTGTTGAGTTTATGCTTGTTCTTCAAATGCTGCCAGTGAGTGAATCTTGCAGCTTTTACGTACTTCAGGTTGTTAGAAACTGTAGCATTAAACATTTTAAGCTGGGATTCAAAAACCTGAATAATGTGGAATTGACTGTTACCTCCTTGTGTTCCAGTGCAAGTTGCTTTTTAAGATAAACTGCCTTTTGTAGAGGAAATCTAAGAAGGAGCTATTTAGACAGCCTTATGATTCAGATGAACTGAGGATGGTCTTCAGCTGATTTCATGTTTGTATAGAATTGTTTGATGTGTAAATTTCCAACTTACAGTTAAATAAGGAGGAGTTCTTATAGGCAGAAACTGCGGTAAATATGTAACTGACTTAATTCCTTTGTCCGTCTGTCTTGTGCACCAATATAGGTTTTTTAGAAAAATATTATAATGAAATTGATTTCATCACAGGAAGTGTTCAGAGGGTCAGAATTGTATGGGTTTTCTTCAGTTGTGACAATTTTTAACTTTGAAACATTTTTTTTCTTTATAATAAAATCCACATTGGTATGGATCTAGCACCTATCCTGTCATGCAGTCTCTTGCTTCTCAGTAGGCTGTATGCTAAATGTATGGACAATTTAAAAAAAAAACACAAAAAAATGATTATTTTTTAACTTTGACTACCATACTGATCACAAGTCCTAAACTGGCCAAAAGGTTATTTTGGCCAAGTTCCTCAAGAAAAATGTAAGATTCTCCTCTTTGGATTGTCTTTAGTTAAAAGAAGAAACAAGGTGTTGGTCTGTTTGTCAAATACCTCTGGTTTTGCAGGTGAATTTCTCATTTTTCTGAAGTTACCAATTGCAAAGTTATTGCAAAATTGTGACTCAGTTGCAAAGCAAAATGTTCTGAAATAAATTTTCTCACTCCTACCCCTATACTCCTCATGCAGGATGTATATTAGATATTGGAGATTAGAGACAGCTGTTTTTACAGGTCTTACAAGTTTGCAATTTTTAAGCAAATATCTTTGTCTCTTGCAGTCTATACCTTAGAGACAAATATAAAAATGAGGAGAATACAAAGTGGGAATTTTGGAATTGCTCAAACATGCTGATTTGGATTCTGGAGCTTAAACTGGTATGTTCACAGCTGAAGATTGAAGGCTGATGCATCTATAATAGGCTTGCCACTGTATTTCTCCATACCCGAGAATTTGGCGAGAGGCCCTCTCACTGGACAGTGGAAGCACGTTAGGATAGTCTCCTCATTTGCTTCCCCCCTACATAAGTCATCTGCTGAGCACCAAACCGATGGGGCTGTTACGCTTGCACCAAAGACTTGCATTTGTAAAGAGCAGAAGTATCTGCGGAGAAGGGCGGTTCTCATCCCAGACTGAAGCGTGCTGGGTCTGGCCTCTTTCTCCAGCTGGGCCCCTTCTCTTTGCTAATAGGGCTGTGCGATGGCTGTCTGGCATTCAGGTTGCCGTTTGGGGGCTTTGACAGCACCGTGGATGTGATTGTGACCTCCTTCCTCGCCTTCCTGATTAGATGAAGTTTAAAGGTACATCTGTAAAACCGTTGCTAGACTTATGTAGTATCATCACACTAGTTGGTTTTCATTTTTCTGGGTGAAGGGATAGTGTCTTCCCTAAAACATTATGGAATATGATGAATAAAACTGAAGATCAGTCTATACCAGTGCACTTTCTGACGACTAGCCAACAATGTGCTTGCTTGGGAAAGGTATTTAAGTCAGTATTCTGGAAATTTGAACTAGTTGCTGCATCCTGCCACAGTTCTACCTGTGTTTAATAACTTTGCATTGTCCCCTTCTCCATGGATCTGTCTAACACCTTTTGAAACCACTTGTACTTTTGTCTGCCACAATAACTACAGCAGTGAGTGCTAGGGTTTGATTATCCATTATGCAGAGAAGTATTGCCTAGGTTTGTCTTTCAAATGTATTAAAAATAAAAAGTGGCGATCTTTTAGGATGTGTAACCAACTTATACAAGTCTTGAATAATAATTTTTTTACTTGCACAACACTTTTTTGGAAAGGAGTAAAAGTGACAGGAGAAAAGAGAAATGGGAGAAAATCTGTTCAGAGTGAAAAATGTATATAGTACAGCATGAACCCTTCACCTGAAGGCCTTTGCATGTAAAACTTCTTGCCAAGGTCTAAGAAGCAACCGAGCAGACTTTCTTCCAACAGTCCAAAGACTTTCACCCAAAGAAGTCTCAAATAAATATTTAGGTCACCTTCACCACTTTTATTGCAAATGCAAGCAGTTTTGTCCTTAAAGCAGCTAACACAGAATCCAAATCCCTAGAACTAATGTGTGCTAACTGTTAGCACAAAAATTCAGTATAGTTGGGCTTATTAAATTGATGTAACTTCACCTAAGGTTAGCTGTGTCTCATTCTGGCTGTAACTGAATACGTTACTCACAACAGTCTGCATACTTATGCCAGCTTTATGTATTGAAAAGCTTACACAGGTCAAATCTCACTCAATTTTTCTGGTCAGAACAGAGACATAAAGAACAAATTCTGAGATGGAGAGAATTTTTAGAGTTGATCTCTGGGGAGCAGTCTTTTTGAGTGGGAGAGAGAAAGTACATAGCCACACAAATAGGTTAAGCATATTCTAATATTAAACCTATGGCCAGACCTGTGCTTAGCATTTCAGTTGGCTTAAACAGAAACATGTCTAAATGTGTGGTGAAATGGGGCTGGGGGGGAGGATGCAATTCATTTGAAGGGTAAACTTTTCAGTTCACAACCAGTGAATGCATATCTGGACGATAAAGCTGCACCTATGCAGAAATGGATGCTACTGGCAGAAAACCTGTAATTCCCTGTCTTTATATGGAAGAAGAGTGGGAGTGGTCCCACTCACAAACACCCTGCATGGGAGGAAAGGAGGAGCTGGAAAATGGCAGCATCAGATATTGTCGCTTATCTCTGTGCTGTTACACTGGGAATAAAAAGGAATAGTGGCTCTGCAAACAGAGAACAGGTTCTTAGATTTGATTATTGGGGTAAGTTGTCTGCTTTCTAGCTTTCCTGCCTTGTTCTTGCTTGCTCCCCCTGTACCTATAGCTTTAGAAAAGCAGCCTACCTCTTGCACTGCTTGGTTCCTCTGACTAGTTGCAAGTCGCTGAGTTTGAGTGCTGTGTGCCCTCAGCAAGCTCCTGGGGAAGCAGGAGAGATGGGGGTGTTGCGCTGTGTTCCCCAGCGAGTCTTGCTGCTTGTGCCTCTGGAGCATGGGGAGGAGAGCGATAACCTACCGGGAGGGGAATCAAAGGGCATCCTCTGAACTCGGCAGCGCACAAGGACCCCCACGAAGAACAGTGCTAGAACATCAGCCTCCCTACCGCAGTCACCCAGCTGCTGAAGTGTTACTGGAGAAACGATTCTGCACCTAGAGAAATGGGAAGGTGCAGCAAGTCGGCTGAATGTTTAAGGTTCTAATAGTTTCAGAAACAGAACCTGACACTGCTGCCCTTCAGCAAATGCAGGTCTGGGGCAAAGGCACTCTGCTATGCTTCATTCCTTAGCACACCCAAGGTGTGTGCATTTAACATGCACACACCCCTTGCTGTTTTATTGCTTATGCTTTCCACACGTACACCCCTGACTTCCCCAGTCATCACTGTCCTGCTGTCAAAGCTTTGGGACTATATTCCAAGGAGGTGAAGAGGAAAGGAATTTTTTTTAATATCACCAGGTAGAGGGCAGTATGGGAAGCAAATGGCATGTAATTATTTACTGTGGCAAATTCTACATTCTTATTATTAGAACTATTCATAACACATTCTGAATAGCTAGCATTCAGTCTGGAGGACCTTAAGCAATGAATGCTGTGCTCAGAGTCTTGTTCCGTGCCTCCCCTGGAAACTGCGCTGCCACCACAGTGCAGCAATGCACAGATGCAGTGATGCACCACTGGGCTTTGTGCTGTAGCACCTGCTTTTCTCTTGCCCTTCGCAGGAAGGGACCTACCTGGTTACGTACCTGCAGCACCATGCAGAGGAACCCCTTTGCCATACTGCAGATCTGGCAGAACACCTGACAAAGTAAGGGGAGTTAAAGTTATCCCAAGCAACCCCTAGCTTTAATTCCAAGTGTTGTAACAGAGATACCTAGCTGATAATTCAAGCAACTGCATAGGAGAGAAACAAACTGGTTTCAAAAGTAAAATGTCCAGACTCAAAATGCAGAGATATCTTGCCCTGTGGTGCAATCTGGTTGTAGGCTTTGACAGCTGATCCACCTGTGTTTTGAGAGTTTCGAATACAGGTGTGCGTTAGTAAAGAAGACACTGCTTTAGTTTGCTTGTAACATTATACAAAAACACAGCTCAAGCTCCTGTACAAAAAAGTGTAAAATAAAAGCATGACTTTAAAAAACAAAACAAAAAAACCCAAAACACAGAGTGGACAGCCTCAACATAAGCAAGATTCTTGTCTATAGGTAATACACAACCTCTGTTTAATAACTAGGCAAAAAGAAGTTTGGATCCCATAAATCCTAGTGGCTTTTACAAGAGTCTCTAACTGAAATACCTGAGTAAATATACTAATGTCAGACAAAAGCAAGTGGCCTGTTTGAGATCAAGGCTTACCCATCACCAGCTAACACACAGAAGAGTGCCTTTTTGGGGTCTGTGTTGATTGAAGGCTGGTTATCTGCGTTCGTATAGAGTTGGTTGCGAACCATTTTGGCCTGAAACAAAACTGAGAGCCAGGGGACCACAAGCAGCAGTGGTCTGCCCATCATTGGCTCTGAGTGGGGGGAAATGGCTGCAGAGCACAAACCTCAGGGGAACCCCAAGCAGCAGAGGGGTGCACTCGCACGTCCACAGAGCTGACAAAGAAGAAATACTCTATTGATCCCATTTTTCAGAGAGAAGAGCTTCATTTAGTATCTTTACTTCTCTGGTTGTCTCCCAGCATGAAGATGGCCAGGCCATTTTCGTATTTGCTGCGGAGTTACTTGAGTTCGTTTTTGTGATGCAGCTTCCTTTCCTGCCTCTCACTGCTGTGAGAGGACGTGGGAGGTCAAGGGGGTATTTAATTCTCAGGAGTTTGCATTGAAGTGCTGAATTTCTGGGATCCTTTCAGGGTCCAGCTTGAGATGGTATTGGGATATTTATGGCTGACTGTTTGCATTATTGGGAGAAGGGAGGGTCTTGGTAGCCGTTTAAGCTGAAGTCAGAAGCTTTACAGAAAGTATTCGTGTACATATCACAAACTTGTTTTAGATGTTGAAGTCCGTCTGTCCCCGTTTCCCCCCCCCCAAAAAAAAAAAAAGAAAAGAGAAGGAAAAAAGAATGAGGAGAGATGGGAAGGTGACTATAGGTATGCCACTTTTCAGATGGGTCATTAACTTTTGTAGCACAACAGACTTGACTTTTAGGCCCCCAGTGAAACTTTTCCCCCCTCTGCTCACATGCAGCCCCTGCTGGGGGTGTAGCGTGTTGGTTACTGAGGGGTTAAATCATCTCGCTTTGGAAGCAGCTGGGCAGTTTACACTCCTTGCTGGGCTGTACAAAAATACTTTTCCTTTGAAGTCCTGGGAGGAGCGGCTAAGCATAAAACCTGGAATGGGGCTGCAGCGGTTCGCAGTGGGCTTAGCTAGGGAGCGGGTGGCTGCCTGCAGCAGCAGCGCGAGACAGAGCGGGTCGGCGCTTCTGTCGTGCCAGCTGTTGCTGTCTTGGTGCAAAGTCTTTGTTTTTGAAATTCTTTAAATGCTAGTTAATTCTTGGCAAAATCTTGGCTTTGGACAGGTTGCAGGAATTGCAGATTAAAATATCCTTTCCCATGAAGACAGGCCAGAGTTGGGGCTCCTGGCGAAGGTGCTGGGCTGCCTCTGTCAGTGAGGTGCACGCGGCTGCAGTCCTGGTAGGAAGATTTGTCTCCGAGTGGTGGAAGGCGTCAAATGCTTGTGAGCAGCGTATGTTCCTAGAGCTTTCAGATGCCTCTCTTTCCAGTTTGGTAGAGCCTGCAAAATCCCCAGCCTGGCACCGTGTGCCTTGGAGACAGTGAACTCTCAGCTTAGCTGTGAGGTTGCACCAGCCTGGACCGCTCAAACCAAGCTGGGGAACATCACGTTGCTACCTGCAGGGTTACAGTGCTGTGCAAGGCAGGAAGCCCTTTCCTCTGCTGCGTACAGCATGCTGCACAGCTATGAATGAAATGGCTTTATATGGCTTCTTAAAAGTAGATCTCTTCATAGGTGAAACCTGATGCAGCCTGGGCTCCAGCGCACTTGCTGTGTCCTGCCCCTGCCAGCAGCAGAATTAGACTAATTGAAGCTGCTGTCTGGTTTTCTGGGGTAACAGTGTGCCTTCTAAGTAAGTTCTTGAAATTATTAGTATGCCTTTTGGGGGAAGGTCTGAATCTGAGATACGCCATTTTTCACTACCGTATGAAATTGCGGAAAAGAAATTCTTTATTTTAGCAATCAGTGCCATTAAAGGGACAATCGAAAGCAGTTTACCCGCCAGCTAGTGAGGAGGTGACGTTAAAACGCCTGGCTGTATCTGTCTGTCCTGTGCTGGAAAACCTTCTCTCTGCTTCTTACTTCAGGAAAGAACTTATTTTCCTTGGTTCTCAGCCAGAGCTCTGTCAAATCCTAATCTGCCTCAAAAACTGAGGGGAATTTGAATGGTGCTGTCTTTGGGTGGGGTCTCTTGGGAAAATGAGGAAAGCTGCTTTACATCTAATTCCTACCTGAACTTATTTAACTTGTCCCTGCCCTTCGCACAAGTGGGTCTGTAAGCTCCGCGTGGGCAGTGCCTACCACCATCTCCGGGTATGGTTCGTACCTGTCCCTGCTGGGCAGATGACGATAGCGCTGCATGTCAGATCATCAAATTCCTTCTTAAACTTCTTTTAACTCTCCGCAATAATCCTGTACCTTTATGTTTACTCATTTCAGGATCTGACACTTGGCTGCAAGTAGGATTTCCAGATTGATTTCCCACTGCTTAGCGCTTCACTGTTTTGCTTCCTACCTCTGTCTTTTTTCTGAACCCGCAAATGTCAAGAATTCAGTTGCTAAAATTGGCAGAATTTTCCTCTAGGTTTTATGCTGACTTATGAATTGTATGGAGGGTGCTGTCAAAATGTTTGCATATTAATACCTGAAATTCCTTGCTTTCATATTTAACGTTTTCAGTGCCAGGGAAAGTGTGTAGTAAGATAAGCCTAAGAATCTCAGAAAAGACCATCTGGCTTCATCCCAAAGCGGTCACTGAAAATATTCACATACAATCTACACTTGGCACATCTGTTTTCTAGAAAGGTGAGGAGTAGTGCCTTGGCAAAAGTAAACGTAAAGGGCCCCAAAGCAGCATTTTGGGGACTTCATTTTATTTTACATTTTCAAGATTCTGTGCCTGTCTTAGATCCTTGGTTGGAAAGGGGAGCTGCCTGGCTGCTCACGTGCAGTGGAGGTCTTTCTGCACGGCTTTGCAAGGAAAAGAATTTAAAAAACCCTCCAGTCCCTTTGCCCTGTAGGACGAGTTGTGATAGTTGACACACTTTGATGCTGGGGATGTTCCCCACCTCTATGTAAATAGAGAGAATTTGATGGGTTTCAGTATTATTATTAAATATCCTGAACCAAATGGAGTTTGGAGCAACAGGAATGTGGAAATCTGCGTTTCTGGGTTCTGTAGCTGGTATACAGTGACTTTGCTTTATGTAGCTGAGAGACTAACAATAAATTGTCACACTCAACTACTTCCTAACAGGAAGAAAAACGTAGTTTGTCCAAATGTCGTTATGGTAGTGTACGTGCATTGAGCGTGTGTGGGTTTTTGTCGGTCTCGATGGGGTCACAGGGCCGCACATGCTGTTTCAGTGTGTTAACAAAGCTGCTCTTGGGCAGGAATGGGTGCTACTGCATTGCCCAAAACTGTGCAGGCAAAGCAGATATTATCAGCGCTGGCCCTGGGGCATAAAATGGAAAGATCAAAGCGCATGGCAGCAGCACACAGAGGCTCTTCAAAGCCTGAGTAAGGCAGGATTGATAGAGAAAATGAGAAAGCTCTTGCTGATGTAATCATAGCCTGTGAGACAGGTTGTTGGTTTTGGTGTGTTTTTTAATTTTTTTTATTTTTTTTATTAGACAAAGACAGTCCTTGTTTGTTTAGATAGATGAAGCGTGTGCCATGGAGGTAGGGCGAGGATACCAGAGTATTTAGAAGACTTCTGTGGATATCAGGCAGCCCAAGCATTTGGAAATAACTGCAAACTTGCAGTTTTCCTTATTTTACTCTGCACAACTTCTGCATGTGGTATTCTCACACTTGTGGTGTCCATGTGGGATGAAGTAGGAAAATGGCAAAGGAAGGAATGCTTGTTTTGAGGCTTCCTTCCTTATTAAAATGGAAACTTTTTTGTTTGCTCTTGAGAACTCCAGTTAAGGATTTCTGGGATTTGTATGAAAAGAAGTTGAGCACAGGCAAGGTACGCTTAGAGGGGAAGGTGATAAGCCCGTTCATCTTCAGGAAGCACGGACTTGTTCAGGCACAAACTGAGTGGGAAAGAAACAGTGAATCGTTGTCATCCCCATCCCACTCCCCACCCCATATGTAGAAGGGAGGAAGGAGAGGTGCGACTTTTCTGGAACAGACGTGGGGATGGAAGGACTTTTTGGTCTTTTCATTTAGCAACTTCAGTTCTCTTTATATGCTGCAGCTGCAAAACTGCCACAGAACTGTTTCTGAACCTTTATTCTGATTATAATGGTGAAGGATAAAAAACAGCTTTTCAAAGGGGAACCTTGTGAAATTGCGAGGAAGAGCACAGTAATACAGCTTTCTCTCCCCAAATGTGTATCTCTGCGATGCATTGCGGATGACCGGAGCTAGCAGAGTCTGATCTCCAAAAGCTGTGTGACTATGTAGATGTGATACTAAGCCTGAATGAATAAGTATTAATAGAGAGGCAACATATATTAGTTAATGTAGTTGCATTGATTTTTTAACACGCTCGGAACTCGGGCAGAACAAACTCGTCTGCTTGGATCATGGTTAAAGTCTGCGTGCATCTGCTCCTGCTGCAGACTTAGGTCTGTCTGTGCGGCAGCCTGCCCCAGTCCCTGTGAGGGGGAGAGCTGCTCCCATCGGTCCCTGAGCCGGTAACTCTGGAGCTGAAAACTGACTGTTCACCGTCCTGCGTTGGTTCGCTTACTGGTTGGTTTAGAAGAGAGAGCTAATGGGATTGTCCCAGTCCCAAAATGTACTTCAGGATGCTAGAAACCGCAGTGGTTGTTTCTAGCTGTCAAAGTCTCCAGCTTTGCTTCCCCCATTGCCATGAGACTCTACAGTGTAGTTTAGTACCCAATATTATGATACTGTAAAATCTGAAAATCTGTCATGATAGAGAGGAGGCTGTGCGTATTGTTGGCTTTCATGCTTTGTTCCAAGGTTGAAGCTATATTTATAGTCTGCTAAATCAGTTTATTACCTCAATAAGAAGTGTTGGCTCAAAAAGGGCTGGATCTGCTTTATTGTAGAGTATCTGGGATGATACTGGGGTTCCTGTGTCTCCCCACTTTGCTGCTTGGCATCAAAACTTTTTCCCTCTCCCCCACCCCTTTGAACCTCTCTTCTGCCCTGCTCCCTCTACAGATGTGACTGGTTTGATCTTTGACACTAGTGGAATGAGCTTCAATACAATTGAAATATGCTGATTTTGGTTTCTAGTTACCAAACCTTGAGGCTTCAGGAAATTTGCACATCTTACAGAGCTCTGAGATGGGCTCTGACATGTACTTTTGTTACTGCTTTAGGCTTTTTCCCCTCCTGATATGGAGAGGCTAGAGAGAAATTCTGGGATGGCAATCCTAGCAGTTACCATGACTTTCTGGGAGCTTGCGCATCCACTTTAAAATATTTTCATTTTGGGGAATCCCACCAGATGTATGGGGTGTGGGCTGCTCCAGTCTGTTGTAGACAGTAGTTGATAAATCAGAGGTCTCTCCAGCCAGAGAAAAGATTCTGGCCATTAATGCAGCTTCCCCATACTTCTGCTTCTAGTGAGGAATAGAATGAAAAAGTGCTTTTATCTGATTTCCTGAATTTGTGCTGCCACTTTCATCAGCAGCATCCATGACCTTTTGATGCATGCAACCAAATGAATTGACACTGCTGTCATACCAAGTCAACCTAAAAATTCATCTGCTCTGTTGACTATCTCTGGCAAAAGCCAGTAGCAGATACCTGTGAAAGAATGTAAGATTAGAGCAAACACATGGTGAGAGTTCTGCAGTGTACGTGTCCAGCTTTATGGCTTAGGACTTCCTATTAGCATATACTAATATGAGTCTTACATGGCTTTTTCTTCCACAGGCTTTTCAGTCTGATACTTAGTTCACAGATTGCTTGTCTGGGTTTGAAAGAGCAAGAGGAAGATCTGTGCTGGTTTTGATGGCCTCGTGGGGTTTGTTGCATACTACGACACTCTACTTATCCTTATTTTTGGGAGAGCAAGAGTCAGAGTTGGTGCATCTCAAGGCAAGAGCAATGTGCTCTCCTCTGAGCTCTAGAACAGCAGTTTAAGTTGGCATATCTGGCAGGTGCCTAGCTAAATTGCTAACTAACGTGAATGGAAGGAAGAAGAGTAAATTTCCAGAATTTCATCTCATTCCTTAATTGTTCAGCTCAAGTCCTGCTGATCTTTTTTTGAGCTGTAGGAAAAAATGTTGCCAGGAAGTAATTGTTCTTTCTGTCTCTTTTTAATTCTGTGCAGCAGCTGCATCGTCTTTAGTTGCTATTAATGTTCAGAGCTCTTTGAACAAAGGAGCGTTGGGGTGATGTAACTTCCCTCTGTAAGATGTTCCCTGTGAAGCCATCTTTTGTCTTGATGGTCGTGTTGTAGCCATTGCTGTACTTGTGAATGAAAAGGAAGCTGATCAGATGATAGTGAGCAGATGAGTTTGACCTCGAACAGGTTTTACTCTGACTCCAGCTTGAGAGAACTTTATCTAAGAATTGAGCTGTACCACTGCCAAGTATAGTGCCTGATTTGTTTATTTCAATTAGGGCGGTTGTTTAAAGAAACTGGAAGAGGTTATTGATCAGAGAGAAAATGCAGTAATTTTTTTTTATTGAACAGTGATATTGAAGCTACAAATCAAGGAATTGCCTCCTCGTGCAAACAGAAGTTTTCTTAAACGTCTCTATTTTTATTTTCAGGATCACGAATTCTGTCCGGTTTCACTAGAGGCGATGCTCGCTCATTTATTGTCCTGTTTGTGATGGACCAGATTCAAGTGTGGTTAAGAAACACTGGGGAAGCTGATGTCCTTTGTGAGGCATTGCTGCTGACTTCCTTGTGCTGGAAGTAATAACTGAGTTGGATCATACAGCGTACAGGTGTCTACAGTGCACGATATAAACTGTTTGATTGTGCAGGGACTTAATCAAGTTGGTAACTCAGTGGTGGGATCTTGTTAGTGTGGTGAATGTGTTAAGTGGAGAGGCGAACACCAGGACTGGGCTGGCAGCGTTCGAAGGATGGTGGCAGTAAGATGCTGAGTCCTTAACGTCAGGAAAACTTTACTCACTGGAGGCTGAAATTACTCCTCCCGTCAGAAAGAGGCAGGTTTGACATCAGTAATACTTTGTTTTAGTACTGTAGTAACTGTGATGATTTGAAAGTCACTGAACGAAAGGCAGTGCTGTCTTGTGATGTTAGGTACTAATAAGAAACTAAAATACTTCATAGGATGTTTGAACTACGTGATCCATTTGAAGATTGATGGTAAATAGTTTTGTCGACTATTAATAAAGTGACAGAGGCTGTATGTGACATGACAGTCACCAGAGCATCCTAACCCTAGCTTTTCTCACACAGCTCTTTCTTTTTTTTTGGGGGGGGGGCTTTTCTTTGCATGGTTCCAATGTATTTTATCTTTCTATAGACATTTAACTAACCTATTTTCAAAATGTCTGATCAGGGACTCTTATTTGCATTTTTTTTAAATTGAGTGTCAACATTTATTTAAGTATTAAGGACAAAATTAGCAGTTCCCTAGCTACAGTACAAAGACGTATTTTTGAGCATGGTTGTTCTTTTCAGAATGGCTAATGCTTTTTGTTTGTCCTAAGTTTATGCACAGATTCCTATTGACCTTGTTTGTATTTTGGCATGTCTCAAATCTTCTGCAGACCCTGCTCTGTCTGTTTCTGTGGATGAATGTGCCATGTAAGGACCTTAGTTGAAGGAAATCTCCCCAACAAGTCACAACTGTATATACAGTGGGTTTTGCATCAGTGCTGATCCTTGTGGAAGGATCTTGGTTTAACTACAGTGCAAGCCAGAAGCGTGCACCAGTGGGAGCCAGGAGGCTTCTCAAAGTTGTGGCTGAGATTCCTTTCCTTCCTATGAATACAGTGTTTCTGAAAATGCTAATTTTGGTGGAAGCAGCACTGAAAGCTTCATGAGAATGTTGGAATTACCAGGAAAGGAGTAGATAGCAGAGCAGAAAACCTCCTAGGCACCACTTGTCTCCAAAAGCTTGAATGTTGTGTGCAGTTCTAGTCACTGTGGTGTAAAACTGGGGAGACTAGAGGAAGAAGACACTAGAGAAAGAACAGGAAGATAAGTTCAGCCTCACCGTGTAGTGGAATGACACCCACTGAAAAAGACTGAATTGTATCAGCTGGGAAAGGAGGCTGCTGGAGAATGTGCATGGCAGAGAGAATATGCCTGAAGTCTGGTGTGGAGACAGTGATTAAGGAACAATTATTGGCTATTCTTTGCAATATAGGAGCTATCAAAGTGTACTCAGTGAAATTCATGGAAGAGTTTTAAAGCTAACAAAAGAAAGCACATTTTTTACGTGGTAACTTGTAGAACTCTTGCCATAGGATATTGTAAAAACGAAAAGAATGAGAATCCTCCAAAAGGGATTAGGCAGAATTGTGGAACATAGATGCATTGCTTACTGTTAACTGTAATGGTCTGGGTGAAGGCTCAGCTCTGGAAGTCTTTTAATCCCTGATAGCCCTGCTTCGGAGGCTGTACCAGAGAAGGGTCGCTGTCTGTCTGTTCTGCTTCTCCTGTTCTCCTCTGAGCTGCTGCAGTTGGCCACTGTGGGAGACAGGATACTGCGCTGGTTGGATTTTTGGTCACACCCTGTATGGCTGTTTTTATGACTTGCCCAACATCACTTAGGAACTCTGTGGCAGGGGAAGCAATCCAATATCTTGGGAAGTGTTCAGCTGCTTTAACCGCAAGACTATATTTTCTTTTCTCATAGTATCTTACCTCATTCACTGCACACTGTCCAATTTCTGTAACGTGCGAGGGAGAAGCTCTGCAGGCAGCGCTCATTCGCCCCCCATTGCTGCGTTCTTGGAGTATAGTTTACACCACCGATTTCCCAATCGGTGAGGCATACCTCCACGGTGAGGTGTGCCAGCGGGAGACGCACAGCGCTAACCCTAGCCACTAAGCTCTGCTGGGCTCACTGTCAGGGGCTGCGTGCCAGTGCTACAGGAGCTGGTTTAAGAAAAGGGAGTGGGGAGAGGAAGGAGAGAGTGAATCTCAGGGAGAGATCAGGCCGTAGAAAGGAGGAATCCAGAAAAAGGTAGGGAAAGGATGGAGGAAAAACTGTCTTTTTATGCTGAAATACAGAAGCACAAGTATTTAAATTAAGACTGAATGGGCTACCTTAAATTTGGTACTTAAACTATGAAACACTTGATAGAGCAGCCTTAACATAAGTTTTAGATAAAATTACATAAGCTTTTTATTTTTTGTCCAAATAGTTTTCTCTGACATTGCTGTTCCAAATGTTGAAGTTTTAAAAGCTACTGGTAATTTTGCTGCTTTTTTTCCCCCCATGCCTAGAGATGCAGTAATATGATAAGCATGTTTATTAATAAAACGTTCAAAAAGCAGCTCAGGAAAGCTGTATTACTTTGTAAGCTGTATTTTAAGTTAAGTTGAATTTTGCTCTTAGATCAGGGGTTAACCTCTTTGTAATGAAGGGGAAATGCATCAGGTATTTCCAGACTTTCAGAAACTTCCATTATGGATAGTTTGACTTCAGGTGATATAAAATGAGTCCTTTAGGCAGCAGGTGTTCAGTTTCTATAAATGACTTTGAAAGATAGGAAAGAGAGAGGGGTCAGTAATTTCTTGAGTACAGAATAGCATTTTTCTTCAAGATGTCAAAGTATGGACCGTGAACAGTGGGCAAAACTGCACGCGAGCCTTGTGTGCTGGCGAGGGGTTTTGAATGGTGCCCTGGGCCGAGCTGTGGAGACCTGTTTTACATCTGACTTGGTTATTGGCTTGCTGTGCAAAATACAGCAAACTGAGGCTGAAAGACGGAGGAAGAATTTCAGTGTGCCAGATGGGGATATTGGCAGTGACTTTTCGTGATGTGCTACGTTAGAATTAAGGATGGCTTTTTATTTTAAAGTCATTCTTTCTCCCTACTACAGAGCATTCTTCAGCGGTGACTCAGCCGGGAGCTGATCCCCTCCAAAATGGTTGCCAGTTGCCACTGGGAACAATAGGACCGAAGCCGCAGGCTGCCACCAGGTGGCTGTTCTTAAGAAGGGCATTTATTTTTGTTTTCAGTGAGTTTGAATGTTTCTTTCCGTGTAAAGATATAGCATGTTTCAATATTCACTAAATCCGTGAAGTGGAAGACCTTGGAAACGGTGCACTTACTTGTGACTTTATTTGAAGCGGAGAATGTAGTGTACCAAATATTTTCTATTATGAAAGGACAATCACTAATCCTTAATCTGTTTTCAGGAACAACTCTTTGCACCAAATCTGTATGACCCCATACTGGCCACTACGTTTTTCTGAAGCACCGAATTGCTCTGTGGGCAGGGGCACGTTTTCCCTGTGTCGTGAACGAGGAACTAGAGCAGAAGGAGAAGGGCATGACTTCCATACAGTCCTAATGGGCGAAGGCTTAGTTGCAGCAGAAATCCAGCCACCGCCATCCCCTGTTAGGGTTAAATCCAGTCACTCGACCGTCGGTTCTCCCCGCGCGGAGCGTGGCAGCAGCGTGACAAAAGCGTGCGTGTTCCCGGGTGCACGCGATCTCGAGGGCAGCGTCTGGTGAAAGGAGAGGATGTGACGGAGCGGCCGGCCGCTTCCTGAAAGCTGCGTTGCTGGCGCCGGGGGCTCCCAAGCGGAGAGGCCTTGGGAGAGTCCGAGGTGCAGGGCTGGAGGGGCCGGCGGTGGGAGCTGGGGGTGCATCCGCTTCCTGCTGTGAAATAAGCTGGTCTGTCATGATAGAGGTGCCTGACCCTCCCTGAAGGAGATTCTGTTCCTTTCTGTGCGGCCTGTTCTAGAGTTTCTTCTCATTTAATTGCAGCAGAGCCTTTGGCTTAACCTGCGTTTCCATTTCATATAGATTGAAGGGACTGTGCTGGTATCGGCTGTGATACTGGATCTGACAGAGGAACTGTATTTAAAACTGATGCTTGGACTTTGCCCAGTGAATGTGGGTGCAAAGCAGGGGCAGGGCACGAAGGAGGCCTTTTTCTTGAGGATTTGATGATGTTGGTCGAAGAGCAGACACTCTTGAAATAGGAGGCTGTGCCCGTCTGGAGACCTGTGCTTCCAGAACTAGCTGGCTCCTCTCCCTCTGAAGTGCAGTTTTCCTTACACATTAAAATGATTTCAAATGGACAGAGGTAATAAATTAAAAACAAATCCAGTGAAGTGTATGGGACTGTCAAAACTGAAAATGAGGTCAAGTGATAGGTCTAGGGGAGGAGAGTTGAGGAGGATTTGGAGCACAGTGACGTGGGGAACTGGGATATGGAGAGGCACGTGACGGCTGCAGTTTGAAACAGAACTTCCGTAAACTTGAGGTGACCTGTGTGCTCCCCCCGTCTGTGCGTTATTCCAGGATGGCTTAAAGCCAATAAAATGTAAACACAAATCTGACCAAAAGGTAAAATTGGGAAAATGATTTAAGATTGAACTCTATTTTCAGATTCTTTAAAATGTCATAGATACGGTTCTTGAGCATTTTTTGTTTGCCTCAATATAAGCTAAAGTAAAACGTGGCGGGGGGAGGCACTTTGTGGTTTATGATAAAATACAGTACAAGAATATGATCGTTATCCTTAAGTCACCTACTTATAGGCCTAGAAAACTTAAGCTTCAGAGAAATGCATGCAAAGGTAAGAAACGTCGGGGAGGATGCATCCAAAACTTTAACCTTGTAGCAACATAATGAAGGAAAATGTGTGGTTAGGAATAAAACCCATAGTTGATTTCAATATTTTTCTTCCTCTTATTTCACAAGAGATATGTGTGACAGGATGTACAATAGACTGAGTCTGAACAGAGGGCTAGGGAGTTTCTTGTGGGAGTAGATTGGGGAAAGACTGGAAAGAGTACACAGAGTTCGTAGTTCTTAATCAAGACAGAGGAACAGATAAGATTCCTTAGAAATAATGCAGCGTAGGGTGGGCAAGTGGGAGAGAATGTGGAGGGGAGACTGGATATTGGAACATCTTCCCTGGGTAGTGGCTAGCCTGGGCAGACCCGAGAACCTGAACTCTTTTGGGCCTGTGGTTTGGGGACATACGACTTGTTCTGGGAATGGAGAAATCATTATTTCTATCACCAGAGCTGAAATGCATCTCTGAAGCACAGTCTCAAAGAGATGGCAATTTTTTTTTCAGAGAATAAGCCGTACTATGAATGTTCACAGAAAGAAGCAGAGCTGGTATAGAGTGTTTCAATTCCCAAAGAAGTTCTTCTCTGGGGTACTCGGTATATCGAAGACATGATAACAAATATCCAGGTAAGCACTGCAACTCCACAGATGTTTGGTCATCGTGTTGTGTGGGCCAGCTGGAGGTTGGTTCAGCTGCGAGTGCAGGCACAAACTCCCTGCTCTGTGCACTGCTCTTGCAGATCTAAAATTCTGAATTAAATGCCTGATACTTAGGTTTTTCAATATTTCCTTGGTTTTCCATCTCCTAAAACAGGCTCTCATGTACTGAATTTAAGACTGCTGACAAGGCTTGCTTGTTTTAGTTAACTTTTGCCAACACCTTAGCAATATGGAAAATCAGTATTCTGTATTAGGTTGTCTAGTGTGCGTTGCCGTAATAGAGGGCGTCGGTACTTCCATCGTATTCAAAAACTTAGGAGAGCATCTTCTGAGGCACAGACTGAAGGAAAGTTTATTACCTGTAGATTGTACGGTTTGTAGAATCTTGAAGGAGCCTTTATGCAAGTATTCAAAGATTCATTCACATGCTGACCTAAGACATAGAGTACATCTTTAGGCATATGAAATGCTATGTTTTGGACTTGAAAACCTTTTTTTCATGTTGGCTAACAGGAATGCAGGTCTAATGGGTCTTTTGCTTCCTCGGTGATGCTTCCAGACTGACTTTCGGTCAAGCTGGTGATCAAGAACTTTCTAAATATTAAAACATTCCTTCCCATCAACCTTTGTATTGCAAGCCAGGCTGTTTGTTCAGGCCGTGTAACTCTGTGCCTGTTGCATTTTTGCTCAAGCTACTATTGCATGCTAAAGTCAGCTGAAGCTCTGTGCTGCGCTCTGTCCAAAATGCATACTCTAGAAGTGTGTCTGTTAGTCCTTAGGAAGTGCCAGCTGCCTCTCGTGTGTGTGTGTTTTGGGGAGTTCTGTGCATGAGGTGGGAGGTAAATATAATGAAATTATTTCTGTTCTACCATTACCTGATAATTCAACAACTGTATTTTAAAATTCTGTAGGCTACTTAAATCACTTGCCTGGGGAAGTTGACAGGCGATTTATCTGGAACAGAGTGGCCGTTGTCTTCTGAGAATTACAAAAGTCAGAATTCTGGTTTGTGATATTTTGCATAATAGAACAATGTTGAATTCATATTTACTCTCTGATTTTACTTAATCTGTTAGACTTCACTGCTTGCATTTGCAACTTCTTTCCCTATACTTGAGGACTAGGAATTTATTTTTTACATTACAGTCTTATGTGCTCCTTTAATCCAAAGAGCTAAAGCTCTAAGAAATATACCAAAGATCAAAAGACTTGTGGTAAAATGACAGTTTTAAAATACTACGTCCCCATCTCTGTGGGATTGCTGCTGAGATCCCATTTGTGCTGTCTTCCTGACCCAGAATATTTCAGAGCAGGGTGTCATCTCTGCATTTCTGCAGCGTTCTCTCTTCCTTTTTGCTTCTAGTTGTTAACTATCTTGAATTATTATATACAAAATTGTATAAAGGAAAAATTAAAACTGCTGGGCTGTTCTGTGCCAGCATTCTATTAAGCTTAAAAGGGAAGGCTACCAGACCCCAGTGTAGTGACGAGCTCAGTAATACGGGCGTGGAGAAGGTCCAGCCTTCCGCTGGAGGCATGTGGCAGTGTGGAGCGTGCGCTGGCTCACAAGCACTGACCAGCTTCTCGAATAGGTTTCCACTGAACGGTATGCTGGCAGGGCTTGATAAAACCCAAGTCTGTGGTTGTTTGTAAGCTGACCTCTAACTCTTTTATGCAAATGGTGCAGGTAGGCTAGGAGTCTCTATTATTAGCTCTTGCTTTGTCCAGGAAAAATGATATATGCTTTGCGGGATAATATTTATAATATTTGCAAGCTGTTTTTATTGTGGGGCAGTCTCCCAAGCTCTGACTGTGAAGGTGTGTGTGTTTTCTGTGAGAAGTAACCACTGTGCATTATCTGCTGTATCTTTCCCATCTCTGTTCCACTTGCAATTGCTGAGCCAAAGTTTTAATTTTGAACTTAGTGCAAAGTCCATCTTTGGTTCTGCCTCCTGTCGTCTTCTGCAGCGGTTCAGCAGGATGCGTCTCGGTGAGTCTAAACAATAGTTCAAGTATCTGAAATGCAAAAGTGGGTGGAGAGAAGGATTAAAATATCACAGCCCTTCTCTCTTGTTCTTCTTTCCTACTGCAAAACGCAAAGCCACCTTTTTCATATTGCCAGCTAGGGCAGCTCCGGCGCTATCCTCCATCTCTGAATTTCACTGCAGCCCGGAGGAAGCTGCACCTCTGCGGCTCTCGCAGCTGCTGGACTTTGATGGGGACATGCCTGCTCTCTTTGCACTGGCCTCCCTTGGCAACCAGCCCTTTGAAGATGACCTCTTGCTGTTTGTCTGTTGTCTCTCTTGTGTTGGATTATAGATGAGAGGTTGACACGAGGAGGGGGATGGGATGGAGTGTTGTGGGTTTTTAACCTCATTTCTTTTGGTGTTCTTAGCTTTTTTTTTTTCTCTCTCTGTGGCTTTTACCTCTGTATATGTCTGTACATATGGAAAATGGTTTCTGGCAAAAATGCACAGTTTCTGCTTGGCATTTGTATATAAGACAGAGGAAGTTTGATTTAGTTTTGTGGTGAGGACATTGCATTCTTGTAACAACCTACTCCTGTTAGTTTCTCCCCCCCCCCCCCCCGATGATGATGATCTTAGTTATAGGGCTGCCTTCCTCTGTGTACATGTTCTGTGCCCCCCCTTCACCCCCCCGGCTCAGTGGGTGCACCTCTCGGAGACAGCACAGCACATCTCACCTGGTTAGCGAAGGTCGCGGTGGGAAACGGGCACATTGGAGCCCTGTGCCTCGGTTGTATTTTGCACAGATGTTGAATCCCTCTGGAAGTCCAAATGACCAGGCTTCATTAAATACTGACAGAATCTTTCCTGATAGGCTTTTAGGGAAGCTGAGTAGCTATGAGGTTAGAAATAACGTACTATCATGGACCAAACAAAGCATAGGAATAAATGGCTGATTTTCCGTACAGTAAAAGGTTGATAAGTGAGTTGGTCTAGTACAGGGCGTTGTGACTAATGGTGTTTACTTACTTATACAAATGTTACCTTCTCCCTTCTCACTTTTTTCCCTCAACGATCAAATTGCTCTAATTTACCTGTGTCAACACTAGATCTATCCGAGATGTCTTCAGTCTTGTTAAAGTTTGGGCATGGAGAGCAGGAGGGCAAGTGTCATCTGCTAGTTGAATGCTGATGAATAAAGACAGGAGTTGCACATGCTGGGGGGTATTTTGCTGTAACCGTGAGGAGGATACCTTGGATGTGCCTGTGAATGCGGCTAGAATGCCTCAGTGCAGTGTAGCCCCAACTTAAAACAGTAGGATACGGCAGGCATATATTTGATCTCTGCACGTAACTAGTTCATCCGTATCTGGAATGTTGCTTTTGAACTGGGCCTCCCAGTCTCCTCTTTGGAAAACAACCAACAAACCCAACCTCTTTCCTTTCTCTTCAGCTAGAAATAATAAGTGGAAAAATTAGACTAGTAAAAGTAACAAATTACTCCTTTGAGAAGGGCTGCCTTCAGGACACGGGTGCAGAGATAATTCTGTGCTCTCTCTCCTGCTTCTCCGATGGAAATCAGAACATTGGTGCATCTTTTCTGTACCTACTTGCTTCATATACTTTGTTTATCCTTATATTACATGCGCATAAGACATACATGAGACATTTAGACTGTAACTCTGTGCTTTATGTCCTAGGGACTGCTAATGTAGATGGTGTAGTCTAATTGATCTTGGCAGTTGTTGTATACCTACAGTTTTCCTCTGAAATTGAAATCCAGTGAATATTGTATTTTTTTCTGTTGCATTCAGTCAGCCCCTGCGGGAACTCTTTTCCCCCTCCTTGTGTGGACAAGTTTTGCCCTTACTGTAGCTGTATCTGTTGCGTCGGGACTAGTGGTTAGGTTTGTCTCTGTCGGGGCAGATGCTCTTGGGCGCTGGGCAGCAGGTAGTGGTAGCTGGTCTGGGGTGTCAGCAGGGTAGTAAGGGAGACTGTGATACTTGCGAGCCTTCCAAGGGTTTTGACCAGAATGTAGATCAATAAGCGGAAGGATTTTGCTCCTGGGTGGCCAGTTAGAATATGCAGGTGGATAACTAGGTATGATGCTGTTAGGGTATAACTAAATAATGAATTTTTGAATTTTGAAACTAGCCAGCATGCTTACTGCAGAAAGACAGGACTGCCTGAATAATCATGTCTAGCTTTAGCTTCTCTGGTCATATGGCCAGACTTGTAAAGGGAGAGAGAAGGAAAGGGACTACTGTGCTGATTGAAATAGTTATTGTGGTTCGTTATGGAGTAAGTGAGCTCCTACGCTCTGTTTTAGAGGAAGGTTATGGCCATATTCTGTTGTCTTAGACATCACCACGATCAATCTGGAGTTTATGTAGTAACCTTTTTTCTAGTGCATTTTTAGATGTAAAGTGATAGGCAGATTATTCCTCTGGAGCAGTTTCTTCACTGCTATAATGGAGACTTTGAAGCAGCTCTCCATGTATGAAGGACACTTAAACTGCTGCTATAAATCTAATGAAATGTTAGCAACAAGTGACACAGCATACCCTTATGTTCCAGTTACCTTTCTAGACCGAAAAGCCTCCCCTGAATCAAACCCTTAGCTTCTAAATAAATTCTGTGCATCTTTAGATCGAATCATCAAGTGTCTTTTCCACAAGTTCCTCCTTCCAGGCAATTAACATCCCTATTCCACGTATCTGGAGGCAGTCTGTTTCTTGGAGCTGACTTCAGTGTTTACTTCTGTTAGCACATACTAGCAGAAACAGCAGTTATGGAAGATGGGATTGATCGATAACACAAGATTTCGCCAGCAAACAGTGCAGCTCACAGATGGATGCAATAAATATGTATAAGAGATTTCTTCTTAGATTTGAGCCCCCCCAACTCCCCATTTCATCTTTCCCTGTTCCCCAGAAGTCTGGCTGGCAAAAACTGAAAACTACTGATTGAAATTTCACACAAATCGTTTTCCTTCATTTCCTAGTATAACTTGTCTATTTTAAGTGAACTGATTTTTTTTTTTTTTTTGTCTAGGCCTGTAATAGTTCTGCAAGTCGTGTTGGCTGATACTGTGCATGTTGTTGCATGACCTCTATTGAGGCTGCTTTGATTCTGTCTTTGAAACTTAATGCTTCCAAACTATTTTTAACTCTTTCTTTTCTTCACTTCCCTTCTCCATTAATCTAGCAAAGCTGCCCACAACTCTGAGCCCAAGCAAACCAGCTATGCTTGTTAACAGCTTACTGCAAAATGCACAGAGTAATACTCTCTTCTCTTTCCAGGGGTCATAGAGGCCTCTAGAAGAGCAAGTCATCCCTTAAACTCCACATAACATCAAGAACTTCATGGAAAGTCAGGGTCTAGGCCAGATTACATCTCAGAAAAATGAACTGTACTGAGTTTGGAAAATCAGTCACAAATCGCTTCATTGTTTGTATATAAAGAACAGTCACTATCTGTCTGGAGACTTAAGTTACCATGAAATTTTGGATTAGCATGTGATCTGTCAATCTACTTCCGAAGTTTTTTTTGCTGAAATATGGTCTCCAAATGGGTAGCTCAGAGATGGGCAAAATAAATTTGATTTTTGGAGGAACTGTTGCAGTAACTGTGCTTCTGAAAAATAAAATATTACCTTCTCGTGTGTGTGTGTGTGTGTGCACGTGCATGTGGCTTTTTAATTCCCTCCTAACACTCTTGGAATTTTTATCTCAGCCAAGTTCCTTCCTTTTCTAAGTGCATATCCTCTGTGCTTTTGGCAAGGAAAAGCAAATGCAGATTTATTTTCAAATTAAAAGCTTTAATCAACTGGTTGTTTTTGTTATTGAATGGTGACATTCATTCTTTCTGGGCCCCAAACACTCCTTGGGGTTGAACAAATAGACTCCTTTATGTTGTACAGTACTTGTTAGATCTCTTCCTACTTCCCTTTTCTGCTGGAAAACTTGCTTGCGAAGTATTTCTAATTCCATGTGAGGCTTTTAACTGAAGCCCAGGTGACCATGTGGCACTGACCCGATACTTGCAGTTTAAGCCCCCACTGAGTGCTATAGGACAAATCTAGCTGTTCAATGAGATGTAATCTAATGCTATTTTTCCCATCCAATTATGGCTGCATCTAATGTTCTGGCCAGGCCACTAGCATATTTTCGGTCCAGTCTTGTTCTGTATAGTGCCAGAACCCTTAGATTTTACTGTATAGCTGCTGGCAGCCCTCTTCTGTCAAAATAGTCTATGAATGTACCATTTTGCTCTTCATTTTCCCTCCAGTTTTCCCCTTCCTTAATGGCATTGTACCTATATCTTTTGCCAGCATCTTTCCACCTGTTAAAAGAGGAAAAAATGTAACTATAAACATGACTTTGTTTCTTCTTTGCTCTGTTGATATTGAGGTAGGAGAACCGAGGAGGATTTTTTCAGGATAACTGAAGCACTTAAGTTATTGAGAGAAGAAATCTGCCCTCAGATTAATCTTGAATATTCACGTTGCTCATGGACCTGTGCATTTGCTCATGGACCCGTGCATCTGAGACCCCGCGACGGGAGGAGAGGCCGGGGCTGGTTGCGAGCGGGCTGGGACCTTCCCTCGCAGAGGGCCGTCTGCAGTTGTTAGTGCTCACCGTGGTGCTGCAGCAGGTCGCTGAGCTGCGTGGCGCGGGCAGCACACCTGATCTGTGCCTGTGCAGTAAATCTGCTGCAGATATGCTGAATTTGTGTTGTACACGTTTGTTACTATGCATGTGCTGTGGCGTCTGCTGTGCTGCTCTGACTTGGGGCGGTCCCAGCAAGGAAAGGAGAGCAGGCGGCTGCTGCCGCTGGGTACATCTTTCAGCTGGCAGTTTGCTCCCTCTCCTGAGGGATTTGCAGCTGAGCTGTGGCACGGGGGAGTTGCTCACAGGCGCTTTGCATATTCTGAGAGCCGCAGGTTGGGTATCCCTGTGTTGGAGGAATACAGGAATGATGCTTCTCGCTTCAGGTGGTAAATGTGCTGCTGTTTGGCCAGTTACACCGCTCAGTGAGCGTGACTTGTGGGAGGACGCCCGTCTAGGTTGCATCAGATCACTTCCAAGGTCTGGCTCCCTAGTTAACGAACTCGCTCTGATTGCTCCTCAGAGTTTTCTACTACTGTTCGCAGGATCTGATGGAGTGTGTATAGTACTGGCCCATCAACACTGTACGGTTTTACTGGGCTTTTTGCATGGGGGATGTATTCAACTGTCCATCTCTGTTTTTACATTTAATTACAGCATAGCCTGGGTTTCTCATCCTCCCTCCAGGCATACTTCCTTGAGTGATGTGGACTGTGAGAGGATTTCGGGAGCGCCTGATGCTCTCACTGCAGAGAAGGTTCAGCGGAACCCGCTTGCGGGTTCTGTGCTGACCGCTGGGTCGAACCACATAGTGACAGCCGATAGCCAAGAAAAGCACACTGCTGGTCTGATCAGGTCCCGTAATGGTACATTTTGTGGCAGTCTGGTTTTTGGAAGGATGATGTTCTTCAAAACAAAACCCTCTGAAAACCAAAACAAACTGCGTTTTAATGGAGAAGTTTTGTAGTTGCACTGGAGGCTCAGTGTTCCTCTCTGCGTAGCTAAGTGCTATGTTCCAGTGGAGCACCAGGTGATGGGGAAACGCTTCAGGCTTTCACCTTTTTAGAAAAGCTGCTATGTTCCAGCTCCTGCCAGTATAAAAACCTCATGTCTTATCAGGCTGCGGAGACAACAGCAACTTTTTTCTTTTTTTTTCTTTAAACTGCTCTTCAGTTCTTGAAAATTTTTGTTTCCCTTTGTACAGTTCTGGATTGCCCTTCTTTAGTGACACTTTCTATTGATGCCTTTTTTTAATCACAGATACAAAGAAGCTGCAGCCTGAGCCTTTTCTTCCCAGTGGGGAGTTAGTGCTACTGAGTTGGAATCTTGCAGTCAAAGATCTTAAAGCATTTTTTTGGCAACAGGTTGCTCTGCTGTACAGAAGAGTAAACTGAGATGCAAAAGTAATGTTCTTCATTCCTCTGTATTCCTAAGTAGCAGAGGAAGCGATACAGTTTTGTGGTGCTGGAGTTGTATTAGTAGCTGCCTTATGTTCAAGATCAAAACCGATTCAGTGGCAAAAATCTCTCCCAGCTGAGATGAGTCAAAACTATTCTGAAGAATGAGTCCAGTCTTTTTTGTAGTTCTTAAGAAATAATTTTCCTTTTGAGAGGTAAGAAGTTAAATTGTGAACAAATTCAGAGGAAATTAAAAAAATGAGTGTTGGTAACGCTAACTTGACTGTTTTGCAGCATCGTGTGCCTCATAGTGAATATTTTAATATATAAGCTGTACTAGAATACATTACACAGTTACTCTGTTCACTGTACTCACTGGATTGTTTTAGCAAGCTTGCTTTTTAGCTCTAAAAAGGCTTACTTTGTGCCCTGATGAAAACCTCTCTAGATTGCCACTGTTTTCCTCTCTACCCAGTGCCCCTTTTTGGTCCTGTGCTCTGTGCCTTGTCACAGTTGAATTTCTTTGCCCATGATGGAAGTGGAGAAATTACTTGTTTTTAATAATGGCAGCAGGTAGCAAAGGGATCGGTTAGGTTCGACCTTGTCGCTGAAGTGGATGGAAGGGAGGAGCAGTTTTGCTAGTGAGCTCTAGTTCTGTCTTCCTTTAGGTGCTCGTCTTCAGTGACCTCAGCTCCGCTGGGTAAACTCAAAGTTCCTACATCCTTTCTGTATGCTGGCGTTGGCGGAGAGTATGTTTGAGACATGCAGACAAGTTTGGAGTTTTTTCAGTGGACTTAATTAATATGTGAGTAATTGTTCTGTGTCACAGAGCTGTCAAATCTGAAATTTCTGCTGGGATAAATCACAGGCTCTATTACACTGCCTTGCACCAAGACAGCCTAGAAATTGGCCCAATCCTGTATATGTGATGGGCTGAGCTCTCATCAGCCTTCTGTTTCTGACAGGAGTTTTCCACATTTCTGTTAACATTAGATATTGCTCACTTGGGGGTTTAGGGGGCAGTGGGTAAGATGTGGGAAAGACGAGGAATTTTTGGCAGCCTCTGTGGGGCAGCCAGGGTTTGCTGATTCTGTTTCCGCAAGCAAATCTAGTAAGAATAATTCCCCAACAATGAAAGCTGCAGACAAGGTTTGTATGATGTTTTTGTGTTTTGTTACACACAACTTTCAGGTGGGAAAATGACGGTGATAGAATTTTGCCTGAAAAATACATGAATGTGAAGATTTATTTACACTACAGAAGGATACAAATCTTGGGAGTAGTAGAATACAGAGAAAACAAAAATTTAAAGACCTAAAATTGCTGAGTGTGTGCATGCATGTGCATATATTTAAATTTTAACCACACTCACATGTCATTCATGACTCCCCCCACCCCCCTTTGTTAGATGCTGAGATTTGCTGGCTCTTCACTGTTACAGATTGATGAGTGGTAAGCCTTGCACTTCAGTCCCCCAAATGCAAATAGTTGCAGTAGCAACTATTCCATTAATTTTTAAAGCACCTTCATGCCTGCCTGAGCAAAACCTGTTTTAGACAGCTTCCATTCTTCATCATTAATAGGTTAATGACCTTTGCTTTAAAGAGTGCAGTGCTGTTTAAGACTGTTTCTGGAAGCTCTGCTTGTCGGCTTTTGTGGGGTTTCTCTCACCTAGCAGCCTCTTTCCTTTCCACACCGAGAATATTACGGCTTTTAGGGGAGCTTGACATTCCTGCGAAGGCTTCTTCCAGCCTGCAGTGCAGTGGGATTTTGCCTGCCTTCTGGATGGAGAACCCCTGTTTTGCCAGGGAGGGAGGTGCTACGTCCAAAGAGGGAGTAAAGTCTGTCTCTTGGCCTCCTCTCTCTTCCACTCTGCTCTAAAACATGAGGTGCTTTTCACATCAGGTTGGAGAAAGGTGTCTTCGCTTGCTGTTAGGAACACATACTAGTCTGGTGTTCACAGATGTGTTTTCTACCGGTGCCTTTTGTCGGCATGGAGATAGTGCATCATTTGTTCTGGCCTGTACAGTTACGTTAGAAATATGTCTCTCAACTTTATCCACTGGTGCTCCAGTGTTTCTGGAATGGGAAACCAATAACTTGCAGCAAGTTCATTGATCTCAATAAACCATTTCATATTAGAAGCATAACCAGATGCATGGTGTCCCACAGATTCTACATCTGAGGGCACTGAAAGTTTGAGATTAGAGCCAAGTACTATACAAAAATATTACGTAAAAACAAGCAATTTCAAGAAACCTGATTTGGATTTTTCTTTTCTTTCATAGGTGGAAGCAACTTCTTTAGAAGAAGTGGCTTCTTCAGAAAAGTCTTATTCTATGGGGATATGAACAAGGACAAAGTGAATTCATTGTCATAGCTTTATTTGCTTAGGCAATTGTTTTTCATATACTTAAAGAAAAGGCTGCTTGTTTTGGCAAGCCAGCATTCCAGAGTATGTGTATATTAGCCTTTATCGATATGTCTGGTTCTGTTAAGGTCAGACCTTGCTATTCAACAGGGGCTACCAGAAAATTTTTTGATGCCAGCAAATAACCGTTAAGAATTTTAAACACGCATCGTGTGCTTCAGACTATAAACACGGAAAATCAGAGCAGAGACATTAGCTTCTCCATTAGGTGTAGAGAGAAGCTGTCTTAGCTGTATTACGCACAATACAATCATTTGCTGTTGATGCTAAGAAAAGATTATCACCCCGGCAAAATCTAGAACAGAATCCTCCAGGGAAACTTGAAATCCTCGACTTTCGTTCCAGAGTTCTTGTATGTGTCCTGAGAGGTAAGCCTTGCAGATAAACTTTGAAAATCTGAGTATATGTCATTCTAGTTCATTGTTACAGCTTCTCAGTGTGAATGAATCAGCTCTTCTCCCTTCCCCCACCTGTAATACATGCAAACAGCTGTACAGGGTTAGAAAATGAGTTTGCAATTCAGTATGTGGTCTGAAAGTGGCTAGTACCAGCTGCTTTAGAAGAAGGTGCAGGCACCAAATAGTGGCAATTCTGTGTTCCAAGATTCTTTTCCTTCCTATTACAATTTGATCATTGAAGCTGAATTTAAAACTTTCTTACTCAGTCTCACTCTTGGCCCTCTCTCTTCTATAGTTTTTTATTTGCTCCTTTCCATTAACAATAAATGAGGATTGAAGCTATGAAGAGAATTGGAAACTTCCTCTACTGAATTTTCCTTCTATTGGCAGCTTCTCATTATTCAGTCCGGTAGTCCAACAGATCACCTTAATAGAAATAAAGTTTTCTGTACTGGAATGCTCATCCATAAAATGGTTGTATTTCTAACGTGTTATGTCTGCTAAATTGTTTTAGGTTCTAATATTAGCTTGCTGAAGTGTTTCTGCCACTTTTGAAAATGATTTTTTGCCTTGATTTGGAGGACAGAACTTAGAATCAAAGAGTGATAGAAAAGCCTGGGTTGGAAAGGATTTCTGGAGATCGTCTGATCCAGCCTTGCAGTGTGGCCTAACAAGTGCCAAAATAATCACATCCCTTGATCTGCTGGCTGTACTCTTGCTGATGCAACCTCATTATCTTGTAGCTGCTGATGCAGCCTCAACTGCTGAGCAGCATTCAGCTCTCTGTCCACCAGGACCCCCATGTCCTTATCAGCAGAGCTATGCTGCAGCCAGTTAGACCGCAACCTGTTCTGCTGCTCAGGATTTTTCTGTCCCACATTCAGGACTTTGCATTTATCTTCATTAAACCTCATGCAATTCTTGATGGCCCAGACTTCCAGCCTCTCAAGGTGCCTCTGTCTGGTGGCCCTTCCTTCCAGGGTATCTCTCTCTCCTCCCAGTTTGCTGTCACCTGCAGATGTCAGTGAGGGTGCGTTCAATCCTGCCATCTGGACTGATTATAAAGGTATTGAGTAGTGTGAGAGCTCGTATTGACCCCTCCAGAACTCCACTCGTGGCCAGCTGCCAGTTCGACTTTGAGCCATTAGCCACCATCCTTTGAGCTAACTGCTGACTTTGAGTCATTTTAACCAGTTTTCCACCCATCTTGTGGTCCATCTGTCCAGTCCATATCCTAGCAGCTTGTCAACAGGGATGTTGGAGGAGACCCATGTCACACTCTTTGCTAAAATCAAGATAGATGACATCCACAGCTGTCTTCTCATCCACAGAGCAAGTTGCTTCATCATAGAAGGCATTCAGGTTGGTCAAGAATAGTTCACCCTTGGTAAATCCAAACTGGCTTTTTCAGTCACCTTCTTGTCCTTTGTGCACCAGGAAATAGCTTCCATGAGGACCTGCTCCATAATTTTTTCCAGGGACTGAAATGAGGCAGACTGCTCTGTAGTTTTCTAGATCTTCTTTTTGTCCTTTTGTAGATGGATTTAGTATTTGCCTTTTTCCAGTCATCCGGAACCTTCCCCTGATCGCCGTGACCTTTGTGGGATGATAGCAGCTGGCTTTGCAATGATGTCAGCCGACTCTTAGCACCATTGGGTGCATCCTCTCAGGTCCAATAGACTGCCATGTGTCTGGTTTGTACAGAGGTTTCCTAACTCAGCCCTCTTGTACTACCAGTGGCTTGCTGTTTGCTTCAGTGTTGCTTTATGCCCAGCCCCATTCAGTGGCAGATCTACATCTTGTACCTCCTCTTGCTATTAATATACTTACTATTCTTGACATCTCTTGACAGTTTGAGCTCCAGCTGAGCTTTTGCCTTCCTAACTGCATCTCTGCATGCCTGAGCAATGTTTCTATATTTGTCTTTGGGAATCTGCCCCCTTTTCCATCTCTCCTTTCCATCCAATTTCTGGAGGTTCTAGCAACAAAATACTGGATTGTCCCTGAATCACACACTGTGTGTGTGCATTAAACCTCTAAAGGTGAACGAGGAAGTTCTTGATTACTAGAAAGCTGGTAAGAACTCTTCGCTGCGTTTTGAAGGAAAGAAGTACACTCAGTCAGACCACTTTTTGTGTATAATAAGACTTGCTTGGCAGAAGGAAAGTTTACTAGAGAAGTGGTCCCTGAAAAAGTGTACTAACAATTTTCCTCCTCCATGTAAATATTTAAGTCATTTGGTTGCCTTATTTCGCTTGAGCCATGGTGTACTCCAGGCTTTGGTTCAATTCCTTAGGAAAAGCCTCCATGGGGGATGGAGTTTGAGGTAGGGAATGAGACCTCGAGCTTGGAAGTGATAAGTGGAAGCCGAGGGGCTGGGTAACTAAAGGTCCCTGAAGTCTACCTTGAGTTACCTACACTGCTTCTGTTCACCTGTGCAAAGCTAAGGAAGGAGGCTCACTTCCCCTCAGTTACCAGATGCTGCTTCCGCATACACCTGGTATTTGGGCAAGTTTTGGGAAGAAATTTAATTTCCCTGGTGATAGGCCTTCAGTTATTTTTATTTTACTTTTTTACACTGAAAACCTCATAAATTTTATTTCAAAAGCCTGTCTGGTGAAGGAATGTGAATTCATGTGGAGGGAGTCAAATCCATGCCAAGTGCATTCCGGGGGGGAAAGCTATGGTGTTTCTGTTGTTTCGGGCCCCAGAGCAGTAAGGAATTCGAGTCTTCACAAAAAGACTCAACAGTTCTGCTGTGCTTTAGAGGCTTATGCAGTGTAATTTTTTGAATTTGTTTTTTTACTGCAACTATTTGAAACTACTGATCTTTTTTCCCCTCACAGAAAATAATTACTTGGTTTTATTGTTGCCTTGGTAGTTTGTCCTTCGTGTTGTGGTTAGTGTGTTAGAGCTCTGCAGCGGCGAGTGGTAAATACGGACTTGCTGTGCTGTTCTGAATTTAAGCTGGGATACCGGTCAGAGCCGATGTCTAAAGTGCACGTTTGTGATCCAGAAACACTCTGGACCCTCCCCGAGACTGGATTTTTGTCTGTATATCCTCATTCATCCTTACCCTTTTGTGTCCTGTGATCTCCGCAGGCTTTGAAGTGCAATGATTCCTTAGTCTGTGTCACATTGTGTTTTCCCTGCCAAGTTCCCCCGACTTTCCCTTACAAAAGGCAAAGCAAGGTGTCCGCAGTATGGAACCAGGGTGGTTCAGCCAAGATGATTTTGGGGCCATATGTGAGTGTAGGATGGGGAGGTGCTTTCTCAGCTTTTTGGAGAAAGTCAGCGTACCTTCACTTCGCTCGTCTTCCAAAAGAAAAGATGAAATCGGTATTTTCTCTTTCAAATTTATTTTGGTGTGTCAAGTAATGCCTCCAGCACGTATCTGCTGCAGAGGTTCAGAGAAGGTGCTGTCCTGTTTCTCTGTAGCAGGTTTCTGCCTCGAGAAGGAGGGTCTTGTCTGTGTTGCATTTCTGGTATGAGAGGCAGAGATGGGGGATTCTTTGACTCTTGTTTGTGGGGGGGTGGGGAGGGAGGAATTTTTAGTAATTTCTTCTAGCAAGATTGACCTTGGAACTGGCAGTAAAGTTGGCACTGGCAGAACTCCATTATCCAGCTGCCTGAAGTGACTTAACCAAGGGAAGGGGTTATTTGCAAGGTAGGAATCTGGGATGCTTTTAATCTTTTTAAAGTTTCTCCTGGGGTGTAGAAAGGCTCCTCTTTCTCTACTCAGCTCCTTCCTAACCTTTTCTTCAAGTAGTGCAGTGTTGCCTTTAAAACAGAATAAGCAAACAAATGGATTGCGTCTGTAGGTTGGTGAGGGTGAAAGTGAGCTTTGATATTCTAACGATGTTGGAGAGGATTGGGCAGAATTGCAGGGTTTCTATTTGAAAATTGCCCCAACCTGTAACTTTTGGCATATATTTCAGGGAATGCTTAAATATAACGTGTGTTTCTGTATGCAGCTACAGTTTAGGAATACAGTCATTACAGAGTAAATACCTAGTATCTTCAAATGCCATTTTTATGAGAGGCCAGAAGTGTGCCTATAGAGCATACAAGCCCTTGAGTGAGGTCTCAATTTCCTCTTTTCTTTGTGCACTAGTGGACTGGGCATGTCTTCTGTCCACGGGAGAACTTGCTACAGAATTGTATGTGCTGCATGGGCAAGGTGCAGTTAATGTTAGAGCTGCATGGTATTTTATTGTTGTTAAAACAAACAAAAAGACCACCTTCCATCAAGCTTGAAAAACTCCATTCAAACATTCAAATTCCACACTATTATTCCAGTGTTAGATGCTGCTTTTTGGAAGTTCATGCTGGAAGAAATCTTTAATGTTTCACCCTTGGTTTCATTTCTGTTTTAGGCTGGCCTAAGTCCTCACATTGCACTACCTTCTTCCTTTCTATCATTTTCTAGCCATGCAGTGAAGTCTGGTCAGACAGCTGATCTTATTGGTCTTTTTGTGCAAACATCTCTCCAAAATGGAGGGTAAGAAAACCACTCCTTTGTCAGAGAATCAGTGTTAGCTCGCTTGGAAACCAGAGATGAGAACATGGCAGGCGTTTTCATTGAATGTGTCCTGTTGTAAGCACCGTCCACCGTGGTGGGTGGTGCATTGTAGCATCTAGACACCTAGTCAGTAGAGGTAACACTAGTATTTTAAGCTTCTATTCTTAAACTAATTCAGACTGGCATTGCATATCTAGTTGTTATCCCTGTTTTGGAAAATTGCAGCACTTTCTTGATCTACTGAGACTAGAGCTCTTCTGCATTTTTTTGTGGTCTTAGCTGGTCTTGCAGTTGTACCACGGTCACCACTACAAAAACATACCTCAGTCTTCTGCTCCTGGCAGGTATTTGTGAGCCGTTCTTAAAGCCCTTTTTTGTTGCTTTTGCCATTTCTTGTCCTGCCTGGTAAATTTTCACTTTTTTTGAATAAATCAGTTCTGTGTGCTTGCGGGGATGGGAGTTACCCAGAGGATAGGAAATGCGTGCTAGAAGTAATGTCACCTACCCACAGCCCTTATCCCCCTACTGCACCAATCCCCAAACAAAACAAAAAGTGGTGTTCGTTCTGGTTACTGTTGCAAAATCATGAGCATCTCGTATAGGTAGGTTATGCAAATCTTTCTGTCAAATACATAGCTAAATGAAGAGAAAATACTTTAATTTTGTATTTTAAAATATTCTGGTATGTCAGAGGCAAGTGAGAACCTTAAAAGGGTGGAGATGCTTACCTTTGTGGGGTGTAACTCCCTGTATGTTGAAGTGGAAATGAAGTAGTTACATCTTCCGTCTCTAATCTTGGCACAACAGCAGTTGGGGAAGCGGAGTAATTTGAGAGGCTGGATAATTCAGATTCCAATTCTGCTGACAGTGCCCGAATTCAATTTCCTTTTCACATCTCTGGAGACATTTTTCACAGGGGAATATATTTCTTCATAATGGCTATGAAACTTTAGGTTGGACAGGCAATATCAAATGTGGTTTTGCTAGCCTATAATTTGGGGTTTTGTAGCAAATATTCCTTCATGGCCGTGAGGAAGTCATTCTTAGATATTTGGGAAAAGGATGCCTTCTTCCTTAAAGGAAGCAGGGTGATGTGTTGATACCCCGGCCTTTGTTTCATGAACTGCGGATGGTACTTAATACTTTTCTTAACATTAATCCTCTTCCACAGGATGTATGAAAGTCCTTATGGCAGTGTTATCAACAGAGGTTCCAGATCAATGCAGATAGGCACTTAAGTCCCTGTGACATATATGTACATCATTTCTTAGCTTCACAGAGCTACAATTACTGATTATATGCTGAATTACCAATAAAAATCAGCCATAGATTCTGTTGGTGCACAGTGCACACAGGCAGATATGACTACCTTTTACCATGCACAAAAGGTGAACAGGTATCTAGGAGACTTACTCAAACTGAGAGATTAAAAAAAAAAAAAAAACTCAAATGTGGGGTCAAACCCCCAAAACAACTGAAAAAAAGCCTATGTTTTGCATTTTTTCCCTTGTTATTTCTTGACACCTGATCAGTAGTAGAGGACTAAGCATGGGAGGAGATATTGGCAGCACTATCTGGAGGAAGACCAAAACTTAAAATGGGGAGAATAAATAGGTAATCTTACTGGAAGGGTTCTTGTTTAATTTGGTTGTTATTGATCTCATGTTGCTGTGACCCAGAGAGCGCACATTTAAACTTTGTATGTGCCTTGTTAATGTTTCCATACTGCCATATCTCAGGAAGCCTTTCAAGAGGGGAGCAGAGGTCATATCACTAAGGCTACACAGCTGCTCAGTGAAGGCATTAATAGCATGGGCTATCTTTTGGCTGTTTCTTGCCAAAGAGTGGAGGGGAAAGAGTGATGTTCTGCAGCTTGTGGGATTTACAGAAGTGAACGTACAATGAAGAATTCAACAAGAAGAAAGTTTGGGAACGTAGTGCTGTGTCTCAAAGGCATGTTACTAAAGTCTGTAAGACTCTCCAGATCCCGTTTTTCAGACCTGCCTTGTATTCCCCCACCGAGACTTCCATATTAAAGAAGGGAAGAATTGGGAACTGGTAGTGTTGTGCTTTCGCTTTAAGTGGATCTGAAATTAGGGAATCTGCATTTATAGTGTTGACATTCTCTGTCTGACTAACTACTGGAACTGTATGCAATGTACAGAAATGTCAGCTTGTTTTACCTGAGTGAGCGTAGGCCCGAAAGCAACATAACTGAATCTCCATGATGTGTATAAACATTACTATCCTGCTTCTGCACCCTAACCAATAAATGTGTTTGGTGGCACAGTGTACTATACGATCTTTGCATGGTGTGAATATACCCTTTTGCTCTTTTTCACTCTTTTGGCCCTCTGGGATCCTTACTTTAGTTGGGGGGGGGGGGGGGAAGCTGTGAATGGACTATTGGGGCTGGCTTTCCTGTTGGGCATTGGGGTCTCAATGTGAAGTGTGAATGAAATATGGTTGGCCGGGATGTGAAGCTGGAGACAGTTTTATGCAGATAAGAGATTTGTGGGTGGAAACTGCATTCTCAGGGCAATGAAACCATGAACATGATTCTAACAGTGCAGATCAGAAAGGTTGCTATATGGCTTGGTGTGTTCAGATAAAAGAAAGTTGCTGTAGATAAGGTGGGAATTGGTGGTTATATGAAGAGGTGTGCATTACATGCAGAAGCAAACAGAACAACAGATCTTTGGAAACGTAAAAATGTTATTAAAGAACTCATGTTTTTTGAGGTGGGGGAATCAAGTGTCTTCTCTTGTCAGGTGAGATGGGGATAGAATTTTTGAGGAAGGTGATCGGTTTGTCATTGGTAACTTACCTGCAAGGCGTGAGATCTGGACAAGGTTGATGGAGAAGCTGTTTTGAGTTGAGGTTTAAATAGTCTGCATTAAAAAATAGTTCATATAATTCCCATTGAAGTATGCTAACAGGTGAGAGCACCCAGAGAGAAGGTGTAAGGAGTGCCTGCACAGAAAATCACGAATAGCCCAGAGGAAGAGGAGACAAATGGTGCTGGAGAGTGAGAACAGAGATCATGGTCCAAGTTCTGGTCAGGACAAAATTAGAAAATTGGTAAATTGTACAATCTGTAGTTGACTTCATAATGCCACTTGATTAAAAGAGCTGACAGTCAATAGTTGAATGTGATTTCCCTAGGTGTCTTAATGATTGCATAGAGCTGATGACTAATGTGTCTGACTTATCTCTCAGCTGAGTATTGGTGTTTGTCCTGTAAATCTCCACATTCATTCACATTCAAATAGTCCAGCAACAGTTTGGCTTTACAATGCATATGATTTTAATTGAACAATACAATGTTGTTGTCAGTTGTCCCTTCCTGAAACATACTGACTTTGAGTATTGCTAACGTAATATAATTTGTTTCATTAATTACTCCGGTGAGATTCCAGTGTGTTGCAACAAAATCCTTGGAAACTTGTAGCCTGCAGACGTACCTAGTAAGTCCTCTGCATTTGCCAGCACAGAGCCTGAGGCACCCTATTACTGTTTTGCTTGCTGCTTACACTCGGTTTTGCGTTTAGGTTTGATGCTTCTCATGTGTAGGCTTATTTTGCCAATGTGTGGTGGTTTAGTAAATGTCAGTCTTCAGTCTTTTATGCTCTCCTAAGAGATGTAAGGTAGAAAACGTTTTGTGCCTGGGTTCTTGGGCTGTATGATGGAATTCCCTTGCTCTGGGCGATGATTGTCCCTAAGTAGCAGTGGTAGCAGGCAGCACTGCCATGTTGGGGTAGAATTCTTCCTTTCTGACACCTGCTTGTTTTCATTTGCTAGCCACAGCCCAGCTTTCCTCTAGGTAAGTAGCTCACAGTACAGCCTTGCCATGGCTTGTGAGTAAACGGGTGTGTTCTAGGTGGGCTCAATTCAGGGGTTTGAATGAGAGTTTGAAACTGTCTTCCCCTCGACATGAATGCAACTGTGTGAATGGTATGAGTCCTGTACTAAGGAGATGAGTTCCTCCTTCATTTTTTTCCTCTTCATTGACAAACTTGCCAGGACTTCCTTCCTTAGCTTCTTGCATCAGAACAGACTCCAGGAACTTTCTAGGAAACCTAGTTCTGAGGACAAGGTTCAAGGCGCAGGGACTGCGCTATTTGGAAAAGGAGTTTCAGAATGCAGCACAATGGTCAGGAAGTGCTGAACTGAAGTCACTTCTTGTTGGAAAAAGCGTGATATTTCCCAGGTCTCATGCAGTTCTTTGTTACATATTTTCTAGTCCAGCTTTTTACTCCATGTAATATTTGAAGTCTTGTGCAGCTTTTCAAAGACAGCTCAGTTATACGTATTGGCCTTAGTTTTACTGTATATTCCACAATTCAGTCTTTGGATTTCAGACTTAATGCCTGGTACCTTCTGTGCGATACACATGCCTCAGCCAATATTAGCCAGGATTGTCATGCATATTTTGTTTGAGGCAGCTGTAAGCACATGGTGCTCTCCCCATCCTGCTCAATGCATGCAGTTTTCTTGGAGTCGTCTTTCTTGTGATCTCGGAAAGTCAGATAAGAAGATTCTTCTCAAAGATTTTCTGCTAGTCTCTGGACAACATGTACCTGCTGAAGTACCTCTGCTGGAAGGGAGAACCTATTGGATAACTTTCTTCTGACTGGAAGGCAGGAGGCATGTAAAATAACACTTACAGGAATGGCTAATCTTTATAATACTGGAATCTGCATATCATATTTTTCATATGACAGGAGATACAGTGCTACGGTTTTATCTTGGAGAATCGAGAGAGAGTGAATGTGGGTAGTGGTTTGCCAGAAAGTGATGAGCGGCTTTCTAGGGGTCTCATTATTCCAGTTGGAGTGGGGCATGGTCGACATGAACCTAGAGTCAGTGATCCAGCTGCGTCAGCCTCAGCAGCTTCTGCTGGCTTACGGCCTGCTAGAATCAAGGATCAAATGATGTGACAGCCCCCATTTCAGCAGAGCTTTGCTGTTGGTGCATGATACAAACCTGACTTTCAGGAGTCTCAGGTTGGTACCTGACTGTGCCCCAGAGTGCTCCATATGCTTGCTGCTGTTCATCTTCCTCTCTGACTAGTCTCGTGTTTGTCTCTTCTGGTCATGCCTCTTATTATGTCAAGGTAGGGTGAAACAGAACTTATTCTGGACAGTTTCACCCTTTCCCTGGGATTGTAACCATGAAGCTCACCTGAGCCCTACCAACATTAGTTTACTGTTACTATTTTCAGAGTCTGCCAAGTTCTGTGCCCTGTCTTCCGCCTGAACTGCAGCAAAATATTCGTATCATGGTTTAAAAGCTTTCTTCTATTTAGTAAAAGTCTGAAGTCACGAGAAATTGTTAGCTATGACACCCAGAAAGTCTAGCAAGGCTTTCTGTTTAAGTGGATTCGTCAGTTCTTGATGCAGATACGGAGGCGGTTTGCATCATGAAGGCTCTACTGCTTTCAGGTCTGTTCCCCCCCCGTCCACTAAACTGTACGTAGGTCTTCTTCCAGGTCATCTAGCTTTTTGAAGAAGGCAGGGGGAGTGTTCAGAGATACAACTTTGATTTTGCTAAATGCCTGGGAGCCCTGTCCCACATGACATATGTGACCTGTGCATGAAGGTGAGATGCATGAGCTGGGATACACTGAGTGCGAATCGACTGACATTGCAAATTCCTGGCTGTCCAGAAAACTCTACTCAGAGGACTTCAGTGTTATGCACTGCACACGTTTTCCTCTCTTTGGAATTTAGTATAATTTGCCTCTGAATAGGAAGACTTCTTCTCAGGTGTTTGGGGCATGTTCGTGGAAACAAGGTGTTGGCCAATATAGTCATTCAGAATTGGACAAAATTACTAATTTCATCCTTAGGGTAAGGAAGTTCAGGCTTTGTAAGAGGAAGCGAAGAGGCTCTTAACTTCATCTGGTTTCTCCTGATTTCCTGGGGTATAACTGCAGAATGTGCTTTGTGGCTATGATCTAAAGGCCTGTGCACACTTGGAAGCTGTTACGGAATAACAATTCTAGAGGAAAGAAGCTGGTACATAAACGGAAAGAGTATTCTGTTCCTCTTGGCCTTCTTCCAACACGTTTTCTGGAGTAAAGTGGGTAGAGACTATTTTTTATATGGTTGGGAAAAAAAGACCAAGACTTTTAACCTTCATGACAGTGCATAGAAAGATTCTGAGCTGTTCGTATAGTGGTTTGTAACACTATGATGTCCTATCCTGGCAGACAAAAAAAGGACAAAAGGGTGGAAGTTTTCTTTTAGGCATCAGGACTTTTTCTGAGATGATAGAGTAAAATGTTCCTCCTCCCTTGTTCCTTTACTGTTTGTCTGATCTGTAACAGTAACCCACTTAAAATTTGTGCGGCTCTTTTTGAAGTTATTTTAAACCCTCAGCAGTGTATACAGATATTGTAACCTTGGATAAAAGCACCTCCCAGTCGTGGTTTCAGTTTTGCCCTTTCAGGCATGTGGAAAGTGCCCCAGTACATTTCAAGGATTTTAAACTAGCAACTTCTTAGATATGGGTTATGGTTTCACAGCTTGATTGATATAGTGTACGTCAAGGGACTGGTTCTCTGTGCCTTTAGATATTTAACACTGATTAATGCTTTCTGTTGACTTAAAAGAGTGCATAGACCCTTTACCACTCATTGGACAAAGTATTTGTTTACAGTCTAACTTTATAGATTTGGAGCAGTTAGCAAACTCCGTTTTTATTTGTACTGAAAAAGAAATCAAATGTACGTTTGGGGGGTTAATTGTATTGGAGTATGTGCACTGGCAGTTTTGGAGAGAGCCCTCTCTGTCTACCTGACTTCTTTCCCTGTTTTTGTGCGTATGAAAGGTTTATCTGTCAGGTGCTGAGTTTAAGGAGTGTTTTATCTTCTAGTGGTAGTTAAGATATCCCACACTTTTAAACATAGTAAGTTGAACTGCTGATCCATGTGATAATGCAGACAGCTCAGTAACACTTCCAATAGTGCATAGTAGTAAGTCATAATAAAAGATAGAGGTAAGGTGAATTAAGAGTTCAACAGAGGCTCCTGCTGCCTGCCTAGTACTGTGGTGGGGTTTTTTTCCTCTAAATGCAGATGAATTGGTGATGGATCCTGAAAAATGGGATGTAGGAAAACCTCTTGTTTGTATTGTGTCAAATCACCAGCATATTTCCTGTATTTAGCAGTAATAGCTGAAGTCTTTCAGAAAGTCAGGGGCCCCCCAAGACAATATAAATAGCTATCCTTGGACTGAATAGCTTGCAAAATGAAAGAAAAGGTACAACACAAAGAAGAAAAGGACAAGATGACAAAGTAGTGATGGAGAAGAGGTGGCAGGATTACTGTGTTACATGGTGCTACTTCGCATGGGTTACTGAGGGGTGTGTGTGTACATATGAGATGCATGTATGTGTGTGTGAAATTTTGTGCAGTATAGTCTTCTATTATAATCAAGTAGCAGAAAACAACGGTCATATTGCTGATACCAGTTTGCGGGGGGGTTTTACCTAGTTTGGCAAAGGTGAGATTTAAGGAAAGACATCAAGCTGGATAAAGTACAGTCTTTTCTCTTTTGCTATGAACCTTTTACTTGTGTGTGTGTTTGCATACATACATATACATACACACACATACAGGCACAGATATACATACGTTTATACATATGTAAACACATATGTGTTTGTGTGTGTGTGTATGTGTGTGTGTATATATATGTTACACCCTGGGCAACTCTTGGGTGAGAATCTCTGAAAAATCTTAGATTTTAGTTGAGGAAACAAGAGAACAAGCAGAGCATAGTAAATGGTGTAAGAAGTTAAATGTTTGATATCCTGCTTTATACAAGAATATATTATGCTAATGAGAGATAGCAAGCTTGGAACAGATGAAGGAGATTTGAAAAATCCATGCATAGGAAGTTCCTTGCAATAATAAAACTAGACACTAACTACATAGCATTGGAAGGAGGGAAGAGGAGGAAGAAACTGAATGTCTGAAAGTAGCACAAGTATGTATGGTTGCCCTGTGTAAGAAATATAAATATTTATAAGAAAACTAATGTCTCTTGCTTCATGCTACCTCTCACTCAGTCTCTAGCTTCTTCTGAACCCAAATAATATCTCACAGTAGTTAGGGCAGTTTCTTGTTCCTTACTTTGAACTAGATGACAAGGATATTCTAAGGGATGACAGGCAGTTAATATTGTGCAAGTATATAAAAAGATTGGTAATGCCTCTCAAACATTGCTTTTGGATCTTAGATACTTAAGTTTTTGTCAGTGACTCCACAAAAGGTTTTGTATTTCTATCAGTTTGCAAGGAAAGGCCCAAGTGTAATGTTATATTTAATTCCTTTATATCTGGTATGAGGACTTATAATCACATTTAATTGGGGGCCTTAAATGATTACTCATAAACAAGGTAACTGTGTTCACATAACACTGCAAGATTTAGAACTGAAAGCATGCTTCAGAAATGTACTGAGTTCTTAACATATGCAGCTTTATACTTCAGTTTTTCTGATGTTGCTTAGTTTAAAAACAAAAGTGTATTTGTTATAACCATTCAAAAGCAAGCTATGTGCATTTTGTGAATTCTACTGATCTGCTAAAGATTTCTTTCTGATTCTGTTTCAGATGCATCCACTTGGACTGTGTAATAGCAACGATGAAGAAGACCTATATGAATACGGCTGGGTAGGAGTGGTGAAGCTGGAACAGCCAGAGTTGGAACCTAAACCATGCCTCACAGTACTAGGAAAGGTAAGGGAGTAAGAGGGCTATATAGTTTGAATAATTTGGGGTAAATGCTGCATATAACTGTTTCTTGGAAAGATTAGTTCCTTTCAGAGAAATATCAGCAAGAAATAAAACAAGAGTAAAACCTTTTAACTCCATGAAATATTCCCCTTTTGCCTATTTTCACACTAGGTGCTTCAGGGAGAGCTAATACCATAAACTGATTGATAAAGATGGTGACAGGGAACTGAGTGCATACATTCTCTTTTCAGTTCTGTAGGAGCCTAACAAAGATTTTGGCAAATAAAGCTGTTTAACAGAAGCAGTAATTGAGCAGAAATAGGGTAGACGGCCAGTGTGATGCTGAACTTGATCAAAGGAAGCTTCTCATCAAAAGCAGTTAATATAAAAGCATTTTATTGTTCTTTTTTTAGGTACAATTGTCTCAGAAGACATCTATTAATTTTTTTTTTTTTTTTTTGAGGAAGAGTCTTCAGTCCTAGAAGAGATTTCTTTGCTGTGACTGCATGATAAATGTCACTGAATAACAAGTGAATCTTGTTGTACTGGACAAAGAAATACAAATTTCCATCTTGCTGGAGTCTGTGCAGAATAGGGCCCCTAGCATCTAAATTCCTTGCAAGATATGAGTTGAAGTCAGTAAAGATAGCATTACCTCTGCCAGGTATCTCAAAAGAGAAAGCAGAAAGTTGTCCTCTTCTGTTCTCTGCTTGGAATTTTGAGGACTGAGGTTATTATATGTTGACGTTTGAGGTCTGGAGTAGTTTGATATGCAGGAAAGGGCATAAGCCACAAGTAGCTGAGTAGGTGAAAAAATGCAGCTGGCCCAGTTCGCTCAGACTTTGGTAGGGTGCTGTTGGTGACTTCAGGTGAGCAGTGAAAATGTATTGCATCAGGCAGAAAATAAAATCCTAGACTGAAGTTTTGTAGGCAAAATTTGGCTTTGAGTACTTACAAACTGTATAAAACTTCTGGAAAAAGAGGTGTTTCTAGGGGATTGGGAAACCATCTGCTTATCTAAAATTTGTTGCAGGTTTAGCTTGGGATACCTGGTGACAAATATCTCTCTTAAGAAGTGACTGCCCTTCCTTTGCCAGTACAGAAACTACACTGTTTTTGTTTCACAGAAATACTAGCTGATGCTTCTTTGATCTTGGGAGGATAAAAATTGAGGATAAGGTTTGAGGATGGTAATTAGGGAAGATTGAGTACTGAAAGATGCATAGTAAACCATCAGTAATCTCCAGGAGTGGTGTTGAGTCTTGGAAGACCTTTTGAGGAAGGCATCTGTTCAGTCACAGCTGTCGGGCTCTTGAAAACCTTTGAGGAAGCAGAGATAAGAAATAGAGGAAGAAAAAGTGAAAAACAGGGATATCCTGCACAGATAATATCGTAAATATTTTCTGAAATATTTACTTGCCTGCTTGCTCCACAACTTTATACTCCATTTCCCCTGCTATACTCCCCATATCTCCACAGCCAAACTGACCTCCGGAGCGACTGCCCCTCACTATCTGCTGACCCTCGCTTCTCGGAGCTTGGCATGCTGAACAGCAGACACTGCCTTTGCTTTAGGAGCCCTGTAGCATCCACTTTGGAATGACAGATGCATAATGACTGTAGTGTGACTCCTGCATCCTCCACATAATGTGCCAGGGCAGTTTGGACACATCTCCTGTGTGTCAGTTTATGTGCAGTAGTAATTCAGCGGGTGAAAAAGGCTGGCAGGGTACTTACCAAGGCAAAAAATTTTTTCGGTAACCATGATGCAGCTCCCCGTCCTGTATTTCCCTGTCACCATCTACCCTTCTCTTCCTGAAATATCTTTGTTCCCTATTTTCTGCTTGCTGCTGCTGCAACTTCTCTCCATCTTTTCTCTCCAGCCCTTCTGCTCAGTCCTCCCTATGCTCAAGTTATGCCCTTATTTAGAAGGACTTCTCAGACTTCCTTTGCACATCGCTGCGTGCACAGACCAGCAGGAGCGTCAGCCATGAGCTTCCTGCAGCTCTGTCAAGCAAGTCAGCCCTGGGTATCTTAGCAGTGGGAACAAATTGCACTGTGATCGGCCGAGTCTTTGAAAAATTCAGTTTCCATGCAACTTGGTGCAAATGGCTACATGAGCAATCAGTTCAGCTGGTAAACTGTTTTGCCTGGCTGGTGCTACCTGCTGCATGTGTATATGGGTCGTCATCTGGTTGTCCCCAGGATTTGGTAGCTGTTTGACTTAAATTGGAAAACAAAATAGTGTATGTGTAGGGAAAGATCTTAAACAGGAGAGAGCAGGCATTTTGTTGAGGGAGGGGAAAAAGGAAAGAAACTTCTTATTCAATTTAAAAAAGAAGGGGAAAATCAAAGAACCTACTATTGTTGGGGTTTTTTTGTTCCTCATTTACTTTGATTTGTCCTGCCCCCAAAGTGGCTTTTCCTGCAGTATTGGATCTTACAGGCAGTTACTGCATTTGCCTTTGAGTACAGTGATGGTAAGCTCTTGGTATTCTGAAGTTCTGCACGTAGGCCTGCCCAACTGCAACATCTCTCGCAGAGATAATTTGGATATTACAAGACGCAGAACAGATGACACATCTGAAAATGTATTGGTATATGCACTGTTGCACTTCAGCTTTGCTGGCATTGCAGATATCCAGATATTATGTAAGTGAGATAGATGGCAAAGCTACCCCTCAATGCACGCACATCTCCATTAATGACTCAGGTGGGTAAAGGTAAGACTTCCTCAAATGCAAATACTCTTAGCTCCTTGAAAGATGTAGTAGTGTGCGTCGAACTGAGGATGTAGAGCTTTTCAGCTGAGAGGCCACAGAGATTCTGCTTTGTCCAGTGCAGTCTGTGCGATCAATACCTGCTGCTGAGAACAGATGCATCTCCCATCTGGAGTTCTCCGCCCCCGTTGTTTCTTACTGCTGGAATTAGGGTTGGGATCTTCTAGTATCTTTTCATTGGTCTTGATTCCATTAGAAGCCATTCTGTGAAATGAAAGCCTACGTGTGCAAAAAGTTATGTGACTGGATCAGTCTGATCTATTGATTTCATGATAGGAATAAAGTTGGTGCCATGAAGGTGGGAAAAGTTAAGGACTTGCTTTCTTTCGAAACTGTCATGGGCATAATTGAATGGTTAAATACCCCAACAATTTATAGCAAAGTGTCCCTTTCCAACTTAGAGCAAATATGGGCAGTTCTGTTTGATTAGAAACTTTTAATTGAGAAAGCTAGTTTGAACGGAGAGTTACCCTGGCTCAGCTGACAAAAACTCTCCGTCGCTCTTACGTGCATAAGGAATGGACATTCTTGTGAGTTTATGCCTGTCTTAATTGGATTTGTTTAAAAGTTCAGACTAACTCGAATCGGTTTTGCAATACAAACTGTAAAAGAATGCGAAGCTCCCGTTAGTTTAAGGGAGCTGGTTTAAACCCTTTTTGTTAAAACTTCGGAAGTCTTGAGTTGAACAACATGCTAGTAGAAGCAAAAAAGGCTATTCTGTTTTTGTGTCTGTGTGGTGGAATGCATGCGTATGTGAAGGAATAAATGACAAGTTTTTCTTCAAATTGCAATGGTAAAGGATAAAAACTGATGATGTGTTTAAGAGATTGTGGAAAGTTTGGAATGTGTTGGAGTAAGATGTAGAGAATATTTAAAAGCTGTTTGTAGTGCTGGATTCCATGAGGTACAAATTGGTACAAAGATATATGGTTTTTGTCTCGTTGTTTTTGTTTTTAGTAAAACCATGGTGTGTGTTTCCAGTAGCTTCATTCTAATTGTTTATCCAGCTGCCAAATAGGATCAGAAGATGTATAGAATTTAATGTGTCCATTTTCATACACTTTTTTGAATTGCTCAATCTTTTTAGTCAGATTTATGTGGCGTAATAGAAGTGAAAGCACAAGGGTTAAAAAAAAAAATGAAAAAATCTCCTATTAGGTGGCCCGTAAAAACTGGATGCCCGTTGGGAAAGGGGTGTGTGTGGCAGCCGTGATTTAACACCGCCTTTGATCAGCGGCAGCCCTGTTTGAGGCAATGCTGCCTGCGAGCGAAGCAAAGGCCTGGGCTTTACTGATCTCATGAGCTCCTGAATAGGGCTCGAAGGGGAATGACAGAGGAAGAAGAAAGCTTTGGAAATGAAAAGGAAACCCTGTGAACCCGACCGGCATTATTGGCTGGATTTGCCTGCCAGGGCGCCGCTCGGTTTCTGCCAGGCTAATTCTGCCCCGACTTCTCCCTCCCCGGCCCCGACCCTGCCTCCCCCCCTTCCCCCCCTTCCTTCTTTCAGAGGTTTTTTGTGTTTGAGGCATGGCGGCAGCAGCTTGGTTCTCAGGCTGGGAACCCACTGAGCCCGTTGCCATGGTCGCTGGGAAGCTCCTGGTGCCATGTGCTTCAAAGGGAACCTTTCCCCTGCGGGGCTGCTGCCTCCCCGGCGCCGCCCGCCCAGCGCAGCGCGGCCCTCGCTCCCCGCTGCCGCAGCATGGCCGCCCCGCGGGCCGGGACCGCCGCGCCCGGCCTGGCCTGGCCTGGCCTGGCCTGGCCTGGGCCGCTGCCACAGCGCTGGCGCGTCCGGCGCGTCCCCCGCCCCGCTGCGTCTGGAGCGATGACTGCTGCAAGGTGGTGAAATGTAACCCACTGCGGGCCTTGCTTTTTACTTTAATACAGATACCGGGAAGACATTGAAGATTTGCTTAAAACTGGAACTTCTCCCCTCTTCCACAGGCTGGAAAGCCCACAGGGAGGGATTTCGTTCCTTGCTTTTTTTCCAGGGACTGCTAAAGAGGAACTTTTTGGTATTAATAGGATGTGTGAAATTTGAGGACGTGCTTCTGGGTAGACCCTAACAAAGAGAGGATGTCCCTGCTACTACAGCTTCCTGTTTTCTTCAGATCAAAGGAATCTGTGAATATGAGGAAATTCCTGACGGCTCTTCCAGTATCCATTCACCTCTTTTCTCTGTTTTGAGAGTTTGTTAACAAAACATTTACACAGATATTGACTAGAAGAATCCCCTGTTTACCGCATCGTCACTATGACTATACTACTTAGGTTGGAGCCAAAATCATCATAACTTGAGGCTTCATTAAACAGTCTAGTTGTAATTCCTAATCGTTTGTCTAACAATTAGTTTAAATGTAAAGATTCTTGTAATCAAACGTGAAATCACAGGATTGTGTCGGTAGTTTAGTTCCCACAAAAAGAGTGGTCTGTTGTAAGACTCGAGGAACCAAGGCAGGAGGGCCTGTGGGGAGGTTTTTTGGACTTTGTGAACATACATAAACTCATTGGCTTCTATTTAACTTCCATAATACTTTTATCCAAGAATATTGAAAGCCACTGTGAGCCTGGTCACTACTGCACAAACTGTGGGAGCATAGGTGATTTTTATTGTCCAGTTTAAGGCCTTGTTCTGCATTTTTTGTTCCCTGTCCTAACAATTATATTTCTTAATGAAGCTTTTGGTGGCTATCTGTGGGGCAAGAGGGAGAGATACTCTGAAATGTATTTGCAAATCACACTTTTATGAGAATCATAAAAATGCTCTATAGATTGAGATCTGCTGATTGAATTAATATGTATGGGTGAACAGGTAATCAACTGATGCACTTGCTAATTTACTACCTGTGAAAATCTTTCTTAAAAAGTGTTTTCAAAACCAAATCCTTCTGTGGCAGTAATGATTAGTCACACAAAATAAAGTCTAAGAAGTGCAATCTGTTTGATTTCTTTCCACCCTGCTTTTCTGTTGCTTGCAAATAATGGTTTGAGAGTTTCCTGGTTGTGAGAGAGGCCCTTTTCAGATAAGGAAATACGGTTCTTGGATATGGTACAGTTTGTGCTCTATATAGAGTAACACTTTCCATGAGTTTTGAAAGTAGTTTTATGTGCAGTTACTACTTTTTCTGTATATGTCTCTTGATTGCCTGCAAGTCCATTGCAAAAAAATTGGACAGATTCTTTTTACAAGAACAGCTAGACTATTCTTGATTCCTTCTTACCAGCACTGAACTCGGTCTCTTAATTAAAAATAGCTTTGAATTATGTCTTGCTCATGCATAAAGAGCTGGTGGCATCTTTGCTTGGGAGAAAAAAAAAAGTGTTTTTGATCCTTTCAGTTTTGAGTTGCTGAAGAAAAGCAAATTAAACAAAATCAACTTATAGTTTGATATTCACACCCTAAATTAAGTATGTAGTTATGTGTACAAATTAGAATTGCAGTGACTGATAAGCATATCTTTTATTTATGTATAACATCAATAATTTGATGTACAGTGTGGATAGTTGCATGTACAAACGGATTTAGTTCAGTTGCAGAAATGTATATGAAATTTAGGCAAACGCTTTTCCATGCTGAACTTGCTCAGAAATTAGGACTGAACTATGCAGTAGATTAAGATCTAAAATTAATGAGACATGTCTAAAATCCTTGATCAGTGTTTCTAAAACATTGATTATTCAGACACTTTAGCTGGTACTGGCAGCTGTGTCATGACACCCAATGACGAGTCCCGTGCACGTGCAGTAGAAGATGCTGTCACTTCAGGAAAACTTCTTGCATCCCTTGAAGTAGCTGACATTCCATTTGTGGTACTTATTTCACAGTATGGGGACGTTGGCTGCCTTCTGTTTGTCAACCTATGTTTCTTATTTGTAAATGCTATCTAAAAAAGTGTTTGGAATTCATTTGGAAGCAGTAGTTTCAATATTTAAGCTAGATAATTGGTCTGGCTGAAAAGTAACTAATATATAGGTGATTTTAAGCTGGTTTTTTTCATTTGTTTCACTGTGTGTCTGCAAGATGATTTGTGTTGGCATAGCGTAGAGTCCAGTGGAGGTAGGAACCTGTAAGAGGAGGAGGAGGGTACAGGAACTGCTCTTTCTGATGGTAGTGCGGGCCTAAATGCATGTCAAACTACAGCCTAAGAAAAGCAGTTCAGCAGCAGAAACTTAACATGCAATATCTGATAGTTCAAAATAACAAATATTAACAAGCGAGCTGTTACGAACTAAAACAAAGGTTTCTTGAATGAGATTAGGTTTTTCTCTGGCTATTTGCTAGCTGGTAGACTTAAACTGCAAAAGTGCTAACGTGCTGTATTCTGACCAAAACACAAACTACATTGTTTATCAATCCCAATAGTTTTGGATGAAAAAAGAGTACATGTTTTGAGGGGAAAAACAGTATCCTGGCTTTCCTGTGTCACAGTAAAGCCTGTAAGCTGCTGAATCAGTCATGTTCTTTAAGAGACTCCATTAATTTTGTATTTTAGTTTTTTGTTTCTGTGGTCTGTTGTCTTAGCATTACCTAAAATTAGAGTTAACTGTAAAAAGGAGTAGTACATGTAATTATAACCCCTGCTGTGTGTGTGTTTTTCTTACCTGTATTTCTTCTAAAGAATATATTGAGAATTGGAAAGAGAATGACCGTTTTCCTGGCCAGCACTGAAGAAGAACATAAGCGCTCCAATGTACTGAATGTTTCTTGGTCTTCCCCATCTGATTGTTTTTTTATAACGTCCGGGACATCTGAAATGTTAACATCCACTTCAAACAACTGTAAAACATCTTTCAAAATTGGTATTTGAAGTGATAATGTTATTTGTGCAAATATTTTTGATGTCATTTCTCTTTTGACATTCTAGTTTCTTACTTCTCCAGTGTTAGCAGCGTGGCCAGACCTGTACAACATATAGAAATAATGATCTGTGGAGTTCTAACAAAACTGCATAGATGAGGTCAGAAGATGGGATAGTATATGGTTACTCAGGAAGAATCAGCATTTTCATAATGACAGAGGAAGAAATAGTCAGCCCTCATAATCTTCCTGATATGGACAAGTGTGTATTTTGGAACAAAAATAATGACATATGTGTAAAAATGAAATGCATTTGCCAAAAGCTCGATGAGTTTCTGCTTCCCATCTTGCCTCTTCCTCTGTCCCCCACAGACCACGTTCTAACACAAAGCCTATTTTAACACATCAAAAAGAGATTTGAATGAGAAAGAAAAAGGAAGAAATGTTATACCAGATGCTTTCAGCAGCGTTTGGCAGCAGAGAACATGCAGAAATGCGTGGAAGCAAGCATGGGGATGCAGTGTGAAACAGCAGTCTCATCACTGCAGCTGAAGCCTTGAGTTCATATGTATCTTTCTCATGTTTTTTTCTCTAAACCCTCTCATTCCATGATTGCTTTCTACCTTAATTTCAGCAGTCCCTTTGAGGAGAGGAGGTAAAAGATTTGAGAAGAGGTAAGAGGACTGACAAGCAAGCGAATTAAAATCTGGAAACAGGAAAAGTTAGTGTTGTGTATGGATCGTGTGATGAAAGAAGTAAAAAGAAAGAAAAGAGCTGGATCAAAGCCAAAGAGGGGAGCGCTTAAAGGAGTGGGCTCACGGGCTGGATCAGGTCACGCAGTTAGGAAGTAGCAGATTTGTCAGTTTTTAATTCATGGGTGGGGGGAAAGCAGGGCCTTTCCATTCCCAACTAGAGCCAGCGATCTGTTACTAGGTTATTTTACTAACTCCCTCTTTCTGTTCTCTGTGTTGCAGTAGCAACCCATGAAGAAAGGCTGTCTCCTATGTGTGTGCCCCCCCCACCCCCGCCCGGCACTCCTTAGGCTTGCCGTTGTTGGATTGATTGCTTTAAATGTCCACTTTTAGCATTGAGTCCTTCACAGTCCCTGCCACCATCTTTGCTCCTTTGCAACCAACTGTGGAACACAGCTGCTTCTCTGTTAATTTAAAGAAACAGCTGTTCTTGTACAACATGTGTTACTGGAGTCTTTGCTCAGTCAGAACTCCCAGTGAAATTAATGGAAACCCAGGCTGAGTAAAGACTGAGGAATGATTTTGTCAGATATGCCCCACTTTCTAATAATAATAATGATATGTAAATATTTTATGTCTCTGAAGTTTTCGAACCCTAATTGTTTCTGTGTGATTTGTGAGCCTCTTAAACACTGAGAGAGACTTTCTGGGCTAGCTAATTGACAGGCAGAATACACCCATGGAAGAAGAGGAGAAATGCACAATGCCAGACATGCTGGAAGAACTACAGAAATACAGTTTGAAGGAGAGAAGTGAGTGGGCAAGAAAGTGAGGTGGTTCTGGAATATAGATATGAGCAGACAAGGAGGTTGGACAGCAGAATGAGGTAGATGGATCAGGAGGTAAAGAAACAGGCAGCAGATACGGAACCAGGGAATGGAATTATTTAGGACTTTACAGATGAGTGACACGCCTAATTTCAGTGTGCTGAGAGACAGAAGGGCTTGAAAGAAATTGGAGAACTGGGGAATGTAACTAGAGCTGCATCAGAGGGATTCGGATGTTCAAAGGCATGCTCAAATGGAGAGATTTAATCAGGAGTGGTAGAAAACAAACAGTAGATTGTAGAGAAATTGCAGGCAAAGTGGGAATGTTTTGCAGTCATTTTCATGGGATTGAAAGGAAGGAAAGAAAAGCTTAATGTAACACAAGGCATGTTTCATATCTTACTCATCCAAGAATTTGTCAGAAGCTATTGCTTGCTCTAAACATTGTCTTCACAATGTCCAGGTGGATATTATATAGAAGTGCCTACTTGGCTGACATGATGATTTAATGTTTGTACTGAGTTCCAGGAATCAACTCCAAATGAGTCAAGTGTTCATTCTGCAAACTCACTGCTGAAATGTGTAGGAAGTGGGCTTTTTGACTGACACAGGGAGCCCTGAGCAAGCCATCTGCAATTCTGGCAGGTTATCTCTTGAAGATTAGAGCCTCATGTATTTGTGGTATGAACTCTCTAAACAGGTTAGGGGTGTGTGTGTGTATGTATGTGTGTATATATATATCTCAACACTTGCATAGCTATTGCCTTAGAAATGCTCATTATAGATATGAAACTCTCACCAAAACTATTAAAGATCTCAAAAGCATGTATATGTTCTAGCGCATTAACACCTGAATTGTGGGCCTATCAGTGTTTTGTTTAATTGGTAAACCTAGAGAGTATTTCACAGATACTTAATTTTTCAAAATGTTCCAAGAACTTCACCAGCTTTGGATGGGAAAAAGATGGACCCTAGCCCTGGGGATCCAAGTAGTGAGATGTGCTTGGCAGTGGGAACTATTGATGCTCTTTAATGCTTTTCAGGGAGAAAAAAATAAGCTATTTTGCTAGGGGCCCAGACTGCCTAGCTACATAGACTCGAGCCCATGAACAGTGGTGAAGCTCCCAGAGGGTCCCTTCGGCTGACTGTAAGGGACTAATGAGCTGGCCTGGCTGTTTATGGGCTGTGGTTAACCTCTTGCAAGTCAGGATTTCCTGTCGCCAGCAATGGGCTGTGACCGCCAGCACCACAGTGTTAATGATGAGGTAGGGGCTGATGAATGGCTGGACTCCAGACAGCAGCCTTCACTGGCAAGGAATCAAGTGGCTAGAGGGGGAAAAACACTGATGTCTACAAGAGAAATAATGCAAACTCCAGAACCTATAATTCCCATGTTTAAAAAAAGAAAGGGAGAAAGAAACTGGGGACAAATTCAAACCAAATGAAGCTTTTATCTCTGCATTCTGAATAGAAGATTGTTCTTCGGCAAAACTGGCTGCAAAAGCCAGGCCAGTTAAAACAATATGCAGGCAGCTTGCCTCCAAGTAACCAGAAATTGTTGGCTCAGTGTAGCCTGCTTTGAGGAGCCAACCTGCTGGGAGACGTTATCCAAGCAACAGGCTGAATGTAATTCCTCCTGCTGTGGAATGGCTCTTTGGCAAATGAAGACCCTAATTAGAGATGGAAGGGTTTCTATTTTGTTTTTCTTTAATCCTTACCCTGAGGCCATTGCAATACAGCCATGTCTCTGCTTGTGTGGAGAGAAGTTTCCAGTTTCCCTTTGTGACAAGAATCCCCCCTCTTTTTCTTTTCTTCTTTTTTTCTTTTTTTGAAAGAAGAAACAATCTAACAACATGGGCCCACCACAGTTTGGGACCTTGAAACTAATCTAATCCAAACCCAAGGACCACTGTTTGAAAGAATGGCCATGTCATCTTTTATAAGCCAACCCACGCAAAGTTGCTAGATAAATTAGAGTACTAGGGTGGGCCATGCGTGCTTTTACTGCTGCATTTATTATCCAGGCTGATTCTTCTAGTAGATAATTTGACAAATCTGAAAGAAAAATGAGAAGGCACAAGTCTGAAGCTTGCACTGAAGCACCAGTAGTATTATAGCGTATACCGAGGGAATTTTGCCAGCTTTGTTCATTTGGAAAGATTCAAATTGCTTACCGTGGGTTACATGCGTATTCTGTAGTGTTCGATACAGATGTTCTCCTACCTGACAGAGGGGACAGAAGCTCCAGGGGAATGTGCTGCAGCAGCTTAACTAATATGTGTCAAAACGAAAATACTTTTGCTGCTTGACAGCTCGCCTTGGCACATGTGAGGTCGGTCTGACCATGCTTTCACTGACTGCATGCAGATGCTTAAAAACTCTGCAAAGAGCATTGCCTTTTCTGTCACTATCGAGACTTGGATCTACACTATTTTTTACCTCAGATGACGATAGTGTTATCTCCAAATGTCCTTCCTCATTTACAGTAGATATCAACCTGTGAATGGAGGCAGGCTGGTTGAAGATGAGCCCAAGTAAGACAGGTGACACTAAGCAGAAGCAGCACCATGAATTTTCAGTCCCATCAGTGCCTTGCATTTGAAGATAGGTATATACCTAAAAGTGGCATTAATCAGCCTGTAGTTTTGGAGTAATTTTTTTGGTTCCTCACCTGCTAATTTTTCATACTTATGCATTCTTTCATTTCTTTTCAGCACTTTTGGTGGTTTGAGTTCATATTCGTATCTTGTCTTGCCTTCCAGATAGAGGATAGCACTGTGATATTAATGAGCACAAAGCTGTTCAGCCTTTAGGATAATTTTTAGTAATTGTAGATGTGTCGGTATATTTTGGATAGACTGCTGTAAATGCCTCAGACCTGTCCTATACTCTTTGCATCAATTTTTCACAGACTGAGTCTGTTCAAAGTCTTGCTTTGCACTCTGCCTAAAATACTTACCTATTTGCCTAAAGCTGTTTGGTGAAAAGAACTTTCTGCAATAAGGTGAAGCTTGTTTCTCAGGAGGGCTGATGGACTTCCTCATTGACTTGACTGTGACTGGTTGGAATTCCTGTAGGACTGAAAAATTTCAAAAGCTATACTTCTTTTTTTTTCCCCTTTTGATGTATATAAATACCAGGGTATAGATTTAAGGTAATACTCTATTATATATAGCATGTACTTATGTCTCTGGGGATAGGAGGAGAGAACACACATAATAGGCAAGTAAAATAGTAAATATAGTACAGGAAGGCAGTCCAACAGCTGTAGAGATGAATGAAATAAAAGAATCTAGCTTGTTTCCCCAAGCAGCAGTTAATAGGTGCTGTGTGCTTGATGAGTGTCTAGTGCTCTAGTATACAAACTCAAGTTAGTGGCAGAATTGCAGTCTGTTTTTTACTGGTTTTCTGAAGTCTGATTCTATTTCTGTTTCAGAAAGGAGCAGTATATGTCTTTGTAAGGCTAGTGTCTTCTTGTAGTACTAACGTGAGTGATTTCAATATGATAAGCATTTGTTACCTGGTTCCTTTTCTCCCTCCTTAATGAGGGATAGGATTAGGGTTACCCTTAGGGGTAAATAGCATGTTTGTGATACGTTACAGAGTTTGTTATCTCTAGAAGTGGCTCTGTTTTTATTGTTGGTACTTGAACTCATGTCTTTTTTTACCTGGTTAATGAACAAGCATGAATTGCCTGACGTGATATCAGTAAGGAGTTCCACAAATGAAAATAATAGCTATCAAGGGACAATTTTCTGTTATTTCTCATCTTCCAGGAAGGACTTCACTAAAAGGGTTTATCTTCATGAAATTCTGTCACCTTTTTCAGAAAACAGCAGTTAGCTTATCACCAGAAATCAGTTGTGTTGTAGATAAACCCCAAACTATCGGAATACATATGCTTCTGAGCAAGAGATCATCCATGCATGCCCAAAGAATTGCTTTGGTCCTAGTTAAAACCAGTGTTCAGACTCTGGTGTTTTTAAAATATTAACTCGTGCAGTTGCAGTCGACCCTGTTAGTTCCTTGGAGCTAGTTTAGAGTGGGAAGCAGCTGAAACTGGCGTATGTGCAATGGAGGCTTCTGCATCATGACACAGGAAGAGTTTCTTTTGGTTTGCTGGCTATTGTGATTAAAAAAAAGATAGCACTAATTCCTCATAGATTTGGAAAAAGAAAGAGCTATTATAATCATTTCATCCAGCTCCTGTATCAATCAGACCATAGAAAGTCTTTGATAAGCTAACTTATGTTTAACATTAAAATGCATTTGTTTTGCTTTATAAGCTGCAAGTGGACAGTCTGGTGCTTTACCAGTTATCTGTCCTGTCCTCTGGAGAAGCTGCTGTTCCCCAAATCTTTTTTTGTTAGCAAAATTTACCGGTATTGGACTTGATTGTTTTCTTTCAAGTAATGGAAAATATGTTAGCCTAAGTGTTGAGATGCCGTTTGCACATTTTGAAGATCTTTATTGTGTATATCAGTTTGTCAGCTTCTAAATTCACTTAGTGCACCATGTGTTTGCATCATTCTAGTTCTTTGTAAAAAACTAGTGGTGCTTATTCATGTGCCCTAGGAAAGCACAGCTGTATTCATCCAGCTCCTCCCTAGATCAAGTAAAGAGACAATCCTCCTTTTCCAGAGAAAAGACATTAAACTGATGGGTAAGTACTTGGTGGTCATGGTGGGGGTCCTAAGAGAAGCTTGGGTCTTCGTGTTTCCAGGGTATTGGAAAACCTGAAATCTTTGTGCATAGTGGAGAGGAAGAGGCTTGGAGAAATCAGTGTGTCGACTGTGGAGAGAAGTACACAATGAATCCCAAGGCCCTGGATTCCTTGTACTGTAGATGACTTCTTGTCCTCTGCTATCAAAAATTGACCTATAACTCCTCACAGGTTCACCTTTCATTTTCAAATGAAGCAAACTTCTATGCACACCGTATAGTTTATCACACTCCTCTTTTCAGCATAATGTGAGTTTTCTAGTGCTAGTGATGATTTTGTATCCAGCTGACATGCTTGGTGCATGCTATACTAAGCTTGGCTGATCGACATTTTCCTGCCATGTGCTTAAAAAAAAAAAAAAAAAAAAAGTGTCTCCATTGTTCTTAGACCCCATCTGTTTGCTTAAACACTTCAAACAGTTAATTTTGAGAATTTTCTGACAAGTTACATAACGTTGTATCCTACCTTCCTATTTTGTGTAACACTTTGTGGTCTCACTAGTAGCTTACATATTTTAGAAAGACCTCTGGGCCAAGGCAGCATGGGAAGACTGGAGACACTGAGTTCCCTGCATTCATATTAAGTTCCCCTGCTAGTGTAAAGACGATAATGATGAAATGCTGTTCTTCATCGGATCTACTAGAGGTCTGTCTGTAAAAGAGAGGGTTGTGGAAAGCAGTAACATCTGGATGTTAGATGCTGCTTCAAACATATTTAAGGAGAAAATACAGATCAGAAGATAGAAAAGAAATTGATAGCATTATCAAAAACTTCTGGAAGTGAAAATGAGAAATTGACTTACCTGTACTGTTGCACAAGGGAATTAGGGCATAGTTCTTTTACATGAGCTTGTCTTTGGGGACTGTTTCACTTGATTGTGGCTTGATCAGGAAATGACTTCTTGTGAGCTTGAGTTCTGACAACTCAAATCCACTTATTACTAAGTGTGCAAGGAGTCTGTGCCCATGTTTTTGATGGACCAGAACTCAACCCCTAGAGTGTTAGTTTTAAGGGAGTTAGAAATACGTCCAGATGCAAGGCATATGAAGACAGTTTTAGGAAGCTGATCATGAGCTAAGGTGACAGTATTAGCATTTTGCTAGTTGACTTCAAAATTTGCAGGAACCTCTGTCTCAATAGTTGAATCGAGATTGTTAGGTAGTGTAGCCTTGCAGCCAGAAAGTCTCCTCCTCCTCCTCCCCCTCCTTTTTTTTTTTTTTTTTTTTTTTCCTTAGTGAAATCTTCAAGGTAATTGCTAAATTATGATCTCCAACTTGACTTTTAGGTTGAAGATTGAGTCCAGGGTGAAAAAGCTGCATAGGTATAGCCAACGGGGGTATGAAGAAACCAAAAATCCTCAAAATCCAGGGAACGGTACTGGACTGTTGTGTATTTCTTCCCATAGCAAAAGAGGCGAGTATCTAGTGTCTTTACACTCCTAGGAAATGCTTTAGGTAGTTTTTGCTTTGCTTGTTTGTTTCTGAAACACAAAGAGATTGGGTTTTCTTTTTTCATTGTCTTGTGTATCTGAACAGGAAGAATTTGGGTATGTTCCAACTATAGTCATAGCTTAGGTGCTGTAGGAATAGCTTCTTACATTGCTGTAGGTTAATAGTTGCCTTAATTTATAACTCTACCAACATCTTCCCATGCTTCTGTTTCTTAATGATTTCTCTCAGCACTGCAGCATGCTTATATGTATGCTTTACTTAATTGCCCTAGTCCAAGTTTTCTATTTCTAGTTTATCTACTTTCTGTACGCCTTCAATGAAAAGATAAAATTAAGAATTATTTGGTTTGGCTGCAGTGGTATTTTATAATAGATTATTCTTTAGTAAATAATTGCCAAAATAAATGCATCTCGTGACCACTATATTTTGGAGGTAACTGTATATAGGAATTCTGAAGTCCTAAGAAAGCTTGAAGGGGTTTAAAATGTAGCAGCACTTGTGTTACACCATCAATTGTCATAAATGCATCTGACCGCTTCTTGCTGAGCACGCTAACCCCTTTGGTGTATGCCATCCAGTTCCAGACCTCGGCCCCCTCCTGTGCTGTCCTCCGGAGCTCCCCGTTCTCCCGGCGCTGTGCCCCCTCGCAGCGCACAGCCCGTTGCTCTGCGGAGCGGGCCGGGATAGCAGAGGGCAGGCTTTGGGGAGTGGAGTCCCGTGGCTCCAAAATCTATCACAGGAGACTTGCAGCCAGAAGGCTTCGCTGTATTCAGGATGAAATAGAAACAACATGAAAAAATACATTTATGTGCTCTAGGCTATGAACTAATCGAGCTGTTTCTACATAACCTGAGAAGCGAGTGATGCTCTCCTCCCTCCCCCCCCCCCCCGATTTTAACTATCTGAGAGCCACTCAGTACTGTGCAATACAGAAAACCTTGGTGTCTGTTGGTGTGATTATGTAGTAAGACAGGAATCAACACAAGGTGATCTTTTTCATAAAGTAGAAAATCTTAAGTGTCGCTCTTTTGAAGTTGGATGTTCCTAAGTGATGTCCGTAGTATTGTTTTCTTAGTTATGATTATACTTTTAGATTTAAGACTACTGCTTTGAATTTTCCAGTTCTACACTGCTGCATTGATAAAGCAATCGTCATAATGCCATGTAATGCAGTATCTATAGGATACACCTATAAAAGGAAAGTGCCGGAGGAGCAGAGCTGAGGATTCCAGTCAGGACGGGGTTTTATGGTAGTGTGATACTTCGGGGATTTGACTCTTGTGATACTGTCTGCCTTGGCTTCGAGAGTGAAATCTGTAGGTCCTTTTTCTGTATTTCAGAAAAGGTTTGAAATGGTGTCCTGCTTACGTTTCGCCTAACTCGGTGTTTCTGGAATTACTGGGAAATTGTACATTAACAGGGCGAAGACATCGGTTGGTTAATTTGTAACTTTTGCCATTAGCAGGGCAGGTGTTGTCCTTTCCCCCTTCCTTCTCCGTCCTGCAGAGCTGGCCTGCGGCCTGGCTTTCCGGCTCCGCTGCGGTTCAAGGGCCAAGGCCTTTTTGATGGTGAAGCCCGATGTCAGTATAGGAGAGATACAGGGGACGCCTGTACCGTTTAGGTGTTGTTAGTCTGTATTCTCTGCAGCTCTGAGAGAAAAGGCATTTAGCGGGTTGTCTGTTGTAGCAGAACAGTGCATTTGCCACAGTGCCGAGGGGTTCGTGCAGGGCGCTCGGCGGTGAGCAGAGTGCGGTGGGGTGTTGCGCTGGGATGTCTTTGGCTGTGCCTGACGCGCCATGTTTTTGCAAGTGCAGTTGTGAGTCTGGGGCTGGAAATGGGTTTTCTTCTGCTAATTAAATAAACATTGCATATTCTTTTCCCCAGCAGTAGCTGCTGCTGCTGAGTATGTTATGGATAGTCCGAGGTCAATACGGAACACACGTCCTTGTTTGCTTTAACAGATAGATTTCCAGATGTATTTTAAAATTGACCTCAGTAGTCATATCCACCTTGGCTTTGTAGCAGCCAGTCCAGTGCAGTTCTTAAATGCATCGACAGATTTTGCTGAGCTGTTTTATTTCCTCCCCCCTTAACGGGATGACTCAGTTATGAGGAGAAGCATGTAAGGTGTTCCAGCGAAGAGCACTTTTCTTTTTGCAGTAATAAGTATCGTGCTGTAAAGGTAGCTGTACTGTGCTGTAGAATCAGGGTGGAAAGAACTTTCTGAAATCCACGTGCATCTTGGTCCTGACGGGAGATGACACCTGGCTTGTAATAAGGAGAATCTTTATTGCAAGCAGAAGTCTGAATCGTGTCACAAAACTATTTTGGGTTTTATTGCCTACTTTTAAGTGATATCGTTTTTATCATATTGAAAATGTACAGTTGTCTGTGTGAGCCTTTTGCAGCATGCTTATGGCTGCCATCCATAGGATGGGGGTGTGGTTTGTACTCACTGCTCAGTTTAATAGGATTTTTTGAGTCATACCTCTCTTCTGAAGAAATTAAGGGCTTTCACAGCATCAGAGTCTCAATGCCACTTGGCTGATAGAAATTGCAAACTGGTGGTGGCAAAACCTGCTTGTCAGCCCTGGAGATTCATGTCCTATATCATGCATTTCATATAAGGACCACACTTTAGCCACCTAGATGATCTGTTTTTCACATGTAGACCTTCCTGGGTTTGTCCACACTTAACCAAAGACTCCTTAAAACTTAGAGCCTCTGCAGAAGTCAAACCCTGATAATAAAAGCTCATGAATGTTTACTTCAGTACCAAAGCTGCCCTCTGCTAATGGAACAAAATCAAATGAGGACAAGTCTGCACAAGGTGACTAGAAAAGCTGATATTCTGGAGCCTAGCACAGCATTTTCTGTATCTTAGCTCTGGTAATACTGACTACGTCTTCGTGGTCTCGCTTGTTGTTGATAGGGAGAAAACGTGCAAATCAGTTGCTTTGTGAGTGCTGAAGGCTATTGGAACAGATTTTGCTACTTTTTGCTACATCATTTCTTTTGATGAAATACTGCAAAAGAAAACCTGCTGCCTTTCCGGTTGTATCCCCTAGCAATCAAGATTGTCAAAAGCCTTGACCTGACTTTCCAAAGGAATAAAGTGAGATATTGGACCTTTTCATCAAAAATCATGTTCCTTTAAGTCACAGAGTATGCAAACTGCTTGCTATTGAGTGGTGATTGCATATTACCAACATGCTATGTGAGAGGCTTTTTGCCTATTTCAGAGGACCAAAGACGCTGACAGAAGAATTAGCTATAGAAAAGGGATTCCATCTCATGCAGTTTACATAATCCCACTCTTTTGGAAGATTAGTGACCCCTAACCCTGCAATGTGGAGAGTTCTGACGTGGCGTATTGGGTCTCATGTGCTGGGTTAAACAGAGAATATGCCTCAATTTCCATGGTTATTAATTCATAGAGAAATTGAAGGGGAAAAACCTCAAAAATGGACAAAAGGAGTGCAAATTTGAGGCTGGCTCAATTCTCAACTAAATAAGGATGCATAAACCAATCTTGATTGTTCTACTCAGCTGTCTCTGCACAGAGTTTGGGCAAACCATTTTCCAGTTTTTCTGCCTAAAACAGCAATAGCAGTGGTTTAAAAAAAAAAAAAATCTCAGTTATACCTGTTGCAGCTGTGCTGCTTCCCTCAGTTCTGACCAAAAGTAGTGTTTTGCTTTTGGGATCTCTAGGACTCTCTCCTGTCTCCTTGCTCTTCTGCCTCCTGCCTCATTCATTTTGGAGGACCAGCTAATAGTACGTGCTGACACCTGATGAAATGAAATTAGTTTGCTAAAAACAGTTCACTGGCATCTGTGCTGTTTGCCACCTAAACCATGGCCCAGTTCTCCCCCACCCCCATCTTCAACACTTTCTTAACTCAGAGGAAGATCAGTTCTGTCATGTACTATATACTGTATTTATAATTAACGTTTGTTGTTTACAGTGTACTGAGTTCCAGGAAGAAAATTTCTAGAGTAGGAAGGTCTGTAGAGGCTAATCTAGGAAAACAGATATGTGGTTCTCAATGTAAATAGCATTTGTGAGGACATAGTGTTAAAACAGCAGGATATATCTGCAGTTTCACATAGGCAGCCAATACTTTTAAAGCATATTTTTCTCCCTTCAGCCTGTCAATTGTGCCTAGAATGTTTATTAAAAAAATAGAGCACTTTGTTTATATATAGTAATCTGGCTTTACTAATAGCCATTTTCAACAAAGGGTTTAAGTTACTGTTTTATTTAAGTGGCAGACCTAAAAGTGCTTAATGAACTTTGCTTTCCTCACCTATGGTTCCAAGCCTCATTCCCTCTCTCGTTTGTAATTTGTTCATTCCCTGCAACCCATCAGATTAGAGTGTTCTGCGCTCGCATGTAAATACAGCTGTATATTGTGAGGGAATTCTGACTCTGGCAAAGGAAGTAAATGTAGTGAATAAAGGCTGATGAGGTTGGTATGATTTTTTTGCTTAAATGGGGACCTTGTTGAGCAGCTTTTCTTCTTATGTTGATTTCATGAGTGTTGCATAAGAACTGACATTTATTGGAATGAGGTCGTACTGGAAAGTAGAGCAGGGGATGCTTGCTTCTGAGATCAAGTGTTCATATCAGCAAGCATTTAGGGTCCTTGTGTCAGTAAGTGGCAGACTTTCTTGCTGCTCTGGCTGTTGCTGTCCTCCTACCTGTTTGGAATGAATGGGAGGAAAGGGTCCACCTGTTTAATAATCATCTGTCCACATGGGTGGAAAGTTTGTCTCGTTAAGCAAGTGGCTGCTTCCTTATTCCATTAGTCTGGCCCACAGGAAGGGAGTGCAGAGTTCTTCCAATCTTTCTGTAGTCTTCTGAGGTAATAACTAGAATTTCCCCAGGCCTGGAGATGTGAAGAGGTGCTTTCCTCATACTTCTGTCATGTGCTTTGTCTCTCGTGCTCTCTAGATTGCAAGGTCTAGTAAATTCTTCCACATTTTCATCTCAGGCTGTATTTAATGTTCATCTTATTGATAATGATTAACAGTAAGTTCATAACGAATGGGTTTCTGTGACCCAACACTCCTCAAGTAACTTTTCAGCTTTCTTGTGAACCGTGATAGGAGAATCTCTATGTAAATTGAAACACTACAGAAACATAGATGAAATCAATATAATGTATTTGCAATAAAAATAAAAGACCTATAAAAATGTGTAACAAATGCATTGTATCCTACTGTTTACATCTTTCTTTGAGTATGAAGTAGGCAAATGTTTTCTTCAGCAAAGGGATTCTGATAAAGTAGGAGGCTTACAATGCTTCAGGAATTGAGGAAGGACAGATTCAGAGGCGAGTCTCATATCTCTGATCAGTTTAGTTGCTTTAGAGGCACCTACATCCAACGCTGAATTAGGAAAGATATTCGAACATCTACCTGGTGTTTGAATAAATTGTAGCAAATGGCAGATCTCTTTTTAATGCTCATTTACAAAGAAGAATTCAAGGAGTCATTTGAAAAGATTCCTAAACTGTCTGAAACTCTAATAAGGGTTACAGTCAAGGTGCATATTCTCTATATTTTATGCTACAGATAAGTATAAATGTTTGCTGTTTATTTTAACAGCGTTCTTAGTTCACGAGCTTGATTGCCTTTGCTGCTGTCATCTTCTTCCATAGAGAACAGATGATATCCAAATGATAATCTCAAATTAAAAGTTTAAAGTTGAACCCAAACCCTATAGTTTTATAGTATTGCTGATACACAAGACAGGGGATTTTGACAGCTTGTTTTCTTTTTGGTTTTTAAGGGGAAAACACTACTAACCTGCATGATTGTTCCATGCCTGGCTTATGATTAATCGAAATAGTCTAGAAGCACCTTTAGCTGCTGTATGCTGCATCAAAGACACATAAAAAAAAGAAACTTTTGAAGATTTGAAAATGCTAATTTTAAATGGCACTAATATTAAAAATAGTCATCTACTTTTAACTCTGTTATCAAGAAGAAATACAAATATTTCCTTTTACAGAAGAAGAGAAATTCATATGCTGTTCTGAGATGAGTTGATTTTGCATTCACTTTCAGGGGAAAACATCACAGAACTTGGAAACAACACAGAAAAACATTAGTGGAAGTAGAATTTGAATCTGTATTTAAGTAACAAAAAAAAGGTTAGAATGGATATGTTGGAATACAGCCTACAGTATTTGCTGCTGTTATAGTTGCAATACATTGCAGCAAATGCTCATTGCACTTATAGACTAAGCTCTCTGTTTTCTATGCTGCTTCTGTTACTCCAGATTGCTAGGATAAATTTTAAATATTACTTTCCTCATCTGCTGTGGGGTTGTTGGTTTTTTTTCCCTTCTCCTCTGTCTGTATCATGACTCAATGATGTTATCATGCTGTAAATGGACCCCTTCCTGTTCCTTTGCCCTTCAGCAAGTCTAAAGATTTGTTCCTCCCCTCTAGCAAGATTACGCAGCGTAGACTACTTCTGCATGGCCCATCTGTTATCTGTATCCACTAAAAGTGCTGGTGTTGCTCTCTTCTCTTTGGCCTGTATGACTCTGGCTGTATTGCAGTTGTACTTACTGGGGCACTTTGAAACCTGTGGAAGGAATCTGTGAAAGTTATCAGTGCTCAGAAGATCCGAAAAACAAAATGGGAGGTTTTTTTGCGGCTTATGCAAGTGTCCAGACCTGTGAGGACCTACCCAGTGGATTGTAATTGAAACTGAGGAAGCTTGAAAGTGGGACTGAGGTAAGGAAAAGAAGACCTAATGTATCCATAGCTATCTCCAAGTTCACCCAATGAGCAATATGAGATTTCAAGCTGTAATTTGCCTTATGCAGTACCCTTATCTGGGCAGCAGGAATCAGGGAGCTGTGTCAGAGCTCACTTAGGAAAGGAGGGCCTCCCTGTGAGCAGCCATGAGCCTTCTTCATATCCCAGGGACTACCAGCTGTGGTCAGGATAAGAGATGCATACCAGAGGACTCCTCGTTGGAAGAGATGTTCCGCATTTGGAACTTTATTCCTAAAAATGAAAGTAGAAAATGAGACGACTTCTCTTTCATCTGTATGCACCCAGATTTTTGTCAGCTCTCCCTTGTTGACCATCTGTGCTCTACCAGAAATGGTTTGAGAGGTTTTTTGTTTGTTTTTAAGTAAGGCAGTTCCCAACCATAACACCTAGATATAGTGGAATAGGTTGCAAGTACAAGCCATAATTCGTGCAACATCGTTATATATAAACACAGAAAGGGGGAAATGCTGCAACAGTCAGTTGCCCCTGTAGAAAACGTAATTCCTTCCACAAAACTTACTGTGATTCCAGACAGTAAATTAGGGCTGTGCTTGTCAAGTAAGACAACAGATTACTTGTCTCTACCCTGTAGAGAGCTACTTATATCTAACCTGCTTGTTGTGGCTTGTTATTTTTATACTTAAGGACGAAAGAATTTGTAAATAGCCAATACAGGGCTTGCTAAAGATGTCATTTCCAGTCCTGCTGCTAGGAAAAAGGAGCACTTAAACCTCTGATCAGTCTTTTTGCACGATTAAGCCCTATATACCGCTGATGTATACAGAGCATATATAACCTCCCTACTGATCCAATCCGGATGTGGGAGCACTTTACATAAAGGGTAAAAGTTACGATGGTGACACTCGCTTTTAGCAGCCACGTAGAGCAAACAGGTCAGAGTCCGTTGTTCTGTAGTGTAGGCTTTCGAACTCTGCTTGCAAGCAGGGAAAGACTGGGACGTTGTAGGCTTTATCAACAAAGAATGATCATTTGAATTACTAAAAGTGCAGTTACAATTTTTTGCACTGTTCTTTGAGAAAGGAAAGAGGAAAAAATAATGGGGGGGTGTAGTGACAGTAGGTTTTTTTTAACCACTGAAGGGAAATAATCACAGCGAGTGATGGGCCAGCACCTTTACTGCTCTGTCAATTGCGTGGGAATTGAATTGAGGAAATGCCTTTGTTTGTTTGACATTAGATATTATGAAGGTAAAGAATGTATCTATATAACTTTTTTTTCCTCCCTCTCTTCCAACTTGGGTCTTTCTTTTTGATTTAGGTTTTGGCCACTTTGCTTAAAAAAATGCTTTTTAGGGACAGTCTTTAAAGGTTGAACAGCCTAAAATAATAAATCACGTAGCCCGGGATCATCTTAGGCGGGACTTGTATTGCTGCGTTCTTTTGCGCCGGCCTGGTTCCCGAGCGCTGCGTAGGGAGTTTTCAAACCCGGGCTGGCTTGGGCTGGCCCAGGAGCTCCTCCCGCGGGCGGGCGAGGCGGGGCGCAGCGGCCGCGGGGCTTCCCGATGCGGCGGGCGCCGGAGGCAGGCCGCGGGGCAGGCCTGGGCCCGGGCCGCCGGCCCGAGCAGCAGGGAGGGAGGCGAGGAGCGGGCGGAGAGTCCGCGCCCAGGCCCAGCCTGCTCGTAGGCGTCTGCCGCTCGCCCGGGGCTGTGGCTCAAGGCGGCGGCGCTGGGGAGGAGCCGGGCCGCGCTCGCTGCCCCCTGGAGCCGCCCCCGGGCCCGGCCGGGCCGCTTCGCAGCTTGGCGCTGGGCGGGGACGCGGCTGGCGGGGAGCGGGAAAGCGTGACGGGGAGCGTCGCCGGCGAGAGGCCGCGGGGCGCCCTAGCCCTGCGCCGTTCCTTGGGGCCTGGCAAAAGTTGCTGGGCGCAGCTGGCGGGAGCTGGCCTAGCTCAGCGCGTCCCGTCCGGCGGCGAGGGGGGAGCGGCCCGGCTGGCACGCCGCCCCCGCCCCGAGCCGCGGGAGCGCGGGGCTGTCCGCCCGCTGTCAGCGCAGCGGCTGCTCCGGGGCGTGCGCGGGCACCGTGCCCCCCGCGTTACTGCTGGGGTTGGGGTTGGGGTCGGGGTTGGGGCACCTCAGCGTGTCCGAGCCCGTCTTCATCCGGAGGCTGAGCGCGGTGACGTTTCTGCGGAGGCGCAGGTATCGGCACTTGGCCCAGAGGTGCAGCTCTCCGCAGAGCTGTGGGACGGGGCTGCGGTCGTAGTTTGTTGCGCTCATAAACGCAGTGCTTTATGCGGTTCAGAGGTACTTAACTTCCATTTTAGAATGACATTCACTGGTTTTAGAACATGAAGACACATGTCTGTTGCCTGTTTCACCTATTCATCTGCCAAAAGAGACCCTCCTCCCCCAAGGCCCCCATAAATGTACACAGCGCTGATACTGCGCTCATCCCGGTGGAGTGGAATTTGGTAATTTTACAGCAAAGGGAGCAGTGTGGTAATGATGAATGATACTATTTGTGTCTTTCAAAATGCTGGTACCAAAAAATACCATGCTACTAAAGATGACATATGGTCATTTTTTTTTCTTCTGAGTATTGGCTTGTCACTCAGTTGCTAGTGGGCATAAATAAAACTTACTATGACTAAATGATATGCGGGAGGAAAAATTCAGGCAGAACAGTAAGGGAAATCTTCCTGACAGGTGTGATACTATTGTTGAAGAGTCTTATGGAAAGTGTTTCAGGCTATTTTACTTGGAATTCTTTCCTGTTGTTTTATGCAGCTTAATTTTAAGTTCGATAAATGGGGAAAAAGAAAAAAAACTTCTTCAGTACAGTTTTTGAAGTCAATAGGTACTTTTCATCTCTAACCTATGATTCTGTAATACAGAGTAGGGGAATACAGATTGCGTTTTGTTGGTGGAAATGTAATGATGAACTGCTATGCTGTAAACTGCTCATTCACTGTGTTTGCAGAAGAAAGGCTTTTTTCTGAACCAAGCTACAAATTCTCTTCAAAGATATCTTCAGAGATCAAAAGTGCCTTGCTTGTCAACTGACCAGCCTGGAAGAACAATCTAAATGTCCTGAACAGTTCTGCAAGCACTGGGTGTCTGTAAAAAGTGCCTTCTAGGGAAACTTGGGTGAGCTTTCACCTCAGGGCCATGTCTCTGCAATGGAGAACGTGTACTAGATTCCTTTTAACTCTTCCTCCCCAGCAGCTATTAGTGATTAGCCAGGTGTGCTGACTTCAAAGGGGACGAATATTTGCTGGGCTGAGACAGAGACCCCGTTTGGGAGTTGGTTTCCCTCAGGTGCTGTCTGATATGCTTTATTAGATTTAAAATGAAAACAAAATCCAGGAATAGAGCAAAGAGAATGTCCTGTAGATGTTGGCCAGGGACAGGGCTGTTAGTTTGAACGTTCTTTTTACGAGAACAGAGTGGTATTTCATAATTCATCGCTTTTATGTTTCTCCCATGTCTCAATTTAAGTTCAGGGTCTGCTTGTCTCTGTGAAGAGCCACAGTGCTCTTGTTAGTCTGTGATGGTGATAACTGTCATTGCCTGGAGAAATAGCTGTTTGCATTCTGCATCCAACGGGACTGGTGACAGTTCTGAAAAGATACTGAGAATGTTTGCTTTATGGAGCCGCCGAGCGACGCTTCGGCAGATGTAGAGGCACGCTTGCGGAAACTGGTAACAATGCCGTGCCTTCGCCTAGGAGGTTAAAATATTGCATTCTGTATCCCAGAGGATTTTAGTGTGTTCTAATACCTCCTCTGTGCTGTTGGTGACTCCAGTTTTGAACTGTGTATATGTAGAAAAGCCTTACACTTAAATAGGTTTGATTTTATTTGCATAAAAAGAGTCGCACGCAAGACTTCTGACCTCTAATGGTCAGAAAGAGAAATATCCTCTGAGGACAAAAAAACAGGCACTTTACACAAGGATTACGGTGTTCTAGATTTTGTCCTGAGTGTGAGAGAGTATGACTCAGGAGACTTAAAAGGTGTAATGAACCTGGTCCACCTTTATTTCCTACAATAATGAGCTTGGCTCTCTACCCCAAATGACAGGAAAGGTGTTGTTTTATGGAGCTTTTAGTGTGATCTTCAAAGTAACATAGGGAAAAAGCATAATTAAGATATATTATATTTAAAATCTTTAGAGGGTCTAAATCTCATTTGAATTCCTTTAAAAGCTTAGTGAAGAAGTGTGTGTAGGAAGGAGCAGAGAGACTGTAGGAGCTATACTAAAATTTAACTGCATTCCATAGAGGTTCAGTAACTCCTGTATTTGTAATTATTCTGTGTGTTGCTGTTGTTGTTGTGTTTTTAACCACACACTGTGAAGTTTGGTGTCTGGAGACAAGGAGAAGGAGTCATTTTTGAGGTAAGAAGTGGACTTTTGGGGTGAAACTGAGGATGCTGTCTTTCCTGTTGCAGGCAAAACGAGCAGTGCAGCGAGGAGCCACAGCAGTCATCTTTGATGTTTCTGAAAACCCAGATGCCATTGATCAGGTATGGAGAAGGGCCTAGCCTTATTCAGCCTTTGGGCTTGCTGTTCTTCTTAGGGCTGCTGAGGTAAGACTTGAGAGCGTGCAGCATCTCGCAGCACACCTACCTGAAGACATACTGCTTCTGACCCTGGGTAACATGGCGCTGCGGTTTTCCTATTCCTCTTTTGGCAGGCAAGAAGCAAGGGAGGCATTGAGAATGTGAAAGAAAGAGGGAAGTTTGAGAGCTGTTTTTTTTAGCCTGCTGCTAGAACAGAGAATCCAGGATTAGGAGTGGGGTTTTGAGAAAGGATGGAGGCAGATTTTTGTGGCCCATTATCTAGTTAAGGAAGTTCTCTTTGCCCAGCTCTGTGTACAAAATACTGCCTGTTTGGACCTACCCAGCTTGTGACTGATAATACTCACTAGAAGCAGCCACTATGAAGTAACCACTATTTTTGAGGTTGCAAAATGGCTTCCAAACCTTGTTCTAAAGAAGATTCTTTGAAAAGTTCTAAACGTGTTTTTTCTCTCAGCTGATGATTTCTGGGCTACGTCTTTGGTAAACAAGTAGGGTGTGTTTAAGTTAAAGCTGAAACGAGCATCTGTTGGACAAATGAATGCAGACCCTGTGCAATGGATGCTTTGAGAACTGTGCTTTGCATCAAGGCTACAGCCTTGATCTGGCAAACGTTCTCAGGGATAACTTTTTCTCTTTTGTACACAGAAAATTTATCTGCATAAAGCTGGAATCTGTTCCTCCCCCCCCACCCCCAAAGTATTTTCTCTGTATTACGTTTTGCGGTTACTTTCAGTAGCTCTGCTCTGAACTTCTGAAGCTGAGTCAGTGATTCCTTCTCCCTTCCCTCTACTGGTAGCAGCTGTCCTTCCTTGATTCTTGATAGTAACCTGGGTGCAACTGTCCCCAAAATTAGAGAAACTGGTCTAGTGGACAGCTGAAAATGGGGGTACTGGTAAATGGGGAAGAGGCTAGTGGCTCAGTGTAGCAGCTGAAGACGTTGGCTCTGTTAGAGGACAGAGGAGCAGCTTATGCAAACATACACAAATGGGAGGTGAATGGCTACCTAGCTATCTAGCTTTCGTGCTCTTAAGTGTTAGGAGTTTGGCTCATTTCTTATGCTGCTCTGGACACTTGTTTCATGCATTTTAATTCTCAGCCAAAGTCTGCAGAATCCTTGATGTGAGGGGACAGTAATTAATTTGTCTTTAAAATAAGTATGATTTGGCACTCTGAGAAAGAGTTCAACTAGTAACGACCTCTCGGCAGTCATTCCTTCTAAGAAATGGTTAAAAAAAAAAAAGTTTACTTTTTGTGCTAGGGTGCTTGAAAGCATGTAAAACCTATTACTTAAAGCATTTTTTCAACATCAGAGTTTGTGCTGAATTGTCTTGTTGCTTAAATCTCTAAAGAAAAGTGAGATCAAGTTAGCTCTGCCTGCCAAATGGACTGAGAGATCTGCAAAGAGCTTTCCCTGAAAAAGGTACTGATTCCACTGCAGCTAATTTTAACATGATTTTTAAGAGATTCTGAGACAGTCTGTGCATTGTGAGGATTATACCATCTTCACACCCAAAACCTCCTTTGCTGACCATTTTCAGAATCCAAGACTGCAATGCTGACAAAAATTGAAAACATTTTTTTTAACCTCCATCTTGGAATAGAATTGTGGAAAGCAGTGGCAGATGGATAACAGTGGAGGAAAAAGTGACATGAGTTGATCTGAAGTATCCTTCATTCAAATGGAAGTATCCTAGCACAGTGAGGGGAGCTGCTGCTTTAGGAAGCTCTCCCAGGTCTGCTTGTAACCAATCAATGGAACAACTAAGGGAGAGTACTCTGAAAGGGAGGACTGGAAGATTGTAAAGATGATCCTGCCTGCCAGCCATTAAACAGAAATGTGAAGCAGGACTGACCAGGAAGTTTGTTCTTAGATAGTTTGGCAGCAATATTGCTGCCAAATGAAAGGGCTCTGAATGTTGAAGAATTAAGTGCAAGGCTTTATATGCAGATTTTTTTGTTTTGTTTTGTTTTCCCATTGATCTGAATATCTTTTGCTGTAGACTAGGAATGAAGCTTCATTTTTAGAAGCTGCTCTGTGAAGTCTGATTTGTCTCTTGGTTTTACTTTCACGTAGTTTGAAGAGGAGTAACAGTACCCAGAACATCATGTTTAGCAAAAGTCTAGCGGTGTGTAAAAGCTACTGGGGAAGCAAATGAATTATTTCCTAGACAAGAAGTCAAGAGAGAGAGTGAGTGTGTCTGGGAACCTAAGGATAGTGATTGGATTTGGCCTTAGCCAGCAGGCCTTGTAGATGCATAGGATCCCTGGGTTGGATTCTAGTATGCAAGCTAGCTTTTAGTCCTTCAGAGGCTCTCTCTCTCAAAACAATTTGATCTGTTTTTCAGAAGCCCAGTTAAATACTGGAAAGGTTCTGCTTTAAAGTCTCAATGAAATCTACCAGCATTATCTGGATGTATTAAGCAGAGTATTTTGTAAGCCGAGTGGTAGACCAACCAATTTGTAATTTCTACGCGTTTTAGCTATGCTTTAGCCATAGGTGCAGTATCTCTGCCATATGCTACTCTTGTTCAATCTGCTGAAACTCCTGTCATTTCATTCCTTTCCCCTGTACTATCTTCATTTGTTTGTCAGTGGATTGCTTATTTCGTATCAGTCAGTCTCTGTGTTAGGATTTCTCTTTTGGGTCAGAATAGGCTCTTTTGAATTTACTATGTGTGTGCCGTTTGGTAGCAGAACAGTTCTCTTGTCTTGCTCTTCCTCACTCTGGTACATAGTTCAGCAGATTGGTTGCCCAGAGAAGTTTTGTAGTCTCTATCTGGTTTTTAAGACCTGACTGGATAAAGCTCTGAGCAACCTGGTCTGATCTCAGGGCTGGCCGGGAGGGTCTTTGAGCAGGAGGCTGGACTCCAGAGGTCCCTTTCAACCTGAATTATTCTCGGATTCTATGGTTTGGCTTTTCGAGAGAGCTCAGCTGGACCTGGAAGGCTGCTCCAGGGCAAATTAAGCTATCTACTTTTATGCCTCAGTAGCTCTAGAAAGTGCTACAACCCAGATAACTGCTTGAATGAGTTTGTGGAATTAAGCACCAGAAATTATAGACCTGAATAAATGGGCAAGGTACAATGAACCTAAGAGGTAAGAATTCACACTCTTGACGTGAGATTGTTCAGAAAGCCTAAGAAATCTGTATATAAATAATATAACTTTAAAGTTGAAATAACAAAAGGTTCAGATAATTATGAAGTTACAGGGCCAATTTTTATTGGAATAGTGCAGATTTTTATTCTTCTCTTCATAATGAAGTTTAATTTATTACTGTATTAAAATATGCACTGGCACATAATGCACTTAAGTTAAAGCTGCTGTTCAGAAGTAACATATGCTTGTACTCACATTTTAGTTTTGGTTAGTAAAATAAATAAATAAATAAAAAATCAGGTTAATTCAAAAGTTAAATTCAGGCTTGAATGTGTGAACACTTAAGTGAAGGGCTGTGCTAGAAAAGAACAACTGGTGTTTGAATCACTTCCATCTTCATTCTCCTTTCCTTTTCTCTTCTTTCTCCAAAAGAGTTTTGTCCGGAAACGTGCCTTTGAGTAGGTTATTTCTTTGTATTCTAGCTGAACCAGGGCTCAGAAGACCCCCTGAAGAGACCGGTGGTGTACGTGAAAGGTGCTGATGCTGTTAAGCTAATGAACATAGTTAACAAGCAGAAAGTGGCACGAGCAAGGATTCAGCATCGCGCCCCACGGGTGAGACTTTAAGAAACTTTATCTAGGTATTACATGTATTATGCTGCTGCTTTTTGCTGCAGTGCTTATTAACTGCACTGATTGGGAAGATGTTGTTTGATGCATCCTGTGAGCACTAATAGATGCAAAATTCTATTCTACATTCTAAAGAGGATTAAGTAACTACATCAGGCAAGTAACTACATCCTCAGTGTGACCCCTGATGTCTTTCATAAGGTTCCCCCTTAATTTGTAAATGGCCAACTATTTTATATAATAATTTTCCTTTTTCTTTAATTAATTATTGCATGCTCCTGGGAGTTCAGATTTGTAAGACAGTCTTCCCAGTGTTGACTAATAATTCTTACATAGTATTTTAAATGTGAGTTAATTATTTGGTATCTGAAAACTGTGTTTATAATATAAAATAGTTTTCTTGAGATTTTTTTCTTGGGAACACTTCCTACATGTAGTTTACATGAGCAGAACAAACCTAAAGATCAGCCATTACCCAGTTTCCATTTCATTTTTGTTGTATTCTTATGGAATTCTTTTGTTAAGAAATACAAAGTATATGAGAAGTGGGCAATTTGAAGATTCACATTTTGATTTTTGCTTCTATATGTATGCAAGCAAACCAGTAACCCATGAAAATTTGTATTAGTGTGATTCACTTGGGGAAAAATGACTTTTTTGTATGATCAGTTTAGAGATGCTATAAAAATGACATCCCATGACTGGCAATCTCTCTATTTCACTCACTTGCAATAAAGTATGAATACCTGGTGTTGTCTCATAGAATCAGAGTGAACGAGCAAGACAGTGTGTACTTCGGCTCTTGCCATTGGCACTGTGTACATGTAAACTGACCGCTAAGAGAGTAGAGAAAAGAAAGGAACAAAAAATTTGAATGTGATCCAAGGAGAGGAAAAATAATATTTTTGTTTTAATTTTTAAGCAACCCACCGAGTACTTTGATATGGGAATTTTCCTGGCCTTTTTTGTGGTTGTGTCTCTTGTTTGCCTCATTCTTCTTGTCAAGATCAAACTGAAACAGCGACGTAGTCAGGTAGGACCAGTAACAATATAATCATTGAATGCTGAAAGTTTGCTGTCTCTAACTTTTTTTTCATAGAACTTGGTCACTACTTCTGAAATGCAGGGCATTGATTTACAGTAACCATCTGTGTGGAAAGGGGTTTATCCATGGATGCAGACAGAGCTTTTGAAAAGATTTGGAAATGTCTTTAAAGGAGATCTGCATTGACCTGTGATGTCTGTTCAGTTAATTCTTGAAATGAAAAGGATATGGAAGCAGTGGATTTAGAAATGTCTTTGGAAGGGAAGAGTGCTTCTGGTTGTTCAGAGGTTGATTATCAGTAGCACTGGCATACTTCAAAAGAAATCCACAGTCTTGTTGCTATATCGTAGAAGGAATATCAGGGTTACAAAGAAATTGCAACTCTTGTCGATAGAATGACATCCTTTGATTCTTAATGGGAGAAGGCTGCAAGGTAAAAAGTTTGGTTAGGAATAATTCTAGATGAGATATTTTCAGTTTTTCCCGTCAGATATAAAAGGGAAAGCCAATGGAAGCTAATGGACTTTGCAGCTTGTAGTTGTAGGCTGTCCAGTGTACATACATACATGCATATATAAAAGGAATGCAAAGCACTGTTAGATGCTTAGAGCTCTTCATTTGCACATCTTGCATAGTAATCCAAGATATTATGGGCCAACAGCATATAGTAGGAGTGTTGGAAAGGGAGATGATGCATTCTACAGTAAAACGAAAACAATTCACTGTCTTTCCAGACTTCCATTGTTGATGTTTATAAACTAAATTTTGAGGGGGGAAGGAACTGAAATGATACAGCTAATTTAGTAACATTTTATTTTAATTCCTGTCTGAAATACTGCCTCTACTAATATGGTGGTAATACTATAATGGGGCATTACAGTCAATATTGACAGATTAAAAAAAAGTTCCTCCACAAGTTCTATACAATGCCTTAAATAGTTGCTGCTTATCAGTTAAGCAGTTGTAGCGTCTTCCAATTGTGTGTACCTTTACACTGTTTCAATTCGATTTAGCTCATCATTCTCACTCATGTAGGTGGCATACATTCTTTTCATGAAGCTTCTGATCTAAATTCTAGTTAGCCTTCTCTCTGCTTAATTTATGAAATTGTACATCAGTCTGAACCTGATGTGATTTGGTGAGATGTGTTAATTTGATATGGGGTCATGTTTCTCTGCTCCTACAATCCTTTATGCCCCAGTGTTGCCTTCCTTTTTTCTCCTTTTTTTTTTTTTCCCCCTTTTGTAGAATTCTATGAACAGGCTTGCAGTGCAAGCATTGGAAAAAATGGAAACCAGGAAGTTTAAGTCCAAAAGTAAGGGACACCGGGAAGGTAGCTGTGGAGCACTGGACACATTGAGTAGCAGCTCTACCTCTGACTGTGCCATCTGCTTGGAGAAGTACATTGATGGGGAGGTAAAGGATAAATAGTTTCTTCAACGTGGCTGAGAGTATGGCTGAATTATTTTTAGCACTGTGGCAAACAGCTGACTGTTGGGTACATTGTGCGTTGAGGCTGAGGGCTGCCAGGCTGGTTGCATCGAGTAGCCCACTCGGAGACAGCCTCAACCGCATTCTGCAGCTCCCAAAGGAAATCTCAAGGGCTTTCCCATGCTGCAGAGCTAGAGTTGAGGGATCTCATTCTGCAAGTCGATACCTCCCTCACATTTGTTTTCTGAGGAGGTCCTTGTAAAAAAGTCAGGGCTTCCTAAACATTTAGAGATCTCATTATTTTTAACAAATGCTGTGCTATCCAAGGTGATGGTGCATGCAAACAGTCATGGACATAAGGGATACATTTTGTCCTTTGCTTCTCAGGCTCTGATTGTACCTTTTAAAGTGTCAGGTACACAGCAGTGCTGGGAGTGCTGGGAAACCAGAGGAGGAGGAGACTCGAAAAGGTCTTTTAGCTCCTCAGTTACCATCTCTGTGTTGATGTTGGTGATTGCTTTCTTTGGCACAATGCCACTGAGAGGAAGCAATGAAAGGTATGAAATAGAAAGTAGGCCCCCTAGAACAAAGGCAGTCAACATTTACAGCTTTAAACTTCCATATATAAAAATAATTTGAGGGCATATCCTTTTGAAGTGGTTCTTAAAAGATTCATTCTTTTTCAGGCAATAGAAAATATCAGTTGTGTCAGTATCTGAGGACTACAAGCTCTGAGCAGAGAGTTAATGAAGTTGGCTGCTGGGAAGTTATTTAGAGGAGCAAGAATGAGGGCAGACAAAAATTTCAGGACAGTGCAAAGCTGACTGGACAATAAACTTGTGCACAAACTTCAATGGGAAGTGATGCACATAGAGAAGAACGTGTGGTAGTTTCACATGTATAAGGTGATCCATTCTGAGCTGAGCATTATGACTCAGCAACAAGATCTTGAGGTTGTTGTAGGGACCTCTGTGAAAAAGTTCAATGCTTTGTAGCAGTCAAAAAGGCAAATCGAGTATTAGGAATGAGAAGGGAAAGTCTAGAGGACAGAACAGAAGACACAGTTATGCCACTTCATAAGTTCAGGGTGGTTGTTCTCATTGAATACTATGTGCACTGCTGATCCCCTCATTTCAGGAAAGATATGCTGGAAATGAAGGTGCTTCAGAAAAGGGCAGTCACAAAGTGATCAAAGATTTGGAATGGTTTCTTTGAAAGGAATGACTAAGCGGGCTAGGACTATTTAGTCCTGATCTGGAAAGAAAAATGATGTGGAGGAGAGGGCGTATGACAGAGAATCATGAATGGAGAGCATGAACAAGAATCAGATGTTCATTGTTTTCAGTACAAGATTGGGGGCAATTAAATGAAGCTGGCAGGACCCAATCTGAAACAAAATGTGGTGGTTCTCTTCCAGCAGGTAATGGTCCTTTGGAACTCCTTTGCCAAAGCATGTTACAGATGGCAACCCCCTAGTCAAGGGGAGACTTGAGCAGTGCTTGGAAGAAAGATTTGTTGAGAGTTTCTGAAAAGGCAGATACTCAGCAGACTCAGGAAATACCATAAACAGATAATAGCTGCAGGATGAGAGTGCTGGGCAAGGGATGAAGTATCATATATGCTGTCTTGTTCTTTCTTTTCCATGGCATTTGCCATGGCTGCTAGTTGGAGATAAGATACAGCATTATTGACTGTCTGCATTAAATGGTTGGTCGGTCGGTCTGTCTCTTTGTGTGTGTGTGTGTGTTTGTGTGTGTTTGTGGATTGTATTAAGGAAAACCTTGATGGTCTTCTCCAAAGTGTTAGGGCCGGGGTACATAGCAAAAAGTGTCCTAAAGACATGTAGTGTAGAATGGCTGTATGGAGTTCTAACATGTCTGCAGACCATTCTCTTAGTGACTACTGAATGACTTGTCATTGTGTTCCTGGCTGTATTGAAACAGATGACATTTCTTCCTCCTTAATCACTTTTTTTGAGACTAGGAATTGATCTGTTTAGTAGCTAGGTTGAAAAAACTAGGAATAAGCTGTGAGGATTCACTCCTTAGGAAGCAGCATTTTTTTCATGTCCCCCCTTTTGTTCCTGTAGGAGCTGCGTGTCATTCCTTGCACTCACCGATTTCACAAGAAATGCGTGGATCCGTGGCTACTACAGCATCATACCTGCCCTCACTGCCGCCATAACATTATAGGTAAGTGCTGACACCCACTTGTGAGCACAGATGCTCAGTTGTGTGGCCCATTTCGGACTTTGGACAGCTTACAAGATGAAACAGAAATTGTGCCAGTGTGTAAATCTCCATGGAGCCCATAGTCTTTGTTGTAATGCAAACCCCACCCCCTAGTTAGGGATGGTAAGCTCTTTAAAAATGACTGCACGCCCTGAAAAAATGGGTCACGTTTCTGATTTTTCCTTTGCTCTGGGCCCTGTGCCCTGCAGAGGGCAGCATTGGTCAGCCTCTGAATGACAGAAGGACAAATAAACTTAATAGACGTGTATTTTCTCTTCATAAGCATGAAGAAAAGGAAATGCATTGGTTTTGATCTCTTCTTTGTGTTTTAACTTGGAATGTGGTTTTCCTTACTTGCCTTCTCCTTCTTCCAATTCCTGTGGCTTGAAAATGTTTTCTGTTAATATACATTTATGTAAAGTAACATGTAAGGTGAAAACTTAAGCCATGATTCTGAGCCTTGCTCTTAACCTGCAAGATTGGAAATGCTGTGTAAGTAGCAGTCTTTGCATGTAGAAGAACAGTATCTGCAGTCACTTCACTGCTATTTCTTTCCTAGCAAATACATTTGTGTTTCAGAAGCTTTCCAGCAGAGGCATTTGACTGATTTCGTTTTGAGTTGTTTCTTTTTCTCTTTAACAAGCTGATGCTTTTTTTTCTTTAACTCTGTGCCCCAAATGTAACTAAATTTAGAACCAAGTATCTGTCATTCCTACATATTTTCCTTTTTCCTCCCTCCTATCCCCACTTCTCCATCCTTATTTCTCCCATTCAGAACAGAAGAAGGGAAGCGCAGGTCCAGTCTGCCTGGAACCCACCCACCCAGCACGCAGCCGGCAGCAGAGGGTGATTCTGCCTGTACATTACCCAGGCCGAGTGCACAGAGCAAACCAGATTACAGCATATCCCACCCGTACAAGCATGGACCCTCATGGAAACCCTATCACGGTACTTACAGTTGACCGGCACGGTGAACAGAGCCTCTACCCAGCCCAGTCCTCAGCCTATATCCGAAGTTATCAGCCAATTCGTTTGGACCATGCTTTAAATACACATCACTGTAGCCTGGAACATAGCGCTTACTCTCCAGCTCACACCTTCCGAAGACCTAAATTCAGTGGACGCAACTTTTCCAAAGCAGCGTGCTTTTCCCAGTATGAGACCATGTATCAGCACTACTACTTCCAAGGCCTTAGTTACCCTGAGCAAGATGGACAGCCTCCAGCTGGCGTTTCCTCAAAGGGTCCCTCCCGTGCCTTCCAGCCTGGTAGCAGCATGCTTTTCCCTCCTGTGGTACATGTAGTGCCCTCGTCCCGTTTGGAGAGTGGCAGTACCTCCAGCTTTAGCTGCTATCATGGTCATCGTTCAGTGTGCAGTGGATATTTGGCTGACTGCCCTGGGAGTGACAGCAGCAGCAGCAGTTCTGGTCAGTGCCACTGCTCCTCTAGTGATTCTATGGTTGACTGCACTGAGGTCAGCAACCAGGGGGTTTATGGGAGCTGCTCCACCTTCCGCAGCTCTTTGAGCAGTGACTATGACCCTTACATTTACCGCAGTAAGAGCCCTTGCCGAGCGGGTGAGGTCGGTGGTGCAAACAGGGGTGCAATTGTTCTCTTGGAGGGCCCCTGTCAGGACGAGCTTCCAGCTCATGGTCACAGCGTGGTGGGTGCTGACTGCCGGCCTGTGCCAGCTTCTTCCTCAGGGGACCAACTGTCTAATTGCAGCATGGATATGAACTATAGCAGTAATTCCTCGCTAGAGCACAGGGATCCAAATGGCACTACCTCAGAGGGAGGACCTGAGGCCACTCCTGGTGCTGCCTTGGATGTTAAAAGGAACTGGAAGAATCCAGAGTTAGCAGGGCCACTTATGGAGCAAGCATGCACCTGCTGCTTTGAACTCCAGCACTCTGCCCTGGAGCCTAGCAATGGGGCAGCTGACTGCAGTGCACTCTTCCTTAGCTCTCCGCTGTGGGGAGCATGTGGCCCGGGGATGGAGCCACAGTCAGGGAGCACGCAGGGCTTGTACAGTATTAACTCAGACCACTTGCATAGGACAGATGGGGTAAAATATGAGGGGTTGCCCTGCTGCTTCTATGAAGAGAAACAGGTAGCCTGTAGTAGCAACAGTGGCAGTGGAGGCGGTGGCTGCTATACAGAAGACTATGCAGTGAATGTGCAGTACACACTTCCTGATGAGCCCTTGCCAAGCTGCTGTAAGGGTGTATGTGATCTGGGTCAGCGCATTCCCATCATTCCTGAAGACAGAGACTGTGAGCTGATCCTACCTACAGAGTGCCAAGGGACCTACACAGGAGGCTGTAGTTCCTGGGATGGGACGCCTGAGCTAGATACTTATCTGCACTGCCAGGGTTTAGGAGAGGTACAGGACGAGAGGGAGGTGTGTTATGAGGCATCGTCTTTCCTGCGGCAGAACTTCTCTCAGGAGGAGGAAGCCAGAATGCTCTTTCCCAGTCTCACTTTGAACTCCCAGAAGCTGATGGTGACCACAACGGCCACAGGTAATACATGTGCTTTTTTTGATTACTCACTAACTTTCTGTTCTAGCATATCAAATGTGAGATCCTTGCCAGCTGCCCAGGTATGTGCACCCATAGAGGTTACTGCCATCCTTTACCTAAGAGCAGGTTACTGACTAATCCTCCACCCAAGAGTGTTTCTTTATTCTCTTGTTACCATTGCTCCTTTGGTTACAGCTAGATGGATAGATGATAGTTTACTGCCTAACCCTGTTCAGAGCTTTCATATTCATCCTTTCAGGGGGTGGAGAGGTGGCGGGGAAAGGTGTCTGCTAATACCAGGCCCCCATTAAAGTTCTCACAGCCAGGGACAGGGAAACAGTCCTTGCAGCTATGGTGAGTTTGAATGGAAAGTGCCAGAGGAGGCAAGGGCAGAGCGCTAGGAGGGAACTGACAAGCTGGAGGATAAAATTAGAATGAGAAACTTGAGACTGCTGTAGAAGAATATGTGGAAAGATCTCTGCCATGGGCTTACATAAGTGGAAAAAAAAGACAAAAACAAAAACACACAAAAGGAATGAAGTATTACTTATATGCCTTGCCAGGTTTTTATAAGGGTATTCATAGGAAACCTCAGATTTGAAGAGACCTCAGAAGGTCATCTAGTCCAACCTCCTGCTCAGAGCTGGGCTCTGGGGTCAGACCAGGTTACTCAAGGCTATATCTAGTCAGGTCTTGACAACCTCCAAGGATGTAGACTGCACGGCCTCTCTGGGCCTCGGTTCCAGGGCTCAACTGTCCTCATGGTGAAAAGATTTTCCATATATCCAGTCTGAACAACCCTTGTTCCAATGTGTGCCTGTTGCCTCTAATCCACCGTGCACCAGAGAGCATGGTTCCTTCTTGTCAGCCTCCATGCAGGTACTGGGAGGCTGCTGTGGGGTCCCCCCTGAAGCCTGCTCTTCTCCAGGCTGAACAAGCCCTGTTCCCTCAGTGTGTTCTTACAGGGCAAGCGCTCCAGCCCTCTGAGCATCTTGGTGGCTTTCTGCTGAACGTGCTCTGGTTGATCAGCATCTTTCACATACTAGGAGTCCCAAAACTGGATGCAGTATTCTAAATGCAATCTTCCTTAGTTGTAACCAGTAATGTTCTTCTTTTATCTTTCAGGTGCTGGATCTCATCCCTTGGAGAGAAGCCAGATCAGTGACTAGATCTGTCCAGACTGCCACAGGTGGAGAAGCGGAGCTTATCAGAGACTCCACATTCTCTTGGACTTCAAAATCTTTTAAGCTTTGACAAACACAAAAGTGGTAATGTGGAGAAGTCCCTCCCCCACTTTCTGTTCCTCTGCATCCACATCAGCCTGATTGTCTCCTTTCTCCCTCTTGCCTGAAACCTTCAGGCCTCCATTGGTGTGCAAAGCCCATGTGGGGCATGGTGTAGAGCATCTCTGAGCTCTAGTGCCGTATCTATATTAATGACAAAGTGTTATTTATATTTTCTTTTTAGAAGTGACCATGTTAGCTCTTGCTGAGAGGTAACATGGTGTATTAAATAAGCCAGGCTATGTGTAGATGCTGTTATCTCCTACTTAAAGGAGTCCAGCCTTTGATAAGCTCAGGGCTACACCTGCCTTAGAAACCAGATAGCACCTTGAAGTAAAGTAGTCCAGAGGGATACAGCTGCTGAACAGATGCTCAGATACTGACTATTCCTAGTAGCAAATCCTAGTAGCCAGCAAATTATATGAGAGATTTGGAGGGAGATGAAGCATTGGACTGTATCCTTCCTTCCCTGCCTCTACCAACCTCCTTTCATGCTGCTCTGATGATTTGGCTAGGAAGGGTCTCCTGCCATTATGATTAGTTTTAACAGAGTGGGGGTAGGGAAACTGGTAGCTCAGAATGTTCTCATTCCCACTTCCTGCTAAAGCATGGACCTCTCTGTACCTTCTGACTGGTGAAGAATGCTGGGGACCACTCAAGTGGATATTAGAAGGAAATGCTTAGAAAGGGTAATAGCTTTGTACGTAATGAATCTTGCCTTCCATAGGCAACTTTTCAGGCACTCATAGCCCTTGTTATCGTTATTCCCTGGTGAGAAATGCTGGCATATGCAGGAAAATGGAGCTCGCAGGGGGCCTATAGCTTACCTGGCTCTTTTTTGAAATAGGTCAGGTGGTAGACTGCACACATGCCTAATGAAACTAGTGCTTTTCACCTGTTGTGCATGTGGGAAAGTGAGGACTTGCTTTAGTCATTGTTTCCTTCTTTGCTGTGGTTGATGTAGCTTCCATAGATCGATCTGTTTTAAAGGTTTCTTGGGCCCAGCCAGTTGCGCTTCATTTGTGACTTGCGTACAGAGTGCTTTCTGTATCCCGTTAGTCTGGGCACATACTTCTTTTCTTGTTCTTGTACTAGTGGGGACGTTTGTTATCATGGGATAATGTACGTCGTCACTTCTGATAGCAATTGTTTCCTGTGGAAACAGCGGCTTCTGAGTAAGAGGCTACCATAGCATGGTTTAAATTGCCTGTCATGCTGCATGTGCCTGAGGACACAGTGTCATCCTGTCTGGTGTATTCACAGCAGGAATTCTCCTAAAGGGAAACTAATTAGTTAATACCCACAGTGTCAGTCTTATGAAAAGATTTTTCCAAAAAATTTTCCAAGAAAGTTCAGTACACTTTGAAGATATTTAAAAGATATTAAGAAGAGATGTATACTTCCCATTACATCTTCTACAAAAACAAAGTCCTTGATAGCACTGGACTAATTGTGAGACCCAGTTATCTTGTTTGCTTTATAGTCCCAAATGAAATACTTCAAAAGAATTAAACACCTAAGAAATAACAACAAAAAAAAGCTGTTTCCTTTTACTTTCAGTACTCAATAGCTAAGAGAAATATAAAACTATTCAAAGGAACCCACATTAGAACTTTCTAAATTAATTACCACCTCAGCTATTCTGAGAATTAATGCAAGATAATACCTGGGTATAAAATTAAAAGAAAAATTACAATAAACACATTTTCTGTGTATAAACCTAAAGAAAAGCTATTCATTCACTTAATGACTATAGTAAGTGGTATGTTTTGGGAGAATAAACCCTAAAGTGTGCGTCCTTTTTTAAATTTTTTAATTTTTTTATTATTTTTTTTTTTAGTCTTGCATTACTCCTCCCTCTCCTCAAAAGAAATGCATTGTAGAAGCTATGGTATATTACCTTGGTTATCCTATTTGGTATATTGTGAGGCACTGTCTAAGGCCACTAAGATGCATTGTGCTCTATAACTACACAGCATGTTGTGGTAAAATGCAGTTATAGAAAAGCTATTTGAATGTTCTGGCTTATGATGTTCCTGGACATGCTGGTCTCATTCACATGTCATGGAAATCTCTGCCAGTACAGTAATCTCTACAGGCCTTACTATAAAGATACCCTACACTTGGTTTCTATGTTTGGTTTTATATTCAGTGTTTAGTTAATTCTCTGCTACCTATATGTCCATACAGACTTATAGGCCAGCTGGCCTTGATAGATGTTTTTATAACAAAATGCCTTTCTACTACTTATATGAACAGTTGTCATTGTGTTTGGTTCATGAGGCACTATTTAAAATGTTCTTAATTAAAGTTATCTTATAGCACTTAAAATTGTTTTGTATAAAATTTGCTGTAAAATTTGTAATATGGTCAAAGGGCTCTTTCTCCTTCATTACCATTTTTTAAAATGTTTTAAAAGCTAGAAAACATCTTGTATATATTCTGTATATGTATAGCAGCACATTTCATTTATGGAAATATGTTCTCAGAATATTTATTTACTAATATATTTATCTTAAGCCATGTCCTATGTTGAGAGTGTGTGACATTATTGTAATAATCATTGAAAATCACTAACATGAGGCCCTGTAAATACATGATAATTGCACACAAAGATTTTACAGTACTTGCCGACCAAAAATGATTTAAGAAAAGTTGTAGTTACCTGCAGTTTTGTAAGAAAGTGTACAAATATCTGTATTAAAAAAAAAAAAAGCAAAAACACACAAAAATACAGTTTTATTGCATATACATGTGGAAGTTGTCCTTCTTGTTGGTGGGGAAAGGACACAGATAGCTGTGTTTCTCAACATACAGTCCTAGATGCACTGAAATGAGCTGTTATCAGCAATAATCATTTGTGTTAAAAAAAAAAAAATCTATGCATGTACACACACATACAGATCCTAGCAAAAATGATTGTGATAGAAAGTTTAGAAGCGCTTTTTTTGGAGCCAACCCATAATGTTCTGTCTTAGGACCATTCAATTTTCAGGCAACTGATTCCTTTAAAATTCACTTTTTACGACATCAACAGGCAATGGGATATCAGTCAATAAATATTAAAATACAAAGATCTATACATAATTAAGAAAACCCAACATTAGCTAGCTGTTCCACACTAACCTGTTCCTTACCTATTCATACCTCACTTCGAATATATCAGACTTAGGCAATTTTTGCCCCAGGGAGGCTCTGTCTTTAGAGCAAATGTGCCACATTTGGATACCAAGCAGATTTTTTCTTTTTTTCTTTTTTTTTTAACCTGGTATATTTTGCTTAGGGTAAAGCCATTACTTGAAAATTTTAGCTGCTTTCCTAATAGTCTCCAGTTATTTGAGGCTGCCTGTTGCTTCAGGGTCCGTGTTCTCACCTGGCGGATATTGCTGTTGAGGGGGAGGAAGTTAGATATTTTCATTGCAAGAAAACAAAAATTAAACTGGGAAGGCAAAGAAGATGTGGGGTAGAGAAGGAAAAGAAAAGCGTTGGGAAAGTAGTGCACCAAAGAGTATGCTGTGGAAAAAGTGGAATGAAGAGCTCTGCTAGGCAGAACAGGGAAGGAAAAGCGGTGATGTTGAGACTGAAGTGTGTCAGTCCATAACAAATAGGACAACGCTTGGGTCTTTGTATAGTATGCAAGCCACTTGAAGGGGTCTTTTAAGCCCCTGAGGTTTCACTCCAAGCACAGGATGAGTGGCACATACCTGTTGGCAGGCATCCTCATGTATGTTTGGAACCTGCATGTTGCCTGTAGCAGGGCAGCTGATTTCTGCTTCAATTTCAGCAAAGAATAATTTATTGTCCTTTACTAAAAGTGTTTCAAAACCTGAACCAGCATGATGCAGATGGACGTAACTGGGGGATTCATGTTGAGTAGTCAAGCTAGACCCCAGTCTGGAGGATGAAATCCCTGGTCCCACGGAAGTTAAAATCAGTATTGTGCTACTCTCTCTTTTTGTCAGCAGAGTTCATAATTTGACCAGAGATGTTCATGAAGGCTGGACAACAAAAGAGTGTGTCTTGGAGATATGTGGTAGCTAGTGGACTGCTACCTCTGTGTGAGTGTATAGGTATGTATGTACATATAAATAATATATGTATATATGTTACTGCTTAAATAGCTTGTCTCCACATGTTACTTACTTCCCATCCAGCAATACAGGAAAAAAAATAAATCCCTTGCAGTCTCCTCCTCCAGGTTTTTCCTTCTCCCATACATTTTTACCTGGTAATCCCCTGGATTTTTTTTTCCTCTCTTATCTAAGCCTGTTCAAGTGTACTGCAGTTCAGTCACCTCTCAGAATTCACCCAAGAAATCAGCCTTCCTTCGCTTCAACCACCTCCATCTTTGGGATGTCAGGCTGTTGTGCTAAAGTGTGTCATTTTTGAACAGGACTTTCCTGAATCACTTGGGAATCCACTTGGCATCCTCATCTCAGGTGCTATGGGGAAGCTTGGTCTGTATGAGAAGACAGTCACAGTAATGGAAGAGCAACTGGCAGGAGGGAGTTAACCAGCATTGGCAGGTAATGTATGCTTCCCAGTCATTGTACACTTCCTTTTTTGCTTGGAGAACAGGAATCTTGGCAATTGTTGATGTTTATAGTGAAATGCGTCTTATTTGCAAATAAGACACATTTTGCAAATTGCTCATTGAGTACTCTTTTAAAAATAATAATAACAACAACAACTCATGAAACTTGGGGTATATGTGTTTGGCTGCCATGCCTATGTTGACAGGTCAATTCTGAATCTCTTTCCTCTTCTATCCATCTGCCCCCCACAATTTATTATTGCTGAGTAGTGTTTTGTCTTCTCATGTCTTGCTGTGAAGAAAACCATGAGATTGATCGTGAAGAGGATTGTGCTTTTAGGAACATGACATGCCTTTACCCTTGCTGAGCTACAAAATCAGTGAACACCTACTGTGTCTCCAGGAGAAAGGTGGTTTTGGACTGTTGGCCGAACTATAGTTAGTTTGCCTGAACTTGAGTGCAGTGCTTATTTAAGGGGTGGGTGGTAGGTGGATGGGTTCTATTTCTTTTTTGCTGTGTTTTTTTTAAATGACTTTGTAAGCAGTTGCTGTCAAAAAACTGAGTATTTTGATATTCTGGGGAGTTTCCTTTCATTATTGAGGTTCAATGTTTAAGGAATAACTTGGTGGCAAAATTAAAGTCTTGTGGGCACCATAAACCCACATGGAACCTTCATGTTGTAAAACAAGAAGAGCAGGAGCAGAAGCTTCTTAATGAGATAATATGCTGTGTAATGGTGTTTTTGTATGCTCTTTTTTGCTGCAGCTATATCAGGTGCATCTGTCAAATCCTATTACTGCTGTTAGAAAACATTGGTTGTTACCTAAGTTTTGCACAGTTGCATCTACAGAACTTGGTGCTCAGCATTTAAGAGTTTTCTTTATGCCTACAGGCCCTGTTTAGTAGTGTCAAGGGAGGAGTGCCTTTTAAAAAGACAGCTGTGTTCATACTGTGTGGCGTCAGCCTGGCCCAAGTCTTTGTCTGGGGAGACAACAGAATACCTGAAATGAGATATTTTATCTGGAAGTAGCAGCTCTGTGCTTCTGGGCCTTAAACACTTCATAGAAAAGCGTCTCTTTCAGAATAAAAAAAAAAAAGTTTCCTCCATGGGGAATGAACCTGATGCTTAGGAAACAACAACAAAAAAGCAACAGCTCCCAGAATAGACAGAAGCATAAGAGGAGTCTTATAACCTGAATAGTAAGAAAAGAGAGCAAAGTGATCCCCCCTGTGTAAGAGGAAGCCAATACCTGTTTGCCACTATTGTTTCTAAAAGAAAATGAGAAAAAAGGAATTAGTCCTGACAAATGAAAAGCTGGAGGCAATTTCAGTATCTGACACTGGTATTCAGACATCTACGTAAATGCAGTTGAAGATTTCTGAGTGAAGCATTATTTTGGTCAGAAGGAAGAATTACTGAAAGGACAGATCAATTTCACAAGTGGAAACAGCTTTACCTCTAGCTAGTAAAATGAGTGTTACAGTTGTAGAGAAAACCTTGGAACAGTTGTTACAGCTAGTTCTGATAGATGATGAAGCTGCCTAAACACTAAGCTAAAAAAGCCAAGTAGTTTATAAACTGAACACTTTCAATTAGCCATTACCTTAGAAAATGCTTTTCAGAGCAATTTTTGTATATGTAATGATTCTCAGTGTTTTCAGCTCAAATTTTCTTTCTTAACCTCCACAGAAAATAATCCTGCTGTGATCTGCTGATGAACCTGCAGCAGTTTCTGCCTCCATCATGCAGTATTTTGCTACCCTTTAGTAATGGTAACTGAGCTCCTCCTGCAGAAATTCACAACATTTAATTTTTTGTAATTATTACTTACAGCTATTTGCTGAATGCAGGATGACCGCATATAGACATAGCACGTATTTCAGTGGTGAGTCATTTCAAGTTTGATTTGTTCTGTTTTCTTGTCAGTCTTATTTGGTTCATGCGATATCGTCTGGATTTACAGTAAATTGTCTTGAGACTGAAATTCAGAATGCCAGACTGCATCCCAAAACACAATTGCTCAGTAAAGTTGAGAAAGTATGAGTTGCATTAATTCGGGGGGGCGCTCATAGAAAAATGGCACAATCGGAAGGCAATTATATTTTTCCTTCTCAGAATCTCAAGGTAGCAGAATGATAAGCTTGCTCAAAAATATCTAAATTAATATTCAGATGAAACCATATCATGGGGATATATTGCATGGGAAGAAATACCATTGCTGCAAGTTATTAAGAACTAGTTGATCAAGTATTTGTCAGAAACTATTATTTTTGTAATTGACCTTGTCTTGAGGCAAAGCGGTGTGCTAGAAAATCTGTTGGGAGTCCTTTCCACTGCCTGAGAAGGTTTATTAAGCAGAAGATGAAACTGGAATAGCTAGTCATTCGCGTCCAGTGGCAGCCAAGTGTCTGCTGATGCGTTTCGCCTACAGTCATACAGGATTAAGATTCAGTACAGACATTGTTTCCGGGACTATCAGTAAAAACCTCCCATTTATATTATTGCCAAGGAAGCTTTGGAACACAGTGACTATAATTCTGCAAGACCGTTGGGTTGTCTGGATGAGCAATGTGATAAAGTCCCTTAGCTAGCTACAGAAACTAGCCCTAACTAAGATGTTGTTAATTCTTGATTGAAAAAGGTGATGAAGTGTTTGAAGTTATAAAGGTCTTGAGGGTAATGCATATGCACGTGAATTTGTGGAATCTGACAAGCAGCCTAATACCATGACAAGCTGGAAATGAGAATCGAGGGAAGAATGTGTACCTTGAGCAACTATTTCATCTCTATCTATTCTGCCACAAAACTGTGAGTTTGAGTGTTTAGTGTTCTTCTGTCACCTATATACCAATGAATTATCTTTAAATGTTTCTGTTGACAGTGTAAAGAACGTTTATTTTTCCCAAAATGTAAGCTAACAGCTTTTCTTCCTATGAGATGTTAGCAAGATACAAGCATATAAAATGCTGTATTAAATAGTGCATTTCCTATACATGTATAAATATATATATTACTGTAGATAACATCACACTTATATTTTTAAATAACACCATTTCTGTTCCCCCCCCCAACATTACAATATTAAGACAAAAGTACATACAAAATCATTTAGTCAACAAACTAAACTAGAATTTAGAATTAGGGAGGCCACTTTTCCAGCTGGCTCCTGTCACCTGGGGTCCAAATGTTCTGCAGACTACCGTGACTACCTGCTGCACAAAGTAAGGAGGCAGTTTCGCAACGTGGCTTTGGTGGCAGTGCCAGCTTAAGGGCTCACTGCCCCTGCTTGTGGCTCAGCACACCTCTCCTTCCTGTGGGCTGTTGTCCCCTTAGCTATGGTAGCTCACCTGTCTGTGCCACCACCTAATGAACATCAGAGAACTCATTTGTGTTAAAAGCAACTCAAGGAAGAAAAAGTGATGGCGATTCCTAACCTGGTCAGCTTATCGTACACCTCAAGCCAGCCGTACCAGCACAACAGGGTGAGGAAGAGCCCAGTGCAGGGGCTGCATGTGTGCGTGCGGGGAGGCGGCTCCTCCTGAGCATTGCCTTCTCAGAAGGGTTGCTTTTGAAAGTGTGGCCAATGTCACGTTTGCAGCCTGCCCAGCCTGTTGAGGGAGCTGCTAGGTAGGAGGCCAGAAGGCCGTTTAGTTAAAATTCCAGACAAAATCCTGTGCTGCAGTTATTTTTGATGTGTTGAAGCAAATGCCATAAGCACCAGCATGATCACATCTGCAGAGGTGCGCCCTCCAGCTGTGAGAGCTCGGCTGCCAGTGTCCTGGGAGTGCTAGATGTGCATTGTGCGGGATTGCAGCAGATGTGTATGTCAGGCTTTCCTTTTTCTCTCCTGAACCCTTACAGCAAGGATCACAATGTGCTGTGCTAATGGATACCATATATGTTGGTCGTACGCACTGGGATTGCAAGTGACCACACCACATTTTGAAAAAATCCACTTCAGATCTACATGCTGTTTATGACCTCAAGCCTGTAAGAAAGAAGTGCTATTTAGGGACTCTATCTATGCATTTCTATCTGTTCCTCTATTTCCTGGTATTAGACGTTTAACTGCTCAAGAACATTTGATAAGGCAAGAAAATGAAGTTTCTCTGTGATGTGCTCCTAACTTATCTGTTAAGGACCTAGCTTTACTCTCTGACTCTCTCCTCTTAGGTTAGCTGCTTTGTTCTCCACTGGTGGACCATATTAAGCATGGATAAGAAGCAAATTCCTTTGTTTTTCTACAGATCTGTGAAGAGGAATCTTTTCCTACACAGCGTGATGCGAACCCTGAGTATTAAAATGGGAATTTTAGAATTCTGGTTGATTCTGAAAAAAAGTCCAACCTATTGACATGTAAGAGAGAATCAATATATTTTACAAATCTTCTACCTCTCTTGATTTTTGGAGGTACTGTAATTATCTTTCCCCGTAATCTTTCCAGCAGGTTTGTGCAAGAATGTAATTGCTGGCTTAGAAAAGTCTTGTTCATACTAAGCACTTATTTCAAAATTGTTCAGCTGTCTCTGGCACTCATCTCTGGTACGTAAGTGGAGCTGGATTGAATTCAGTTCAGGTAAAAGACTAGGTCTACAATGGCAACTAAGGCACAATGTTGTATGGTTTAGCTCTTAGATGCCCTGTTGCTCTAGGAACTTGATAGCCCTAAGGTGGGGAGGGAAACAGCAAGCATCTGCACTTTGGTTTTTGGCATCTGTAATGAATAAAAACGCAGTAACAATTTTCTTACTTTTCTTAGTTATCTTTTGCAGATCCATTTAGTAGTTACTCTCCTCTGGTATACTGACCATTGCTTTATGTTTAAATTAGTGTTTATTCCTTTCCTGTTAGCTAGAATTCCTCTACTTTACGGGCCCTCACTGAATCCCCTCTGAGTTAGCTTCAGAAGCTGCTCCCTCAGTAAACTTTTTCAATCCATTTATTTGACTGTGCTGTTTTGTCAGTTTTTTCTAGCTATCGCTGGTCTGGACTTGCTGAGGCTGAAAGACTCACTGCTGATTCCCACTGGTCAGGTCAGGTGTTTGAGCATTGTAGGTGGACAGAGAGTCCACCAAAGAGAAAAAATAGTTAGTGCTGTTCGGTGAGCAAAGAGAAATTATTTCACAGACCAGTCCGCACTGATATTTTAGTTCTGTGACAATTAAGGGCATTATTCTTAAAACCGCAGTCCAGTTTTAGTTGTGCAGACAGGGAGACGCTTTTTCTCCTCACAGATAAGTATCAGGGCAACCGTGTTACCTTGTTCTCTGTGACGAGATCGTCCTGACGGGATCACAGCCTGGCATAGCGAGCTGTCGATAGCAGGCTGCCACCGTATAAACAATTGAGAAAGCTAAGAATACCTTGCTGGTACTAAAGACTTTTTGCTGAGAAGCATGTTTTCCATCTGCTTTTCTTTGAAGTCCCAGCACTGAAGAGGAAATCTGATGTGTTGGCTGCAGGCCTGAGTGTTTTGAAACAGAAAGAAACTATGATTTTGTGGAAATTTCACAGAGGAGCAGCAGCAGCCTGGCAGAGGGACTCTGGCGGAGACCTCCTAATCAATGCCAAAGCTGTTATCTCGTCAGCTGCGATGGGAGTCTGGTACGAAGAGCAGCCTTTGCAGCAAGCCCCTGAGACTGTAGAAGGACACACTGAATTTTGGATTGCAGTATCCCTGACAACAGACTGTTAGTGGGATGCTGCAGGGGTGGTAGTAGCTGTGTGAGAACACAATATTTCATTGGCTACTGTAAATAACAAGAGAAGTAAAGGCTGTTGCCAAATCTATTGCTCAGGGACTAGGAATCCTGCTCAAAAAATACTTTTTACTGGCTTTCTTAATATCATTCTAACATCTTACATTCCCTTTCCTATTCCTGTTTTTCACTGCTAATTGCATCTAGCAGAAGAGTTATTCCAGTTGGTAACATTCTGAATTAAACAGGAGAGTCTAGTGCTTGTTTGGATGTGGAAGACAAAAACATATTATCAAAAGCAGGGTGGGACAGCCTGCAGATCCTGTCTAAAATTATGTTCATCTTTTCTACATACCTTTCAAAAGCTGTGAAGGCAACTCCTGACAGACAGTTCTACCAATCAGCTTAATTACAAACAGGATAAAGAGTAATCTTGATTGCCATCAGCGAGCTTGCTGCGAAATTATACAGTCTTGCTCAGATTAAAGCACAGTTCTCAGTTTGTTTTGGATGAAGTTTAGTGTAATTGTCCTGGAGCCAATTTTTGGGCTCCTGTCTTTTATGTCATACCTGAGAATAATGAAGAATTGTTAAGACTCTGTAACAAAATAGCATAGGCTCACAGGGACAGCAAGCATCCACTGACGCATTTCCAAAGGTTCCAGAAGAAAAGCTATTGTGCAATACTGCTGAGTCTAAAAGCAGCTATGATAGTATTATCACATCCTCTGGATCAAAGAGCATAAGAGGGAACTTTTTTGCTCATTATACTATTGGTAATTCTATTCAAAACTGCCTTCCACCTAAAACAGCAGCTACCTCCCCCCCACCACACACCCACCTTTTCTTTTTCCTTTTGCATCTGATGCATTTATTGATTTTTTTACCAACTTGGCTGTTTCTTGTCCCTTGCAGTTATTTTCCTCTCTTACTGTCTGATTTGAGCTTTGCTCTGATTATTTGCATTACATATTTGTGCCACTCACCAGATGCACAGCCCAACTATTCCACCAATTCCTTGTGTGGTTCAGTGGGCTGGAATGAACGGACAAGGCAGCCCGAGCTAGCTGAGGCTAAATATGCCACTGTATTAAGTCTGGTTTACAAGGTCTGGGAAGTATGTGATGCACTTCAGACATGCTGGTAGGGCCGTAAGAGAAGCAGGTGTGTCTTTTTCTGACATGTTTCTATTTGCTCATCCAGCAAGTTGCAAAGCACTTCAGTTTTCCATCCTTTCTTGATAGCAGCTCACTGTATGTGTACAACTATGCACACTATGGTTCAGGGTCTGGGCAGTTCGAGTGGTCACACAGCTCTCATAGTTCACAGCCTTTCAAGACAGTATGCAACATAAACATGCTCGTGTAAGCATTCAGCAGTGTTTTGGTTTGTGGTATTTAACTCCTTTTCGAAAGACTCCTATTCATGTTGTGGTCTTCTGAGAAACCTACATGCTATTCTGACATTTGTGGGCTATAAACTAGTGATTTTAGCCTTATACTGCCTAGTTGTCTCATGTGGACAGTATTATGCTATGCCGTCATTCAATAATTATTGCAAACCTACAGTGCCCTCTTCTCTGTAAGGACTGTACTCTATAAGGACTGTAAGCTTTAACCTCAGTGTAAGAGTCTGTTATCGTCAGCCTCATTATCTAGAATTTCAGTGGGTTTACATTTTCCTTAAACAATTCTTTGAGAAACCCTACATTCACATCCAGATTGAATGGAGGATTTCAGACTGGAGTAAGATAGTTTCTGAAAGGATCAGAATATGGAAAGGATCAGACTCAGGAATATGAAGAAAATTATCATAACTAGCGAATCTGATGGCTGAGACATACTTGTTTAAAACTTTTCATTGCTCATGCAGACCTTGAGCTGGTGAGCATTACTCCATGGAAACTCACACTTGCAGCTGAAGCTCTGTAGAGCAGTTACCTCCTGACTTTGATTTGCTTGTGTGTGTGTGTGTGTATCTCTGCTTGTAGAAACAGAACAAGTAGAAATAGCAGAACACTGACACCGAGGCTGATATCTTCTCAGAGTCTTTGACTCCCATTTCACTGTGCAGTACCGTTTAGACACACTTACATTAAGGCCAGGTAACCTCTTGTTGCTCTGGTAGCTGAACCGATATCGATACCTACCTCTGTGTGTTCAACCTTGGGACTAAAATGGCCAGATATAACATAGCAATATAGGAAGACAAAAAGTCCTCAGTCTGTAAATACTCATTCAGTTACTTTTGGCAGGTGTGCAGGATTTTTTGAATTTTAAAAATTTTTACATGTATTTTAAGTGCATTGGTTTAAAGGCAGTAATTAACAGCATGACAGATTTGATGAGTACCAGATACTTCAGAATTACTGCAGCAGTTAATTCTGCTGTCACTAGTATACACAAGAGAACAACAGATAGGAAAAGTCATTCAAAGGCCTTTGGAAATGGAGTTTTTGGAAGACAAGTATGAGACTGGGAGGGAAAAAAAAAAGGATTATTCCCAAATCACCTGGATTTTAAGAAGATTAATCTTGAAAAATGAAAGACACTTCAGTTTTCCACTAGTGGGTTGTGATCGTCTTGTTGACTTCGAAGCTTTTTCTTGAAGATGGATATGGAGGTGGAAGGTTCATAAAAAATACTCCAGATCTCAGCAGCAGTAGCAACCTGGTGGGAATCTTCTATTTCAGTGGCAGATCGTATCTGATGGGATCTAGAAAACAAGTGTTATTTCACTAAAAGTATTAAGGTGCTTGGGAAGCTGCTATTATTAGTATGTCTGCATTACTGCTATTATGGTAATGCCTGCTGGTTCTACTAAATCTGTGACACCTTTTTTTCCTACCTGCTGCACAGTTATGAAGGTTTTAGGGGTATTTATAGGTTGTTTTTTAACCACTTGCAAAATCAGGCATACTGTTGCCAGAACAGTTGCTGCCTGGATGGAAGCAGCAAAATTAAGCTAGAAAGTCTGTATTTTCTGTTACCAATTACTATTAATATAAATTCATTTCCTCATATATTTAAGCTACTGGTGGTAAGTAAATACAACATTTAACATTTGTGATGTGTTCATAAGTCTCCCATGATTTCCTTCAATGAGTGTCCACCTAGAGGACACAAGAATAACCTGGTGTAGGTGTAGAAAAGGACTGTAATGAATAATCTTGTTTTAATAGGCTAAAAATATTATGCTGTTAAATGTCATGCCATAATACAGATTTTTTGAGTTCACGGAATCAATTTTGTGATTCCTTTTTGAACCACTTGCAATATTTCTATAAAAGAAAGCAAATATTAAATAGCTTATTGTTTTCTATCAGGTTTGGGGGGTTTTTTGGCAGGTGATCAATCTGGCATGAAGTTTTAATTTTTTTTTAACAAAATATTGACATCATTTGACCTTTTCCCATGAATGCTAAGTGGCTGATTACTTTTTTTCTCTTTGCTATATGACATTATTCAGTATGAGAATCCTTTTTATCCCTTGAAATACAGATCCTGTCAAAACAAGAACAGAGAGATATTCCAGCAGCAAATGCTATCCTAACAGACTGGAAAGTTAAAAATGTGCTTATTTTATATCTTCTTTGAGGGCACATATGTAGCATATAACTTGGTTTTGCATCTGGCCAATGTGACAGTATCAGCAGGCATGAAAAGGAAGTGTACCAGTGCTGGTACAGAGCTGAGATGTCAATTCCTCAGGGACAGTTTTGCTCCATACTCACTTCATGGTAATGTGGAGAAATATCTTTGCCAATATGGCTGTAACACTTAAGATGAGGAGTGCTGTGAGACCGTATATTGTCCACTCTGTTGAAAACAAAAGAGAGAAAGGGAGGTCTCCTAGCACATTAATTTATTTACAGTTTATAAAATAAGAACATTGCAAAAAAGAAACACATAGCCTTCTGACGCTTTATTCAAAACTGTAATTTGAGGATGTCTTAAACCTTTAGCAAATAACTGGCAGAAATTGTGTAAATCTCAGCCAGGACCATTTGTGCCATGCAGTACTACTCACTGTAAAATTCAAAGCTGGGAAAATGTAAAGCAAATATCAAGAAAACTATCTAACTAGGGTTTAAGAAAGGAATTCAAACTCACTCCTAGAAAATTTTAAAAGTAAACTAAATAACATACTTGAACATATGCTGGCAGTAGTAACTCTACATCTGCAAGAAGATGGCCCAGCTTTGTCAGTAATTATGTAAGTAATCACTAAGTATGGTGTATTTTCCTCCCTTTTTAGAGTCTACTGAGACTTGTGATCAGTGTTTGTGTTCTGATACTTCATTGCCTTTCACTGAAGGCTCTTGGGCATTGTACTTTGCATTCCAACTTAGTTCTCTTTTTTGTACCAGCACCTCAAACAAGACTCAGAGAAGAGCTGGAAACAGCGTAATATTTGAACTTTACAATAATGGGGGGAGGGGAGTAGCTGATTTCTAAATTATTAGATCACTTCTGCATTCAGATTTCCACCACCTGGCAATAAGAGGCTAGGGCATGTCAAGATGGGAAAAGGATGGGACTAGAACGTACTCTGACAAACTTAGCTCTCTGAACGGCCTTGCAAGGCCCTTTAATTATTAGCACGTCTGAGTAAAGGCTGTCACCTTCACAAGTCCTGAACCTCGAAGGAGAATAAGAGAGAGTAAATCGCCCCCTCATCCCCCTCAGCCTCTTCTTCAACGCAAAGATTGTTCATGATGATTTAACAGTGTTTTTATACTGCCTAAAATCCAAAGGTGGCATTTCATCTCACGTAGGTATGCCCACGCTAGCTAAACAGTAGGCAGCTTAAGTGTAGCTGTGGTAACTTGGGTTCCAGCCTGGGCCAAGTGCCAGATATCTGCTCAGTGTTCTGGGCATGTTCTGCTACTCGTGCTGAATGTAGGAATACCAGAGGTTATACTGTTACCAGCAAATAATTTTGCTAGTTTGGGTAAATGCAGCTGATGTCCGGTCACACCCTTGGCCTTTGGGTTTGGCACGCAGGACTACAGAACTGTTGGGAAGGTCTATACTGAGACTGAGGTCCAGCTCCAGCAGTACTGAGGAGAAGATACCAGGAATGTTTAAAGATAGGACAAACCAGCAGTGATATTTTTCAAGAGTGTATTTCCAGTCTCCAATTACTTGCAACTCAGTGTCCTGAATGATGTGATCGCCTGATGGTGATTTCTAGATACATTATAGTTCTCAGTGGCATTCTTTCCCCCCAGTTAATTTGCTTCACTGTCATCTAGCCGCCTTTGTATTACTACTGTAGCTTTTCTGGAGGAACTGGACTGCATACAGCATTCAAGCTATTTTAACACCCTGTAAAACTTGCTCTCTTTTCAGAAGCCTTCACCACCTCTACAGTATGTGCTGGTCACTGAAGCGAATAATGCTGGTTATGGTAAAGAGGCTGCTCTGACTTGCCATTTGATTTTACTACCCAAAGTGCCAAAAAAAAAAAAAAAGTAAAAACAACATATTCTGATGCGCTTTCTTTCTCAGACTCATCATCTTGACACTATTTTTAACTGATTTAGTGCGAGAAGTGAGTTTTGGAAAGTCATGACATAATTAGCTATAATTAGAAGAACTGAAAATTCATCTTCAGGCACCTATTCATAAGAGGACCAGTGGATCAGCTAATGTGAGGGAGCAGTAAGAGGGAACAATGACTCTAGATTTTTTTTTTCCTATTTCCACATTCCCTTGTAATATTACCAGGCATGGAGCTGCTAGGATGACTTGGGCTGGTTGTGATGACATAAAGTATCTTTGATGACCGGGCTGCATTGATGCTGAGATTTGCTTGTTCATTTATCTTCTCTGAAAGGGTCTGATTCATTGGAATCTTGTTTTGATGTACATTTTCCTTGACAGCTGCAAACACAACAGTGTGAGTATATTAACAACTTCTTAACAGATTAAATTGGACTATATTTTGTGTTTGTAAACCAGTCATGCTTTTCTCTGGTTTATTTTGAGAAGTCCAATAATCTAATCACATCTGCTGCCAGAAAAATCCTGTACTTCACCAAACTGGGGTTTTCAGAGGATTTTCATGGAAGCTAATTGTTTGTAATACCAGCAGGTGCAGCTGAAGAGCTAAAAAGTTTTCTCCTGATGACTTTCTGGCTGAATGGAACAGACTATTGGGAAGAGCTGAGATGAACCAAAGATGCAGATGGACTACTAGGGCTTTTCTGTTTCAGCTTTCCTATTTTCCAACTTATCCTGACAGGCAGGTATCGAATTGGATTTTGGAAAACGTAAAGTTTGCTTGTTTATAACATAGATGACCAGAGTATTCAAAATTGAGAGAAGTTTTGGCAGCATTTACCCACTGAACAGTGGCAATCAGACAGATGAAAAACCTGTCGACATCTGGTTTAAAATATTTGCTCTTTTTTTCTGTCACATCAGAAATCGCCTGTGTGGATTAAAGGGTTTAACGACACATTGAACGGTAGGAACAGCAAAGTTAGCCTCTTACCTCTGTATCTGATGGCAAAACCCTGGGCTTGATTGATTTGGTCTGAGAAAAAGTACAATATGACAAAATCCAAAGAGATGCTAAAGGAGTGGGGAGGCCGATTACTGCCATTAAAACGAGCTAGAACATGATAGGTGTAGCCATCCAACAATTCCACCATATCTGTAGCATCTTTGATTTCAAAAAGGGCAAAACTGAAGTGGATCTGAGATGCTCCCGGAACTTGTATGGTCCAGTAACAGACTCTGCCGGTACCATATGTGTCAGGAAAATCTGGGGAGTAGATCACAGCTGTAGCAGAAGTGTAATTCCCTCCACAGGCACCAATAAGGGCTGTGAAAACAGGGGAAGGAGAAAAATGAAAAAAAGAGAAACTGGTGCAAGTTATACATGCATTACGCACAACTTGTGCACTCTGTAAATTCTAAGACTCAAACGTGGCTTTAAGGCACAGACTCGCCACCCCAGGAGGACCCGCTGTCTCTCAGACTGATGTTATTTTCCTTCCATGACACTGGGAGCAGAGCTGTTATGCTGTGCTGTGTCTGGGATACACACATTTTGTCTCATCAGTCTGAGAACCAAGTATCCATCTGGAATTCTGCCTCCCTCTTTTGTCTTGAGATGTAACTGGGCCCTTTATCTCACTCAACCCCATCCCCGCAGCCCTTCAGGACTGGCATCAGTAGCTAAATCACTGCTTCACTGGCTTCTGCTCCATCCCTCTCAGGTGAGTAGGCAAGTGGAATAGTAACTGTAGCTCTCGCTGCCACATTATTTAAATTGCTTACCAACTTTACTGGACTAAAGAAAAAAGATTTTATCACAGAATCACAGAATATTTGAGGTTGGAAAGGACCTCCGGAGTTTGTCGGGTCCACCCCTCCCCCTCCCTTGAGCAGGCTGCCCAGGACCGTGTCCAGTCGGGTTTTGAACATCTCCAAGGAAGGAGACTCCACAGCCTCCCTGGGCAACCTCTTCAAGTGGCTGACCATTCTCACCTCAGAAAAGGTTTTTCTTATGTTTAAATGGAATTTCCTGTATTTCAGTTGCCCATATCTTCCTCTTCATTCACTGGATAGCACCAAAAAGAGTCTTTCTACATCTCTATACCCTCCCATCAGGCATTTATGCACACTGCTAAGATCCCCCTTCTCTTCTCAAGGCTAAATCATCCCAGCTTTCTTAGCTTCTCCTTGTATGACAGGTGCTCTAATCCCTTAATTATCCTTGTGGCCATTTACATATGTTTTAAGGATCCTGTGGTCTGATCTTGTTTTGAATATAAAAGATCATATCAGATCACAGCAATAACTGTGAAAGCTTTTCTCCAGACTTCATAACTGGCACTTTTCAAGTTACATAGTGAAGATAAGGTCAAACATTAATTGGACAAGTACACTCACAATGAATCTTTATATTCCTTGACAACTATCCAGATTCCTAGTGCAAACTTATTGATCAATGAATCCAGAGAAAAACTCTGCCAGCCGACTGTTTCTCTCTCTCTCTCTCTCTCTCTCTCTCTATATATATATATATATATATATAAAAATCATATATTGTATATAAGTATACATGCATATATATGTATTATTCTATATGGGTATATATATCCATCATATAATATAATTTATTTCACAGCAAAACTGTTCTGATTGGACGTATCAGTCTCCCATATCATGTGCTGAAGAACAGAAGACCCAAAGTAGAATTCTTTTCTTCCTGAAATGTTTGTAATGTCGGGGAGGACGAGGCGGGGGACAGTTCCACAACCCTTCCCCCACTTATTCCTGAGGAGTCACAATTGCAAGTATAGTGAGACTTATTATGCAGAATACATAAATGCTACATTGGCTTCTCTTCCTCCCCTTTACTTTCCTACTGAAGCTATCTGACTGCATTTTCTGCCTTTTAAAACTTCTAAAATCTAAATCACAGTGGACTACTAGTTTGATCTGTAGGTGTCTCATTGGCAGGAGAAAGGAAAATGTATGGAACATTTCTTACACCTGCTGTTACAAATTATATATGCTACCTTTCTCTGAAAACCCTTTAATGGAGGCCTGTGAGAACATTCAGCTCAAATTAAAATAACATAAGTGAAATTTTTTGGTTTTCACAGATCTCTGAGAAAGAACTTTAATAAACACAAACTAAAAGGAAGCTGTGGGAAAGAGAAGAAGAACAAAATGTCTGCCAGAAAATAATGTGAAAACATTTCTCTTTTTTATGGAGAAAGGCCTGATCATAGCAGCAAACCTTACGCTTCAATGTTGTGCTGCAGAAAACCCCACAGAGGAACTGAAAGAATCTGAAAGAACTGAATGAATGTGAAAGATCGCATAGAGGTGCTAAGCCCCCCAGGGGAATGTGTTTGGTGCTTACTCCATGCTAACAGAATGCTGAAATGATAGAATTCACATTTGGCATTGAGTTATATCAAGTTTGGTCTCCTATAGGTATTATTTCATTTGGCTGTGCTGTTTGAAATTACTGAACGGCAAGATGTTCCTTAAACCAGCAGTATTAACAAAGAATGGCAATGACCAGTGCTCCACTGATGCCTAACACAGTACAGCAGCTCTCCATGTGGAATGGGAATGCTTTCCCTCCATCAGTTCCTTCCAGACCTGAAAGAGTTCTGTGTTGTGGATCTGAATATTATAGCTTTAGGCGGTGTCAGTGGCTCACAAACACATATGTTAATAATATATGTGTAAAGAACTTAGTATAAGGACCCTGAATCCTCTTTGATGCCTGTCACCGCTCCTTTACTGTCCTCATCTCCTCCCCACGGTCCTATGTCACTGGGGCTCACAGGGCCCCATGCGAGGGGAAGAGAGAGAAGGGATGGGATATTATTGTGTCTGAAGAGGACTTTGGAGTGATAGTCACTGTAGACTGTTGTTGACTAAGTGACACCAGGCTTGGGGAGCGGGTCTATGAGTACTGGGATGATGCTGGAAGCTAAGGAAACCAACGGAGACGGACAGTGGGGTGTGTAGTAGTGAAAGAGCTCATGGATGATAGTGTTGGGGATATGAGATATTCTGTAGGTGAGAAACCAATGACCCTGCAGAAGAGCAGTGGGGTGAGTAGGTGTTGCTCACCAGCAAAGCAAAATAGGTGGCCATTACTGGGATGACTTCCCTTACCTGGCCACGCTTCTCTCCTTTGCTGCTTGCCAGAAAAGACAGTGAAGATGCTCAGGGTAATGTCTTGCTGAGCCCTCAGTCATGTTGGAGAAGGAAAGGCACAAGGAAGCCTTTACCCATCAGTGATTTGGGAGGCCACAAGCAGAAGAATCCTGCAGTATGAGGCTACATGCTATTGCAATATTAAAAGTAACATGCAACTGAAATGCTTCTTTTGATTCCTAGGGCAGAAGAAGTTGGAACTGAGTGAGCAAAGTGGCAAATTCCTGCCTCAACTGAAATACCTTTCTGTCTCGCTGCTTGGGAACCAGAGTTTTAGAGTAAGGTGATGGGAGGCTTGGGTGTGTGTTCAGAAGCTGGAACGTGATGCCTGTTTTAATTCCAGAAAGTTTATAACTTCACTTTAAAGGTAGCTTCTACATCAGAGGCAGTTACAAGCTGAGAATCAATGACATATCAGTACGCACTGTGGACTTACCTAGTACCCCAGCTATGCTGGGAGACTGTACTGCCGCCAGGCATTAGGGTACTCATACCCTCGACCTGTGGAGTTACCCAGCTGGCACTGGTACATATACTGAAAAGATGTGTAGAAGTGAAAAGTTCTTTGTCTAAGAAATTATGAAATCAGTGATGGTCCTGTTAGCAACCTAACTGTACTTTTACTGTACACCCTGCTGCTCTCAGCTCTACTGCATTGCTTTGTGTTGTGTAACTGGCTTTTGGCGATTCTCACCTGGCTTGCTTAAAAAAAAAAAAAAAATGTTTTCACACAATGAGGTTGAAATTTTAGTTAAGGTGCCTCACTTAATTGTATATCTATGCTCTGGTCAGATCAGTTCTGAAGGAGCCTTTCCATGACGTGCTGTTTGTGAGGGATAAGCTAGCACCATTTGTGGGAAAGTGAGATACGCTCTCTGGAGCATGAGTCAGTTGCCTGAGCAGACATCATTTTCTGGAAGAGCTATTTTGCACTATTAACGACTGCAAATTATATGCAGAAGTGGAATGCAGCTTTCTTTTATACTGTATTTAGGTGTCTTGCTGTTTTGTGTGCAACAGTTCTCATAGTCTTTAAAACCTTTCCCCTAATTTGTTGAACACTTGAGGCCTGTCCTTTGGGAAAAAGTCAGCCCATTTCAATACTTACTGTCAAAAAGAATGACTCTGCCATCCCCACCACAAGGCTGAGTATGGTCTCCAAAGCAAACACTGTTGCATTCCGTACTGGCTGCCTCCCCGTATCTCCAGTAGTCAGGATTATTTCCACAGAAACAGGCATAACCTGATTCCATGCCTGCAAACTTTGACAACAGAGATGCATAAGGGAGGGATAATATTTCAAAGAGCAACACAAGTAGGTTGTATGAGCAAGAAAGCTGGCAGCAGAGCGTGTGTTCTTTGGAGAAGTATGATTAGTTGGAGTCCCACCATGAACTGTGTATTCGAGCTGTTAGGATGCTACTTAAGGCTAGCGAGGGATGGAAGGCAGTTAGGGCACCCTATCACTCGTAGCTGCAGTAAGCAAACATACTGTCCTCTGGCAGACAAAATAGTATTAATTGCGGGGGGGGAGAGTTTGCCCAAATTGCTCCGGATGCAGAGAGGGGGCTCCCTGGAGCAGGACTGAGACATTAGACTTTCTGGACCTCGGGGCGGGGGCGGGGAGGGGATGTGACAGAGGATTCCAGGCATATTGTCATCTTTGAAAAGATTTCGTAAATGGATGTCAAAGAAATCACCTTGAATTGCTGACGTCGGCAGGAACTGATGCATGTTTGGATAGTAAGTTTATTGGAGGTCTCGCTGGTGCCAGTCAAGGGCGGTGGCTCTCCATGGTCCTTGTAACACCCTAGATTCCCCGGCACTGGCAAGGATAACAGAGAATAGTCATGCTAAAGGTGTGCCTAGAAACACCCAAGACAGACTACTTTATGTACTAGCTAGTTACTAAGCAGCCCTCCGTACGTTCTAGTATTGTTGTCGCAGTATGAGAAATGTTACTCTTTGCTAAATCCTTGTCATATTTTTCCAAACATGGCCAGGGATAGATGACAGGCAGTAAAATAGCATCACGTTATCTAACAATATACCTCCAATACTCTGTAACCAATTTCTGTATGCTGTAGTAATACAGACAATATAAATGCCTGATTCATCTCTCCTGACAGGGACAATTAAAAAAAAAAAAAACAGTAAGTACGTTCAGAGCTTTTTTAGGTGTGAGTGGTGGGGGTTTTTTGGGTTTTTTTTTTTTTTGGATGAAGAGAAGTGTGTTTTCTATCAATGTGACATTAAAGAAAATGATTTCTGTTACACCATCAGAACAGTGAAGTTCTTGAAAGTCTTCTAAAGAGGATAGTTGAGGGAGCGAACCTAAATTGTTTTAGGATGGAACTTGGTAATTTTTACGGGTGGGAGCATATATTTACGTAGGAGAATTCCATGAGATTGAGAACAAAAATTCTAATATGAATTCTAGGTATCATATTTTATGGCATATACAACGAGGTTTAAAAGGAGCTATATTGCTTGTTTTTTAAAAAACATTTATATTATATTAATCCAATGTTTCAAGGCTCCTCTGGTTACTGTAGGAGGTCAGAAAGAAATCTTTCCTCCCTCAATATATAATTTGTCTTCTGTTTTTGTTTTCTTTTGTTTTTGCACTTTCCATCATTACACTGGAATTTAGCCATAACGACCAGAAACAGGATGTGGGGTAGAATATACTGCTGTGCTAATGGCATAAAATTACCCTTTATGTATAATTGGCATGTCTGCTCGCATACTTTGGGATTTAAATCTATCACCAGCTCTGTGGTCAGGTGGGAATTTTCCCCAGGCCAAGCTGACAAGGATTATTATTGTCCACCTAACCTCCACACCTCTGCGTAAGTGCGTGATGCAGTCCTGGAACCATGTGAGAGTTTTACTTACTCATCTTTCATTTCGCTACCCAGTGCTCTGATGGTGCCACTGGACTTTCTTGCTAATGTCTTGTGGCACAGCACCACTTCATGTTTTTCACTTACTGATAGATTTGGGGGAAATGTTTTGCAGCCTCTGATGTCTGATGATAGCATGTGGATTAGACGTTTTGTGGCTCCTTTTGAACTAGTCATCTCTTGCCCAAGTGCCTGCTTCTGAGGAAGACTGGACATGATGAGCCATGTGGCCCTTTTCTCTGTCAGATAACCGGTGTGTTAGTAAACTGACTACTTTTGTATTACTGTACTTTCACATAAATATAATAGGACTGTAATGCTTCTTTTTGTAATGAGCAGGCTTGTACAGCAGTCAAGAAAGCATCTTACTGCATTCTGGAAGTCCCAGTTCTGGGATTTCTTATACACATCCTCCTGTAGCAGGAATTCAAATAACGACCTCAGTTCAGAAACTTTGATTTGTCTAATTCTAACAAAGATGGTCTCTTTCCTTTTCTTTTGGAGTACCACATACTGAGCAAGTAACTGATGCCAGCCTGGTGGTAAAATCTGAGTGATCTTGACACCTGGAACAGTAAGAGCTCTGTCTGAGGACCTGGTCCCAGACTTAGACTATGCTGACTGCGACAATGTCTTAATTTTGAGGAAGCGGGTTAGCATAGCTATGGTGACCAGCAAATATACTGGAGTGTATATGATTAAATTCATAAGGAGGATGATTATAATATTACAGAGAAAAATTAAGGAAATAATGTAGCAGGGAAGAAATTTCAAGTTTGGGTTTTTTGAATAATTAGATATGTTGCTTCAAATAGTCATAAAATAACTATGTTTTTGAAAGGCGATACAATTTCAGCTGGAATTGCTTGCATGGAGCTATGCTCTGATATGCCTTGCAGCAACATGCTTGTAAGTACTCAGATCTCAAGTTACTGTCTAATTTAACACACTGTTGGGGATTTTCATTCGGAGCCCCATCCCAGCTGAGTACAGCTGGGCACGTAATTCTCAGAGAGCTCAGTTTTCTGTACAGTGCATGACTGCATTGCCCAGCAAATGCTTCCTAGATACCAACCTAGCTCATTTTACCCAGGAGACTCGGGATTCCTAAAACCACATATTAAAGCTTTTTACAAAAAATTAGCTTTACTGGTGAGAACAATCAACTCTGTCTCCGGAGGACTAATTCCTTAATACATTCCACACTAAGAAACCAGACTCAGTCATTTCAAAATTTCTTACATTTTGTAGCTAAATAAAGCATACCATTTGGGTAACATCCTAAAGCTAATGAGTCTCTTCAGTGTCCCAGGGATGTTCTGACTTTCTCATAGCTAGCAAACAGAAATAGCATCATGGGATTTGGAATAAGTCACCGTTCATGGAGAAGCTTAAATCTAGCCCAACGCTAAACAGCAATTTTCAAGCAAATGCCCAGTTCTTTAAATTACTTTGATATAAAATCAACAAACTAGATGAGCCCATAAACATATGTTCAGCTAAAAGCACTTGAGTAGTCTCATATCAAACATATGATTAAATGCTCTTCTGAACTGGGACAGCACTTAATAAATTGAATCCTCCATAAGCAGGTACGATTCTGATAAGCTAGATTTATGACCAGCCTGGTCATAGACCTGAAGCATTGCTGAGTTGCCACTGGATGGTAATCAGAGTACTTAGTATAAACATGATAGTAGAGAGGAGCTCATTTGTATTCTGAACTGGGGAAGAAGGTCTAATTTGGTTAAACACTGCTTTCACATCAGATCTACAAGAATCAAAAATTATTACTGACAATATTTTTAGCGTATTAGAAAAATACATTCTTTGTTCATATTATGTTAAACTGAATCAGGACGTATGCACGGGGAGCTACTTACCATAAATCTAAAACAAGACAGTGTGCAAGTGTACATTTATGTGCACAGAGCAATTTCTGCAGAAAAGGCCCGTGGGTCCTGGTGGACAGGGCGCTGAACACGAGCCGGTAGCGTGCCTGGCCGCAAAGGCAGCCAACAGCATCCTGGGCTGTATTAAGAGGACTGCAGCCAGACACAGAGGGAAGTGTCTTTACTCCTGAGGTACCTTCCAACCTGAAGTAGCCTCTTATTCTGTGTATAAATAGATAAATATCTGGCTATATCTCTATAAAAAATATATACAATTTTGAAACTTGAAAGCAATGGAGAATGTATAGTATATCTAGATATATTGTATATGCTATACTCTCTCTCTCTCACACACACACACACACACACACACACACACACACACACAGAGGAAATATGCTTTTGGTAGTGAAATCATTTTGTCATAAGAGAGTCATATGGGCCATAGACATGGTGATGCAATCTAATGGGACAGTGAGCCTTAGTTTCATTTGCCTTTTGTGAGTGAAAACCAGTCTTTCCTTTGAATTTCAACCTAACCTCATCTGCAAAGAGACCATAAAAGCCAGGAAGAGCTGCAACATTGCAAATGAACTGTCTAAAGGATTCAGACACAGCCACGTTATGAATTCTCCCTATGAGATGCACACATTCTCTCAGGCCTCAGTGCTGGCTTTTTTCCTTTCATTTTGTTTACGTCCATTCCAGCCATCTTAGAAGACAAGCCATTAACAAGGGGAGAGGGAAGAAAAGACAGACCAAGCTCCTACTGGGATCACTACCATAGTCTTTTGTGCTTATGACCATCTATCCTCATTTAACACTGCTAAACTCTATACAGCATGTTTACAAATGCAGAATACCAGAATGCTTTTCTAAATGAAACATTTACCGTTAAGCATAAATATAGTGAACTTGAGCCATGATATAATTACTGTCTATGAAAACTTCTGAACTGTAGTGTCTTAATTATCATTACGGTGAGCCATTATACACAAATCTCTCTGGGCAATTAAGAAGCTTCATGTTGTCAGCCTTCTTCTGGAATTATGTGAGCATAGCTGGTTTAGAGCTAAATTATCCTTCAGATACATGTCTTTTCTAGTACTAAATATATAATGATGTGAAAGCAGCTTGTATGAGACAATTTTTTTCACTTCTCTAAAAATTTCAAATAGGCTTTCTTTACACAGTTACTTTCCTGTTCCATCATAAAACCCAGTTTTGTATTATGCACTTCACAAGTTTCATTTTGAGGGTCCCGTGATTTATCATCAGGCTTACTGAAAACAGAAAATCTGGTAAAGAAAAAAAGTTTTTGTGATTTACACAATTGCATAAGCCATGAGGTTTGTATTAAGACTTGGAGGGGCTTGCAATGTACAGTTTGTTCTAAATTGCTGCAATTCCTTTTTCTAGTATCCAGTTTCAGTGCAATGCTTGAAGCAGCTGCTACTGGTCAAAAGGACATTCGTAAATGTAAGTCTGGATTATCTGTGCAAATAAGTGTCCAAGTTTAAATCTTCTGTTCCCCACCACAGAGAAAATGAGCGAGACTGGTTTTGAAAGAATTCTTTGTGCAGAACAACTGGAGTGGAGAGACTTTGCCTTCCAACATTTTTACTGGTGCCAAATCCAGGGAATTTGTTAGCATGTGTGGACTTCAAAGAAAATGGAAAATCTTGAATTTTAGACCAAGGTAAATTTCTTAATTAGTAGGGTGATGTTTCCTGGAGTTGGACCTTTTATCTTAGAAAAGAAAGAGTAGGGTGCAATCTGAACAATAAGCATTGCCTAAGTATTACATTTGATGTTATTTAAATTAAACTCCTTAATCTGTATTTAGGTCTAGGTAAAAGTAATCTGACATACAATCACATTTACTTATTTGTTTGCCTGCCTCGCAGATGTGAATCACTTGCTCATATTCTTAAAAAAAAGAAAAATGTGGACAAAGTCTAAATCACATTGTACCCCTTCTGCTTTGTTTGACTTTGTTTTCTTAACCTTAAGTAAGAACTGTACTTCAATCCTTACTGTAAGTCCTTACTGTGTAAGTCCTTACTGTATAAGTAAGGACACCTGCTCTGGTTCTTGGGAGTATACACATGAATGAACCCTTAGTAATCTCAGAGTACTCATATACATGAAGCAATTAAAGGCATTAATGATTAGATAATAAAATGTTTAGTTATGGTTGTTTGTTGACATGCAAAACTGGAAAGTTGCTTAAATATTTAGGCATATTTTTTAAAAATGTGGTTGTTAGGATATTATCCTGGAGCATTCACGAATTAAAATTTTGGAACACATTGATAGGACTCATGAAAAAAGAAACGCACTTAGGATTAGATAGAAAATATAATACATTAAGAAAACTAAATAGTGGATACTGGAAGGAGAGAATTAGAAGATTTTTTTGTGGGAACTCATTGTCAGATGACATACATTTGGGTGAATAGCTTGCAAATTGTCTGTTTAAAAAAAAAAACCTCAAAATCCATTTTGTGCTTTAACAGCAATGCTAAGTATATGCACCTGCAAGTAACGGAAGTCTAGCCTGGAGCTCCCATATAGCTACCAAGGAGCCACATTTTTTTCCGTATCCTCTCCTACTGCCTTTATTTCTTTAAAACAATTTTGTATATGTTGTGTGTTATGCACATTAAGCTATCACCATCCATTTATAAGCTAATTTCAAATGATGGCTATATATGTATCTTTTTTAAAAAAAAGAATAGTTTCCCATTCAATTTTGTCCTCTTTAAATTTTAATAAACAAGTGACCTATCTCTACAGATTCAGAAAAGCAGCAGTATTTCAGAAGTTCTGAGTGATTCCCTATCTTGCATTTTATTGTGAGTAATATAATCCATTAATTCTGACAGGAGATGAAGAGGGTAGCACTGGAGGAGCAGATATATGGTAAGCTTGTTATTAACTTTAGAGAGCATTTAAAAATATTGCTTAGTCTGCAAGTGGAAATAATCTGGTTGGCCTTATCCTAGTTCCTGTTGGGAAAATCACTACCCGCTGTTGTATAATTGCCAATCTCTGTTCAACAGAGATGCACGCCTAAAATAATTATATGGTGCTCTTACTTCGGCATGATGGAATCTCACAATATTTCCAATATACTCCGTCCTCGTGCTCTGCAATGTAGCACCATGGGCTGACATCTCCATCAGGATTCCTGAGAGAAAAAAAACAGACAGAGTGAGCAAAAAGTCATCATATATTTTCAAAGATCACACAAAAGTAAATCTTACTAATCTTCAGTTTCAGCACTATTTTTGTTTTAATTTCTATTGAATATTTAACCAACTGGGCTTATATACCAAGAATAATGCAGAAGTGGACGGGAAGTTCACATAACTTTGGTAATTATAGTACACAGCAAGCACAAAAGGTTAGTAAAGTCTAAAACATAAACTTTTTCCCTTCTGAACTCCCTTTTTACCCCCTCTAACTCTGAAAGGTGCAGAGCTATTTTTGGATGGTATTGAGAGGGAGGAGGATTTTCAGCAGCATGTGCTGTGTACAGGCTCCTTAGACTCCTAAAACTGAGTCCTGCCTTGGTACAAATATATTGTCCAGCCTCCAGCTCTCTGTGTATAATGACAAAACCATATGTCTGATAAAGTTCTGGGGAAGACTGAGCTCTTTTCTTGCCCCTCAGTAAGGCTGAATCAATCTGTTTCAGTGATCTGATATGTGGGATGGGCGAGGTAATTCGTTATTTGTCCATGACTATTCATTGTTGTTGTGTAGCATCTTTTGCATATGCATGCCTAATTATTCATTAGGTTATTTATAGAGTTTTTTTTCTATGTACACCTTTAAAAACTATTTACATCTGAAAGAACAATTTGACAGAATAAATTGATATTTTTGGACAGTTAGGTGGAACTATGACCTTTTTCTGTAACTAGGGCCAGCAACAATCATTTTATTATGTATTTTGGCATGATCTGTATAAATGAGACTCCTCCCCTACAGTGACGTGTCAGTTTGGCTACATGTTGTCATTGGGGTATGTTAACAATGCTTTGTGGGAGGTCCGGTTTTAGAACTGCCAGGGATGTTTTTGGTCAAACCATGGAATGCTGGAGACAGCTGGTGAGTTGAGTTGATTAAAATGGCAAAGCTGCTGCTGATTAGGCTTTCAAACACACCGGTAAAAGTAGTGGAGGAGGAAAGCCCAGGACTAGTGTACTAAGAATTTAGGTATAATGTCAGAGGTTCCAGTAGCTAAAGAAGGTAGAAATATAAAATCAGCTGATGGACGACGTTCATCAGTAGTTATGGGGGGGAGCCTGTACTGGAAATAACACAATTTTCCTCACTTTCACAGTTACAGGAAATTTTCCTTTTACACCTGCGTGAGAGAAACCTGATGTCAGTAATTAAATCATGGTAATGGCATTCCACACATAAATGTCTTAAAATGCAAGGAAATTGCAGAGAAATGTGATTAACATCATTAGAAGTCTTTGCCTTAGACCTCAAAAGTGCACACAGTTAGAAAACAATTGAGTGTGTTTCAAAATCTCTGAAATCTTCAGTCTGCATAGTTCTGTCATGGCTGAAATGAGGTTTAGCAGAACATTATAAGGCATTTCCATCTTAACAAGTTGTTTTGCAGAAAACAAAGTATTCCAAGTAAGGGGCAGCTGTGGAGAGATAGCATCCTTCTGATTAATGTTGTGAAGTATAAAATTAGATTGAGACTCAATTTTAGGGACAATATTTGAATAAAGTAAAGTATCATGTCTTAAGCCTTGTGAGATGTGTTGCTACTGAGAAGGGGAGATCTTGTCCATCATCAAGCAGGAAATGATTGGCAGAGAAAGAGTTAAAACAGTGGTATTCTGACTCACAAGTCTTAGACACGCGCTGCATGCTAAAGATGTGCTGTGACACTCTTAAAACAGTGACTTTCAAAACTGTTTTTCAACAGAATGTGAACTTAAAAAGCATCCATCACTTAGGATCATCCTTCCATACACCTGCGAGACTTTGCCTGAGCCAGGTGATGTAACAGCAAGAGGGAAATGGTCAGCCTTGAAGAAGGAAGATAACCTAGCAGAACAAGGTTAAAAAACTGCATTTGAAGGAGACCCTAGAGCTTTTCTTGCCATGCCCCAGGTAAATGTTTTGATTCTTAATCCCTTGGTTTAAACAGCTCTGTCCTCATTACCCAGAGAGTAAGAAACACCACTGGAGTTCATATACAGCCTAAATGAGTAGATGATTATCACTGTTTAAAGAATGTTCTGTATCTATCATGTATCTATCAGGTTCTTCCCCACCTACCCCCACGGCAAGTGTAAGTGTGAGCAAAGTTGGGCAAAGGCGGAAATGCTTTTTGGGCATGCACAACATCAGAAAGTTAGATGTTGCAGGAATGTCAAGGCTGAAAGCTGAAGTGCCTGCAGAGTTTCAGTAGCTCTAAACGTAGGTGGCATTCGAACTGGGCTTTTCAGAGTTGCAGATTTTTCTTTGGCCTCTAAATTCTGCTAAACTCCTTGATTAGGCTTCTATTCCGAGTAACTGTCCACAGTTACGGAGGAAGTCCCTAAAAGTTAAGGAAATGAAAGTAGATACGCCATGGCTTGAACTGGCATTATAACCACTGACCCTTGAGCTTCTGAAATCTAACAATAACTCTAGGTCACTGAAGAGCTTGTATTCACTGAGAATTTTTAGTGTCTATATTACTTTCACAAACACAAAGCTCTGAAACACAGTGTATAACAGAACCAAGCCTCTGGGTGAGGCCGAAAACCATAATGGTCCAGATGCTTCTACAAACATTTACTAGTGCTTTTTGCATCTGACTTCAAGCAGGGTTTTTCTTTTCTTTTCACAACATTATACCCTTTTTATTTAAGCAATGTTCCGTTATGCCAGATTATACATTGGTTATATGATATCCACTTTGGATGAGATCTGGGTTGAGGGAAGTTACTCTACTAATAGTGCTTGTGTGTTGAACCGAAGATCCAGGGTACTGATTACAGCATAAAACAATGCCCGTCTGGTATCCATGTCTGTGACATTCTTCACTGTATTATGGGAAGTTCCCCAATTTTGTGTCAACTGTTTAAAGTAACACTGGGTATATAGGCAATGTTAGTAGCAATGAGACATTCCTTACCTGCAGTAGTTATGCTCTCCAAGCCCTCCCTCCCCATTGGGATATTTCAAAGTATTATAAGGATGCTCAAAGGTCTCATTCCAAAAAAGACAAGGTTTCCCTGCATACTGGGCGGTCTGGTTCTGAGTGCCACGATAGTCAGCCCCATTTGCTGTATAACATTCTGGGAAGAAATGGAAATGGAGAAAGAGAGAGAGAGAGAGAGAGAGAACGTATGTAGGTTTGGTGTTTGGTTGGCCTCCCCACTCTCCCACCCCCAAGAGTCTAGTTTCCTTTCACTTAAATGCTTTCCGCATCGCTTAGGCCATTAAAGTTGCTTTCTGTGATTTAGATGTTCTCTCAGAGTCAAACATCTCTTGAAGAGATTGCTGATTTCATTATTTTTACTAAACATTGTATAAGACAGTTATCAATTAGGTCTCAAGAGGGATTAATAAAATTAAAATACATTTACTGAATGAGCAAATTACATTTTGTACTGTTTTCTTTGTGTTTTACCAATTAGGCTGAATCTGTAAATTGCAAATTTTCCAAAAACAAGATTAGGTGATGTTATCATCCTGCCATTTATCAGCACATTACTGAATTCTCATGATCGTCTAACTAAATTTGTGATCCTCTGTACTTTATAAAGTGAAAGATTTTGTAGGCATGGATCTGGCAAACCTTGACATCATGACTTAGAAAAATACTTAGGTATGTAAGGGATTTTCTTCCTCTGGCTTGAATTGCTTTACAAAGGGATTACCTTATATAGAATATATAATCATGGTACTGTGATTTGCCATTACAGCATTTATTTTGTTCAAATTAAAGCTTACAAGTCAGTATTTTTCTGCCTTATTCATATATTTTCTCCCATTTATGTCTGCTTCCCTAACTTCCTAATATTCAGTAAATTGGAAATTAAAGCAAACCTTGTGATTTCTCTAGTCATGAAACACACTATCCTATTTCTCATGTTGCCTGGTTTTGCTGTCTATTATTAATGCCATTTTCTGATCAAATAAATATTCATATGCATGCATGATTTTACCATCTACTAAAAGTGCAAAACAATTTTTTGATTAAATGATGCACCTTATCTTCCAGAAATAGTAATTATAGTGTACCAAAAATAAACCCATCCTATTTATAATTAATACTTGGTAACATTTATCATCCATTCATCTATTTAAAAATAGTATTAAAATACAATATTCCACAACAGAATTAAACTTGCTGTGTTACACTGCTGTAAACATTTGTCCTAAGTAGCATTATTGGAGAAAGTCACAAGTGTCTCTCACTAACTTTGTAGGCTGGGCAACCGTCTGTTTTATCTGACAATATTCTCTCTGCAGAAATCATGTAATAGCTGCACAGATGCTGTTGTTCACTGCCCTGATGGAGAGGGAAACTGCCCTGCTGCTGTTCTGGGCCCTGAAGTGGACTGTGCTCGTCTGAACTGTTCCTCATCAGATGTGCCTTACAAAATAGGTCTAGAAAGACCTTTAAAAGGTGTGACTGCCTTGGGGGGGGGGGGGGGAGGAGGGGGCCTTAATCCTGATATTAACCAGTACACCTTTTTTGTATCTCAAAATACTGTGGAAGGAGGGAAGATTTATTATTAAAAACACATCTTTGAAATCAGTTTCATCTGGATCCACAAATATCAAAATTCTGCAATTATAGTGGTATGAATGTCTAGGCAGATTACAATTTCTTTTAAATGTAACTTTATTGCTGAATGTATGCAGAAAAGGTGTCTGCACAGCCATTAATGGACACTACCATCAACTGTGGACAGAAATCTAATTTAGCAGAAATAAGCTTCAAGTCAATGTTCCTCCTTACTCTAATTTACCTAAGAACTTTCTATTTATTGCAAAACAAAGGTTGATTAGGAGCGGTAACACATAGTGATACCTACTGAACAATTTTCAGAACAAAGAAATGACAATGCTTTCATTAACCTTATATTATCCTCAAAAGCACAAATAGTGGATGCCTGTGGTTTTCAGTAAGGGTGCAGATGGCATATGAGGACAAAAAACTTTAAAAATATGAGATGGGCATAGGCTGACCAGGCAGCAGCTCTAAAAGCAAAGGTTTAGAGTTTACCATGGATCACAAGTGTGAATGTGAATCAACAATATGGTTACATGCATACACACACACATGGATGCACATAAACAAGACAACTGAAACAATTACTTTTTCCACATATTTCAGCATGGCAATTTTAGATACCATGCTCCAAGAAAAATGCAGATGACGTCAAGAAAATTCATGAAGAAAGAAAAAAAAAAAACCAGAAACGACCAGTGCCTAAGAAATGTAATTTCTAGAGAAATCTTGGATGAACTGGAGTTGCAAAGTCTAGGGAAGAAATTGATGGAAGATTTGTTAAAACACAGTTGCTAGGAGAACTAAACTATTTTCCGTGTCCAATTCATATAGAATAACAAGTAACATACTAAAGCCAGGGACACTTGTGTTAGCCCTCAACATAAACTCTCATGACCTGGAGGTTGTCAAATTGTCATCACAGGAGATGCTTAATAAGAAATTGGGGGGGGGGGGGTAGAATTGGAAGGAGCATGCATAAAACTGATTCTGCCTTTGGGTGCAGGGATGGAATAGCTGACTCTTCAAGCGCTTTTCAGGCCTACTGTCTGTGATTCTCTATGTATTTGAGGTTCACAAGTGATGAATTGCTACGCGTTCATCTGAATATAATCCATATATTCAGTTCAACGTATTTTATTTCTCACTTATTCAGCCAAGTAGTCCTTATACTGAGGTGAAGCATACCAGTCTATTTCAGAAGACCTGTTTTCTTGGGTCACAGGGAGTGTCTTTTTGAGTGTAAAATAAAGAAACAACTTTTTACCAGTGGATTATACATTTTAATAGTTCGCTTGTGTAACACATAGGTTTTCCAAACTTCGGAGCTTGCCTTAGGTGTTAGCCAAAAGTTTGTAAAGCGACACGTTCATTTCAGCTTCAATTACAGAACAGTTTCATTTACATAACATTTTAACCTTTACCTATTACAGCCAGCACTGTACAAAGCAATTCTTCAACAATACTGTCCAAAGCAATTTTTCCTTTGCTTCTAGCAACATGGAGGCAAATATCTTCCATAGGGACCTGACATTTTCAGTGCAGAACCATGCAATCTCAAAACACTTTAGTCTGCCTAGCTATATCAACCATGCAGATGAGTGATGCACATTTCCTTGAAAATGTACATCTGTGTTTCCAGTATTCAGGCCACTACAGAATTTTACATAAACTCATGAAAAAGACCTTTTAAGTCACCACAGTGTTGTCATGTTCTTTAGTAAGCTTGCTTTGCAGTTAATACCAAAGCTCTTCTATGTCTTATCTGAAAAAATAAGCCCATGTATTTGGCAGAAAAGAGAGGAATACATGGTCAAACAGGATAAATTAAAAAAAAAATGTACAGTATAAAAAGCAGTTGTGAGGAGTGATATGCACAGCCAGAAAAGATGTCTACTTCTATTTAGTGCTATCACTTTTTTTCTTTTCACTTTTAAACTAGAAGCAATATTTACTAACATCCACTCAGAAATTTGAGGAATGCTACAATACCTGACTGTAATCTGGCACACACATTAAACTGAAGTTAACATCAGCCCAATTTAGACTCTGCTAAGACTGGCCCATGTTTTAACTTGCAGTAGCAGCTGCTTTGCATTTTGATCTTCAGCTTTTTTTTTTCTTACTTTTTGAATAGGTTTTCTTCAGACTTCATTGCAGTAGTAATTAATGTATGTCCTGTTACATGGGAAGAAGAGCCAGAACTGTCATCGTTCCTTTTAGCTATAATGTACTGTTCTCCAGACATAGGTAGCTGTAACACTGTCTCCTTTGTTTCTTTTGTATTGCCAGGAGATTTGAGAAAATGTGCCAGTTGACTCACAGTGAAGGTCCTTTGGCTTTGCTAGCATCCAGATGTGGAAGGGGGAGGGAGTAGGATATCATGTAAAGCCATTGATTACCCCAGCAATATTGAAGTTAAAACTATTTTTAAATTATGGGATCTAGTAGCTGTTATCAAATTATGTGAATACTTTATTTCTTAAAGGGAAGTTGCTAGGAAACTTATTTTTTTAATGAATAATCATAATTTTGCTGCAGCATAAAAGTGCAGACTTTTCAAGCAAATGTTGGCATTCAAAAAATCAAGACCTCAGTACTACTTTTTTTTTAACTTGAACAATCAGTTTGGGGCTCTACTAAACTGCGGTTGTATATATTATACTGTTTTCTATAAAATTCCTGGTAAAATTGATAGAGATCCCTCAGCATATTCAGTATCTTGGCAGTAAATAGTTGCTTTAATTTATCATGCATATTGATTTCTCTGTATTTTGCTGCATGACATCCAAGACACTACCTTAGCAATCTCTCCATGCCATTAATATTCAGGACGTGTTGAAGGTGAGAAGTGAACGTTCCATCTGCAGGCAGACCACTGCCTTTTCCACTTCAGACCCATAACTGCTCTTTCAAGACAAATGGTCTAAAAGATTCCAGAAAATGGTAGGTTGGAATCTCTGTCCTGTTTTCGTTCTGCACCACTGCTACAGTGATTCTGTGAAAAGATGTGCTTAAAATATCAGCCTGATTGCACAAAACTAAGCCAGGAGAGATCATCTGAATAGAACAGTCAGAAAAGGATGGACTGAACAGAATGGGTAAAATTCTTTGGCTTACTCCAGTTACCTGTTTTCTCCTTGGTAGATTATGATTGTGTAGGAGAAAGAAAGAAAACAAACTCAGAAAACCAACGACCTTCTCCTCTACTGTTCTATCACCCACTGGATCTAACTGCCTTATGTTGGCTGATCTCTCCACACTACCCTGAGTTATGAAACCTTTAGCTTGAAATCTAACTAATAGCAGAACAGTGACTCAAGGAAGTTAATATCAGTTATCTGAATTTCAGCAAACCTTATTCCTTGAAGTTTTGGAAGACTATGGCTTACTTTGACAGAACTTGTGCAATGTATCTTAGTCTTCTCTGGCTGGTGAAGACAGCAAGAAAAGAACATGTACTTTGTGGGAGTTACTGCTGACAGCTCCCTAGAAGGAAAGGTCATGGAGAAAACTATGTCCAGTCAAATTTTGAAGTCTCTAGGCTCCTCATATTTCCAAGATCTCAGTCAGCTGGGTTTCAGACACAGTCTGAAGTAGAGGTTTGTGTCAAACCAATTAATAAAATCAAAGGGTCTGTGATGATGTCACTCTGTTAACTGCCTAATGACCCTGCTGCTTCTACTGTTTCATGGGAATGTCTGCAAATAGAATTAATCAGAAATAAAACCACTACCGTGGTTTTATTCACAAAAAGCTGGAAAGACCAACAGGTCCTGTTCAGGATAATGTTTAGGAGCCTCAGTGTGAAAACACGAGCTGCAGTGTATTATCAGGGTTGTTTTGATTTCAATACATCAGATGCCACAGTTACCAAAAAAGCTTTTTTTTTTTTTTTTTTTTTTTAATTATTACTGAGACTAGATATGTATGTATTGGGTGGCAACTGCTAGTAAGAAAAAGCAGAGAAGTAAGCCTGGCGATGGCTGTCCACCATGAATGATCAGTGTGCTATACGGGTTCACAGTTGGTTTCATTAGAGCCAGATCGACGTTTGGAAGATCAAACGGCAGCTGTAATATAAATTTTTTCCATCTGCCTTGGTTTCTTCTTCAATGTAGGGACCTTACAATGATCATTTATGCCTTTGTTACTTTGGGACTGTATGGATGCCTGCGCTGCACATGGATGCCACTTCAGGATCATTTGGAAAATTAAGGTAGTGCAGAATAATAGCCACCCTGTATGAACCACTGATGATAAAACACTGAAAGTTCAGAGTTTGTACTGGCTGCCAAGGTTTTGCTAAGATGGAGTTCCAGTTATGGTATTAACCTGTAGTATCCTTAATGGTGAGAGACCCAGTTACCGGAGGAACTCTAATTTCATGATACACAACCCCAGATGGAAACAATGCAAACATTTGAATTTTATCTGCAGCCCTTTTTATACAATTAAAAACAAACAGATATCTACCTCTCAAACATTCTTCCCTTTCTGGCTGACAAGTACGAAATTTTACATATCTTTTGAGCATTCTTCAAAGCCCATCTTTTCTCAAAGACCTGTATTTAGTGACATTGCAAGTTGCAGCCCAAAGAGATGGAAGTTTCAGTGTGGTTTAAATGACATCTTAGAGTGCTCCGTTTGGGCTGTATACGTAGCCTTTGAGGGAGGTTATTAGACAATTCAGAATGAGACAGTCATTTAACTATTTCACCAAAACGATAAAGTTACTTAATTCATTTGTTTAAGTTTGGGACGCTACTTGGAGCTCTGGCTTGCTGCCAGAGAGACTAAAGTTGATAACGACTGGCCAGAAATTATCATACTAGCCACAGCCAGACAAGAAGCAAGGTTTTCTTTCCAGAATCTGAAGATTAAAGGCTAATGCAAGGTGAATGAAAGTGGCTGCCATTTATGCCTGAGGTTTCATTACAGTGATGTGATATCCAGAACATTAAATGCTCTGTAAGGCTAGAACAAGAGATAAAGGTTCCTATAATTTACCTGGCATAACTGTCTGCTCAGTCATCACTTGTTTTTTCTTGAGCTCTTTCAGAAGAGTCAGAGAAATGCTTGAGCAGAATATAAGAATATGGAACCGAAGGTGCCAGATCTGATAATGGCTAAGTATCACTTGCTTGATGCACATGCTTACACTGTGTTTTAAGAAAAGTTTCAAGTTATTTCCATTCCACCTAGACTGTTTTCAAAGCTCTTGCTCGACTTTGCAATTTGAGCACTCCTCCTTAAATGGAAGCACTGTATCTAGGTGCAGATGGCAACAGTTACAGGCACTAACCAGATGCTGCAGTCTCTAATTTGATTGAAAGGGTATAATTAGACAGCAGAAACACTTCAATGAGAGAGTAATGCACAGAGGGAAGGACAGAAACCACTTAACTGATGCCAAGATACCCTAGCAGCAAGAGGCAGGGGCCCACGGGTGGAAGAGGCAGAACACCAAATTACCTTCTTCAGATGAGAAATCTTTTGTTTCCCTATGGACATGCGAATAGGGATTTTATTATCGTAGGTTGCCACAGTTCTTTATGTGGGAACATTGATTAAAAACAGAAGAAGCTTCAGGAGATCAAAGAGGCAAATATGGCTTCTGTGGTCATTATTAAAAATATTTTTAGCAGTACACTGGTTTTCTTTGAAGATGCAGTTTTACTGATTGAACCAAACATTCATTCGCATATTTCCATCTGATTGGCCAGAAAAATCTCATTCCATATTATGTTATGATGTTATGATAAATGCTTTGGGGAAGTATATGCCTGTTTCAGATCTTCCCAACTGAAAATCAGTGTGGTATTTTTTACATTTCACTACTTTACTTCCAAATGCTACCAATGTAACAAAAGACCCTATCAAAACTATCGTGCTTGAGTGCCTACACTGTAATAGTAGAAAACTACAACAACTGATGTGACCTACAGAAAAAAAATCAGGAAAGAACGATCTCTGTTTAAAAATGTGATTTTCAAATTACTAAAAAAAATGCCTCCCCATTTGGTAATTCACCCAATAAAAACCTGATCTGATGATACGAGGCCGCCAGGTTAGCTGACGATTTCTCCTTTGCAGTATAGGGGCATTTTGGATATAGTTTAAAAAAAAAAAAAACCTCTCTCACTCTCTGTATACACAAACACACACATATACATAATCTTTTAAAATCCTCAAATACAATCATTTTCTTGGCTCAGCACCAGAGGCTTTTTAGCATTGGTCCAAAGCAGAGAGTAGACTCAGTGCATACACACCTGACACTTTTTCAGACCTCGACTTGCCTGTCCAGTGAAGATGAGCCTGGGGATGTACGGGCATGTGCCATTCTGTATTTTTGCTCCATGGCACATACGTCTCAGTTCATGAATTGTTATATATGTGAGTTTGCTATCCTTGGGTAAGTTTGATTACTTGCCTTTAATCAGTTTTTCATCCTTTTTGCTTTTTTTTTTTTTTTTTTAAGGCAAGAAACACTATCTGACTGGGCCAGACCAATTCTGGAACATGTTGGAAGCAGACAAATACGATATAAGCTGAAGAGACAGTTACTATTAATTTTAATGTTTAAAAATATGTATTTTGTAAATGCTGCCTTTTTATTCCTACAGTACAAACACACTGTATTAGCCACAGCTTTGCAGTTGCTGGCTGATCTTCAGACGCAAAATGATAAATACCTTTGACTTGTGATTCTTTATCTCTGCAAGTAAGAATGCATGATGTGGCCCCAGAGGAATTTCTGCTCCTTAATACAGCAGTTTATTTTCTTTGTGAAGTTTTAAAACTGTTGTTCCACTGTAAAGTATGGTAGACTGAATCCTTTTGGAAATTTTACCAGGATGGGCCATGGCCGCTGTGTGGATGGAAGGAGTGGTCAATCACACCACTACTGTGGTGGGATATGACAAAGAATGCAAACTGTGCAGCTGCCTGCACTGTAATTCCTGCCTCCCTCCCACTCCGTTAGCTCTGCCCTGCTTAAATTCATTCACGTAACTCTGGATTTTGAATTACACTCAGTGCAAGTACAAGCATGATATACTGAAGTGTCTGACTGACTATTTCATTTTCTATCCGTCTGGTTAGAAATGTTGCTTCAGGTATTTCCATGACAACTGCTCAAGGCATGTCGAGTCCAACTGCTTCACTGTATCAGCAAGACACAAGGAGAAAAGGGTGACAAGAGCAAAATGAGCTTTGTCAGAAAGGGCTGAAGTAGTGGCTTAAAGGAAAGATTCAGTCAGGAAGGAAAACAAGCACATGGCAATCCAGTACTACTGAATGGGAAGACAATAGAGAAAGGAAAAAGAGACTGTTTGGTAATCTTACACGTTCCTGATGGGCAAACTAAGTGAACTCTATAAATAGAGAAACCAGACGTGAGAAGGTACTACACTGAATATGTAAAAACACGTTTGTTCATTGAAACTATGATTAGAGAAAGCCATTTCAATTTCTCTGGCTTTGCAATATTAAACTTTCATCCTTTAATCTTGGGCAATCTATTCACCCATCTTTAATTTCATATTTGCTTGTGAAATGTGGTATGACTGCAGTTTGAATGCTGCAAAGTTCTGTGTTTGAATAGAAACTGTTAGCTACATCACGGACTGCATCTTTACTTTTCTGTGGCTGCCAGTGCATGCAGTTAGAAGCTGGCGAGAGGATGGAAGTGCAGGTGCATATAATAGACAGAAATCTTCTCAGCAGCCTATGAAACAAACATTCACACAGGGATAGCCTCCACTTGCTCTCATGCAGCCTCTTGTGAGGAACAGGGTAACATAAGGCCTGCATTCTGTCCTCAGTCCTGCTCAGGACATTTATAAGCAGTCACTCTCCAACTACCCTGCGAAGGGCACCTACCCTGTGCAACTAACAGGGCCTGATGGTACTATGAACGGACCCTTAGACAAGGTCTAGATTTGTCCCTCTCTGTGCAGCTCTCAGGCTCCCTAGATGCTTACCTGAAACTATTCTTACGTTTTACTAGCTTCAGATAACTGAAGTTCCTTCTGAGAGGTTGTAAAGTTTACCTTTTGAGAGCTCTCTCTGGCAAAATGACTTTTTTTCCCAAAGAAAATCTATGTTCTTCATCTCCAAATCTAATTAAGTGCATCTACAAAAACTAAAAGCTGACACTTCACTGCTTAATAGCTGTAAGCAAATTAAAAAGTGGTGCCAAAAAAAGTAAAGATTAACAAATTTCTATTCACGGTAAAGTAAGCAGGGCAAATTATGTGTTCATTTAATGAGTAAATATATCCCTTAATCTGTCACAAAGAATGATTTCAGGATTAGAATACGCAAAGTGTATCCAGGAGGACCAAGCATCTGATGGCTGCAGGAGTGCGACCATTCGGAACGGCCGCTACAGATGGTGAGAAGCAGGAGCAGCGCTCGGACGCCCGCCAGCCCGCCACGGACACGGACACGGACACGGACACGGACACAGCGCTCACCGGCAGAGAACTGTGGTACTTGAAATCGTCAGTAACTGAGGTGAGGACAAAAGCGTGCAGAGAAATTCTAAGTGAAAAATCACAGAAAAGCTCGCTCACAGGTAGCGAAGCTTCAGGCTCCCCGGCCTGGCTGAATGAGAACCGGGATGGCCAGAGCAGCCGGTGCTTGGCAGGGAGCCGGGACAGCACGCTGCAAGGGGCGAGACGGCCCCTCCTAAGCTCTGGCTCCGTGGTCCCGATCCTGCCCTGGTGCCGCTTGAATTTTTCATGTCCCAGTGGTTAAGTGCACCCGCTGCCCTCTCCCTGCAGATGCCCCCGTGTTGCAGACCCGGCTGCAGAACCGCTCCGACAGAGAAGCGCGCCGCTCCTCTTCCTCCTGCCTCGCGTTCCCGCACGGTTTCCGAACTCCGCGCTCAGCGAGCGCCAGGAGCTCCGCGAGCAGCCGCGCGCTACCAGCAGCGCGCAACCCCCGCGGGCCGCGTTGCGCGGGCAGCCGCGAGCCGCGCACTGACCCGGCGGGCGAGAGGGGCGTCGCCGCGGCCTCCCGGAGGCGCCGCCGGGCGGCAGAGCCCCGCGGGAGCGGTCCCGCCGCCCGGCCCTGACTGACGGGCGGCGCAGCCCCGCGCCGCGCCGCGCCCGCGCCGCGCCCGGCGCCACTCACCGGAGAGCAGAGGCTCGCGGCAGCAGCTCAGCGCCAGCCCCGCCACGGCCAGGGCGGCGGCGAGCGCGGGGGGCTCCATGGCGGGGCCGCCGCGCCGCGGCTCCGGGCAGGGGCGCTGGCGGCCGCCGCGAAGAGCGCCGAGTGCGGGAAGCGGAGGCCCTACAGCGGGTGCCGTAACCGCGCCCCGGCGAGGTGCCGAGCGGCAGATGAGGGATCCTATTACCAGCCATGTGACAGGAAAGGATAGAAGCCGACACCCCAACCTGCCGCAGCGCCGGGCCGCGGAACTGCTGCTCCTGCGTGTGACACGAGGGGCCCGGGCTCCGCGGGGCCCTGCCGGCGCGCGGGGCCGCCTCCCGCCGCCTTCCCGCACACCGTCTCCCGCCCGCGGCCGGGGCAGAGGCCGGGCAGGAGCCCGCCAGCGCCGCGGCGCACGCGAGGGCTCCGCTGGGGCCGGCCGCTGTCCCGCCGTCGGGCCCCTCCGCGGGCACGGGAGACGCGCTCGCCCGCCGCCGGGCCGGGTCGCGGGGGCCGCGTCTGCCGACAGACGGGGGGAGCGGACGCGGCACACCTTGCTTTGCTTCGAGGGAACGGAAGCAAACCAGCCGTGCAAAACCGCCGCAGACCTCGCGCTCGCCGCGTGCCGCTTCGCGCCCGGGCCGGGCCGGGCCGGGGGAGGGTTCGCCGCTCAGGACGGGAGCGGGGGGGAGGCCGAACCGCGTCGAACACGGCGGCTGGCCGGCGGAGCGCCCCGGGAGGGGCACAGCCGCGGGGACGCACACGCGCACAGGCACAAGGACAGCCGGGCACGGACACAAGGACAGCCGGGCACGGACACAAGGACAGCCGGGCACGGACAGAGACCCCGAGACACACGCAGACACACGCACATGCATAGAGACAGGCGCGCACACCCACCCACCCACAGGCCCCAGCTAACGGGCTGCGGATCACATTGGGGCGACACTGTCGAAGGACAGGTATCAGGATTACTGGCAGTACGGTGACTGCACACGCAGGTAGGCTTGGTCTTTTCGGCTACGTGCGAGCCGTGAAACTGGTTCTTTGTCAAGGTGGTGCCTCTTGCTAAGAACCCCACCAAACCACAACAGCAAAAACCACTTGCAGAACGTTACGCTTCCTTTGTCAGTGACAGGAACAGAACACACATTCTTGTCCTTTCAGCACGTTTATATCTTTGCTATATAGTGGAGCTGGAAATTCAAGCATCTACAAGTTTACAGGCTTTAACTATTATATCAATATATACGATGATATGTCTAGCTTTTAGCTTGCAAGAACCTTTCATTATACATAGCTGCAAAGTTGATTTTGAGCTGAAAAACGTGCTAAAATTTCTTTTGGCTATTGTAAGGTATATAGAATGCAGAAAAGGATAACATGTAAGCATCAGCTTTATATGTATATTTTAGTACCAGAGTTTATTGCATCACATTCTTCTTATTTTGAGCTAAATTCCTAGCAAATGGGGAAATTTTAAGCTAATGATATATTGGGGGGGGGGGGAAAAAGCAATGTTCTGTTATTTTGGTGTTAAGCTTTTTTTTTTTTTTTTTTTTTTTTTTTTTTAGGGTAAATGCTGAAGTATTGAGTTCCTCCTCAAACATACTATGTTTATGTATGTTCGGTTATTTGGTTCACACATTCTGGTAAAGCTGCTGGAGCCTGAATTGTGGTTGCACAAGAGCTCTGTGAGAAGAGATGATTTTGTGCCCACTAAGAGAGAGAGAGAGAGAGAGAGAGAGAGAGAGAGAGACATCAGCTAGGCAACTGGAGATTACTTTGCTGGGAGTGTTAGAAGACTGACCAGAAGGAGCAGTTGGGGCCGGGGGGGGGGGGGGGGGGGTGTCTGTTTTTGCCACTGCTTCGTTTATAATGCACTAAGCTGGATAATTCTGATTCTCAAATTAACATACAATTTTTTCAGGAGGAAGGCCAGAATCTAGTTTATTCCATATATTCCCATCCCAGTCTTTGGCACAGACAATTCACTATCTGTGCATGCAGCACTTCGACTTCCTTGTGGCACGTGCTGTCTAACAGCATATGAAACATTATTGCTTTGTGTTTTAGTAACCCACAGAATTCTCCCGTCCAAGGATTAGGCCCACACTGTGTTACTTATTCAGCTGATTTGGATCCCATTTGGTCTGGCACGCTGTTCCTTAGGGACCCTGGGACAGAGAAAGCTTGCAATCTTTAAACACTATATTGACCCCCAAGTTCACAAAATCAGCCTCTTATATCTCAGAAAAGCCCAGTCCAGTCTTCCAGCACTTCTAGGCAAAAATCATCTTGGTTCATTCAGCTGCCCATGTTCTCCACTCAGCCACTGCACACACAGCTGAGGGGTGTGTGTTTGTACACACTAGTTGCACCATTTTTTTTTTCTCACTGGAGCACAGTGGCAGTGAACAGTTTGTTGCCTCTGGTCATTCTCCAGTCTTCTTTCAAAGTTCCTATTTACAAGATTTTTATTTCTGTTCTATAAAATTGTTTGCATTTCAACTTACTGTATTTGAGATTACTCATTCTCATTTTGTAATTTTCTGCTCATAGTTTCTGGTCTCTGTTTAAAAACAACAATGACAACAACAACCGCAGGTAACGAATGCTTTAATACTTTTAATACATGGTCTGAGGCTCTTCTTTCAATTAATTGTGTTGCCATCATAAAGTCTGTACCGTTTCTCGCATTCAGTCCTCCTCTACATGTAGTATAAAATTTGTCCTTGCTTTTGTGAGAAAAATATGATTTTCCTGTAGTTTATGATTTAAAGACCTTAGAAAAACAGACCCTATGACCTCCAAAGGTTAATAATTCTGTCTTTACTAAAAAGAGCTGCACAACACAGAAATGTCTTTGCAAGCTCTCTGGGACATAGGCAAAGGTAAATGGTGATTTTTTTTTTCTTTTTAAAGAGATTCTATACAAGGTAGGAACTCAGAAATCAGCTAGATACATAAAAAAGCCTTGAAGCCTTTTAACTGAGAAGTATGCCTATTGCAGTTATTCAAGAAAAACATTGCAAGTAGACTTGTGCAAGCAACAGGTTTTCTGTGTTTTGAAGCTGGACCCTAACTGGGCAGTTGAATAAAAACAGATTTCAAAAAAATCTTTTCATATTCATCTGAAATGAAAGTTTCATTTTCTGAGTACTTTGGGGGTTTTTTCCGTTGTACCGCTTTTTTAAATTCGGTCAGTACTGAAACAAAAGTGTCATTTTCAATGAGTATTCCATGATTCACCAAAATATAAGAATGCAATGTTTAAGTATTTTAAATATCTCTTTTCCATCAAAAAAAAAAAACTGTAAATTCAACCTGACTTGCAGGTAGTTTTTAATCTGACTCTGCATCCTCTTTCTCATTTTCCTAAATTAACCTTACACGCCCCAGGGAAGAGGTCTTTCTTTGGACCATGGCTAGCATTAGAGACTAGGATTATTTTCATTTTATCTGTTTTCAAGTAAAAGCCTAAAAGAATAAAAGTGCATAAAAATTACAAACTCTGTTGTTTTTTCTCAAAACTGTGGTTCTACTGAGCAAGCTGTGACTAAGAAATTATCACACATAACTTTGATGCTTTCAGAGGCATTATCATTTGCTTGTGATACACAATAGGCTGAACCTGCCATGACATAATCCCATGAAATTAGTTAGTATTCCCTATGCAATTAAACACTCATTGTATAGAAAGCAGAAATTAACTGTTAGCATACTACATAAAACCATCGCTTGTGTTTGAAAAGTCTGTCCTTGGTTGATGTGTAAAAAGGCACATGCTTCAGACAGTTTAATCCTCCACGTTACTTTCTCTGTGTATCATTAAAAACTTCTCTGGAACTTCTGTTGCTTGTTTTGATGTAGCTGGAACCTCTGAAACACGCTTCTGATTGTGTTTGCATCTTGGGAGGAAAAGATAAAGAAAAATAATTAAAAACAGCTAGAGATGACTGCTAAAATAGTTATAATGTTGTTGTTTAAAGCAGGGTGAGAGGAATACAGGGTTAGGTGGAATAGGAACATAACAGATTTTAAAGTACCAGCTCTGTGTAATTTCAGTGCCTGTCTCCCCCAAGGCCCAGCATCCCTGCTCTGTCACACACTGCCGAAGACTTGAGATGCTCCAATCACCCAAAGAAGTGACCCAAGGATAAGTAGCAATCTTTCTGTATGAGCAACATTTAGTGAAATTACAGAATACTGATGACTCGCTGTTATCCCTGTGCAATTATCCATTTCTTTTTTCTAGTAGGATGGAGTACGTTACAGAAGCAAAAGGAGAAACCGGGCAAATGTATGTGGTGTAAGAGACCATTAAGGACATGCCAGTTGTTAATGTCTCAAACATTGTCACAAGTCAAATTTTTGCAAACAAGTTCTGCACGGCAGTGCCAAACCATAAGGAAGCGTGCAAAAAACCACGGCACGGAGCCGCCCCCGCCCGGGCGAAGCTGCCGGAACCCGGCAGCACCGGGCCGTTTGGCAACACACGGCGGCCGGCGGGGGGCGGGGGGCAGGGTGCGCCGGCGGGCGCACAGTCCCGCTTCCTGATTGGCCCTGACGTCGCAACGGCGGGGGCGGAGACCACCAGCGACCCCGGGAAGCCCCTAGACCATTTCTGGAAGGTTCCCGGAGGGTGGGCTGCGCGTCACCGTAATTTGCATGAGACGCGAGGAAGCACCTCCCGGGGGCGGGGCGAGAGCCTATAAAAACCACAGGCGCTGCGAGCACGTGCGCGCCGGGCGCTGGAGGATGTCGGGGGTTGTGGCTGGTGCTGTGGGAGCCGAGGGCGGTGACTGTACTTTTCACTTTCTTCTCTCTTTGTTTCTTCTTATAAACATTTCAATAGTACCTAAACTGCCTACCATTTACACTTTCCAGGTTCAGGTTGCCTCCAGGTTAATGTTGTTTCTAAGTTCATGTTAATGAATAAAGCAGGTAAGTGATGGTTTGGTGGGGTTTCACCTTAATTTAGCCCAAGGGAATCATGAAACCTGGATCTCCACGACCCTGGGTCATAACATCTGGTTTGAGAAAATGATAACAGTGTGTCTGGAGAGAAGGCTGCTTTTGGAGGAGAAAAAGGAAAGAACAAAAAAAAACTCAGCAGGGAACTCAGAACTCAATGGGAAATTGTGGAGCTTAATTGGTTTTTTTTTTTTTTTTTTTTGCTAAGAGGAGCATATAGCCAAAATACTGAGATATGTTTGCAACTACCTGGACAGTCTCACAACTAACTGAGAGGGAAGGCAAATTTACTGAGTATTTTGATTTCCTGGAATTTCTCTTGTAAGTCCTGTGACCTCTGCCCCCACAAATCTCTGCTCATAGAGCATATGATTGAGAGACTCAGTTTTCACTTTTAGCATAGAAGGGTGATTGTGGTAAGCTTGAAAGTGTAACCCCTACATTTTTTTCTGTTTATTAAAGCAGGAAAAAAATCTAAAAACATACAGCATTTAATGATTTTTCTGGGTCTTGACTTAAGGGTTTTTGTATATTTCTGTCAGCCTTTCTGCTTTTTAAGACACTTGATTTTACATAAGTATGGTCCTAGCTGTGAATGCTGAGAGCAGCTACTCATCTGGATGAGTTGGGTGCAGAGGCAGAAGTTATCAAAGTCCTATGGCTTATTCTTTCCCTTCTTACACAAAACATAGTAGTTGTCATATTTACACTGGATAAGATACAGAAGAGTATACAGTAGATGACAGACTTTCATGAGTCAATAATGGTCTAATTAGCCTTCTCTAGTGAAAATTTATCTGTGCAAAATTTGTTGTAGCTATACAAATGACTGCATTCTCTATTGTTAGCCAACAGTACAGCCCCACTGATGGCTATGGACTTCCACTAAATTCTCTCAAAATATTCATAAAGGACAAGCTTTTTGTAGCATATGAAAATAACATACAGATTGGCAAAATATGCAACAATTTTGAAGGGGTGATTGTTGAATTTTTTTTAATTGGCTTTTGATGCAGAATGAGGAGTTTACAGTGGTAGTTTGGTAAGCATACTCCTCAATGTGAGGAGTCTAGCCATCAATAGTAGTAGTAATAAAACAGTAAAACAGCTGTTTCATAGCAGTTGGTTAAGGCTCTGAATGTGATGATCAGGTGTGTGTAAAATCTAGCAAATAAGGGAGGTTCCCTTTGTCTATGCATTTTATATGTATGCAAAAAATATTAATTGCTGCAAATCTCTCTACTGTGTAGAGTCTTCTTTTTTAATACGGGGGGGGGGGAAATGTGGGTGTTCTTTGTAAAGTATAGAAAACAATGCTTAAATGATTTAAAAGGGAGGGGCAACATTTAGCACTCTCAAAGACACAGTTAATTGATGATTGAGCACAGACTCTGGTATTTTCAGTGGTGGATATGGCTGTCATAGTGGGTTATGTTGGAAAGCCTTGGAGCCAAAAATACTTTTAAAAGTTTCTTGTTAATATTGGCTAACAGAATGGATCGTGTACAAAATAGATAAAATCATATCACCCTTTTAAAGCAAATGACTAAAAACTCAGTCATTTATTAGCTACTAAACATTTTGTAGGGATTTCTTTTAAGTATAGAATAGTTTTTCTACTGAGTTAAGTTTCTGTCAGCTTTGGTAGAAAGGTTCAAAAATGTGCAGCAAACTGATATGATCCTTTAAATTCTGTTCACCTATTTGGCAGAAAAGGTATAAGCATTCTCAAGGCATATTCATGTATGCCTAAAGATGGGGAATAGGTTCAAATATGTATATTAAGTTACAGTGCCATGCAATACATTCTTTAGATATCTCCAATTTATCTATTGGTATTATCAGCATATCTGTTCTTAAACAACTCTTTTAGAGAGGTAACCTTACCACCTAACAAAGAAATTATGACCCCAAATCCTGTCCCCTCTTAATCAATCAATTGCATGTTTGTGTGTCCTGATAATACACTCCCAACATTGCTTTGTAGTTTTCCAGCAGGATATGAGAACTATTGAGACTTGATTTTTTTTTTTTTTGGTATTAAAAATAGTAGCAGGAAAATGTCATGCTGGATTTATTTTTTTTTGAGAAAAATAAGTGAAAAAGGCGTGACATCTGCTATTTCTTTAGCAGGTTCCTTTTTCTTTTCAGTTCAGTTGAGTTCTTACCTCTCCTTTCTACACAAAAAAATCAGACGTGCCAGGACTACAAGACCGACAGCTCCAAATACACAGCCAAGCACAATTACTTGCTTGACATCTGCAAAAAAAGAAAACCACAACAAAACAGTAAGACACTGATATTTTTATTCGTATCAATTTGTTTGAACGTAGTCGTGTGTGTTTTAATTTGTATATGTAGTACTAATATTTTACTATTCTCTGTATTTGAGGAACAAACTGGTAAAGAATAGGAAATCACATAATTCCTACATTTGAAGGTTAGACAGGTGTCTGTGAAAGCTGTTCTAACACAAAGATAGGAGATGGTTAGTGGTTTATATGCAGTGCCATGAATCCACAGTGTTAATTTAGAACTCTCTACCCAA